>NC_064631.1:469417635-470017635 GCF_023864275.1 Schistocerca cancellata | reverse complement strand
CGTTGGGTGGCACGGGATACATGCGGACGTGCATTGTCCTGTTGGAACAGCAAGTTCCCTTGCCGGTCTAGGAATGGTAGAACGATGGGTTCGATGACGGTTTGGATGTACCGTGCACTATTCAGTGTCCCCTCGACGATCACGGCCAGTGTAGGAGATCGCTCCCCACACCATGATGCCGGGTGTTGGTCCTGTGTGCCTCGGTCGTATGCAGTCCTGATTGTGGCGCTCACCTGCACGGCGCCAAACACGCATACGACCATCATTGGCACCAAGGCAGAAGCGACTCTCATCGCTGAAGATGACACGTCTCCATTCGTCCCTCCATTCACGCCTGTCGCGACACCACTGGAGGCGGGCTGCACGATGTTGGGGCGTGAGCGGAAGACGGCCTAACGGTGTGCGGGACCGTAGCCCAGCTTCATGGAGACGGTTGCGAATGGTCCTCGCCGATACCCCAGGAGCAACAGTGTCCCTAATTTGCTGGGAAGTGGCGGTGCGGTCCCCTACGGCACTGCGTAGGATCCTACGGTCTTGGCGTGCATCCGTGCGTCGCTGCGGTCGGGTCCCAGGTCGACGGGCACGTGCACCTTCCGCCGACCACTGGCTACAACATCGATGTACTGTGGAGACCTCACGCCCCACGTGTTGAGCAATTCGGCGGTACGTCCACCCGGCCTCCCGCATGCCCACTATACGCCCTCGCTCAAAGTCCGTCAACTGCACTTACGGTTCAAGTCCACGCTGTCGCGGCATGCTACCAGTGTTAAAGACTGCGATGGAGCTCCGTATGCCACGGCAAACTGGCTGACACTGACGGCGGCGGTGCACAAATGCTGCGCAGCTAGCGCCATTCGACGGCCAACACCGCGGTTCCTGGTGTGTCCGCTGTGCCGTGCGTGTGATCATTGCTTGTACAGCCCTCTCGCAGTGTCCGGAGCAAGTATGGTGGGTCTGACTCACCGGTGTCAATGTGTTCTTTTTTCCATTTCCAGGAGTGTATTTTTCTCAGGATGTATGGAATGAAATCTCCTGTCTTACAGCTTATTCTCTCTAATACCTTCATCCTTCCTACGTTTACTTCACTAAATACAAGAACTGCATCATAAGCTGCAGTTCTGACAATTCTAACAGACGAAAATGTGGATTAAGACATAGTTTCCATATGAGTGAATTTTTAGTTTCATTCGGATTCTGCGTTTTGCTATGAACCCATTTTTTAAGTTCAATATCGGCTAGAAACCTGTAAGAGGGCTTGACAACATCCAGGATACAGTTTCGAAGCCTCACCTTGTGAATGTAGTGGTTGTTATCCTTCTGAGCCGTAGATATTCAGGTGGTGCTTCAAAAAGTGCGCGTGGCAGGAACGTCGCGTCATACATTTAATTTACTTCAGGCACTTTGGATGTGATTTCATCATTTAAACTTTGGGTACTTATTGTCCTTGAATTCTACTGATAAATAAAAAATACATTACAAATTTCTTTAAAGACAGTACCGCCATTAGACTGTTGTTTATTTCCAGTATTACGTTTACACTTGCACAATCATGATTTCGGCTTCAAAGTGCCATTGCCATCCCAGGCAATTTATAACATTTAAAACACTTGAGAATGGCTCTTTGAAGCCGAAATCATGATTGTGTAAGTGTAAATGTAACACTGAACATAAACAACAGTCTAATGGCGGTATTGACTCTAAAGGAATATAGTATGACTGTGGCCCGGCATTATGAAAATATTACATTACAAATTGACACTTCCTGTCAATTTCAGAAACGACCCCAATTAACTGTACTTAAATTATTGTAATGGGTATAGCTAATTGTTGAAATCCTTAACTCTGATGCTAGCCGTGTTGATTCCCAATCAGTTATAACCTTTCACATATTCGACTGTATGACTTCAAGATACAATTTGAGCTCGTATAAATGCTTTCACTTGATTAGCCATAATCCATTTCAAAATTGTATTTCGCTGTCGTTGTACTGAGTTAGAGGTTTCTAGCTGAACACTATCTACAGAAAAGCTCAGGATTGGCTGGTCGTTCATAAGTAAAAGTGTTTCTGCCTTCTGCTCTATTTAAGCTGCTTACCAGTCCTTTATGGCGTTGTTCGGTGTATAAATAACATCGGTTTCATGACAGTGGCCATCTTTGTCGACTCTTCATTAATTTAATCTCGACTTTTTGAACATTATTATCTATCCTTAACCTTGATAGTTGTGTCTAAACTTAGAATAGCTCAAATTATTTAGTCTGTGATTCCTCTTCTCACTAATATATTGCATAGAAATTCTTTGTCGACTCTATTGAAACCTCCGACTTAGTCGAAAGGGCGTATACAGAGGGAAACAGAATTCTTTCTTTTCAGTGTTCTCGTTCACTGTAAATTACGCAATTCACGCGTGACCTTACCAGACGAAATCCATTTTGGATCTACGACAGGATGAATTCAGATGTGTTGTTCATGATATATACATAGATTCAGCAGACTAATACCTCGGTAGTGGGTGTAGTCCGCCTTACGTCTATATTTTACTTGGTTACGATTATAGTACTCTATAGTATTTCTTCCTGTAAATTGAAATTTACAGGCCTCAACGTTGGTAAGTCCCTGAAAAAAAAAACTGCGCAGAGAGGATCACATTTGGCAACAGTTGTTATTATACTAGAACAGATAACGGAGCAACGTTTATCTCAAAACTGAGACGAGATGTGAAGCCTGTGAATAAGTCCTATTAAAATGACGTCATGCTGGTTACAGTGTGCCAAATGCACTGACGGGAAAAATCGTAACATGAAAAATAATTAATGTAGAGTAATTAAATCTAGGGAATACCTGTGTCTAGGTAACATATTTAACCGATTAACGGTGCAAGATCGCAGGTCAATGTAAGTGAGAGATAAGTGAAATTCTGGTACATTAACAACCTTTGTAACCGTCGGAATGTTGACTGTAACATGAAACGTGCGTGCATTGTGTCTTACAGGTGACGGATGTCGACTTGTGGGGGTTAGAGTTCCATGCCAGTTGCATTTGGTCGGTCAGTACAGGGATGGTTAATATTGTCTGTGAATGACACTGGAGGTGTCGTCCACTGATGTCCCATACGTGCTCAATTAGAGACAGATTAAGAGATTGAGCAGGACAAGGCAACACATCGACACTCTGTACAGCAAGGTGGGTTACAACAGCGGTATGTGGGCGTGCGTTATCCTGTTGGAAAACATCCTCTAAAATGCTGTTCATGAATGGTAGCTCGGGTCGAATCACCAGACTGACATACAAATTCGCAGTTAGGCTGCGTGGCATAACCACGAGAGTGCGCTTGCTGTCATACGATATCGCACTTCAGATCATAGGTATAGGTATAGGTTCAGTGTGTCTTGCACGTAAATACGTTTGTTGCAAGCCGTCTACTGTCCTGCTTCTAAGCTGGCACCGAGGCAGAAACAGCTTGCACCAGAAAACTGTCCTCCACCCCACCTTCCTGCGAGTTCTCGCTTGACACCACTGAAGTCGCAAATGGCGATTGTTTAGGGCTAGTGGAATGCACGCTACAGGGCCTCTGGCTCGGAGCTGTCCTCGAAGTAACCGAATAACAACAGCTCTTTGTGCTACTGTGGAGTCAACTGCTGCTCAAATTGCTGCTGCAGAAGCAGTACGATGTGCCAGAGCCGTAGGCTGAACACGATGGTCTTCCCTCGCTGTAGTGCCACACGGCCTTTCGAAGTCCGGCAATGTTGCTATCATACATTCTCGTGTCCATTAATGCCAACAGTCATGTACAGTGGCTCCATTTCCGCCAATTCTTTTTGTAGTATCGCAGAACGAACATCCAGCTTCTCGTAGTCCTATTATAACGAACTCGTTAAAACTCAGTGAGGTGTTGATAGCAGCGTCTTTGTCACCTTAAACACATTCTTTACTAACACCAGCTCACCATGCCAAATATCAAAGAGAACTAAGTCTCATGACTGCTACAATGACTGTTTAAAGCAAACCTGATCAGAATCATCATAGTGGCGCTACTAGTGCCACTCTTATGCGACTGGCGCGAAATCTGAATAGTCACCATCTTTCAGACGTAGAAACATGCCTACCAACTTTAGTTTCTGTTACATCTCTCCTTGGTGTTGCGATTTTCTTCCCCTCGGTCTAATTGCATGGAAGCTGTGTGACGTATATTCACGAAGTTCACGATTATTTTGTTCATCCGCGGTACAATGCAGCTGATAAATAACTTGTTGTTTCATCACAAGTTTCACCGCTAACAGTTGCTATTTGAAAAGAGTTATCTTTGATTGTGGATGAGGATATTTTATTATACACACAGCAACAAAAGTTTTGCCATCACCACTTTATTTCTAAATTCATGGCACAGAAAACAAAATTTAGCTATAAGGCATACATGTATTCATTTGCATTGTGTCCAGATAAAAAAAATTAAGGACACAATTGCCTGTTTCCCATGTGTGTGTATGTGTGTGTGTGTGTGTGTGTGGTGGGGAGGAGGGGGGGGGGGAAGGGGGTTCAGAGCATTCCTGAGTAACGTCACTAAGTGTTGGAACGTCCCCTTTTTCGGATGCAGGCCTGAATCCGTCGGGCATACAAAAATGATCAAATGTGTGTGTAATCTTATGGGACTTAACTGCTAAGATCATCAGTCCGTAAGCTTACACACTACTTAACCTAAATTATCCTAAGGACAAACACACACACCCATGCCCGAGGGAGGACTCGAACCTCCGCCGGGACCAGCCGCACATCGGACATACAACCGATTAAATCATCAACCCGGCCAGCCCTGGTTCAGACTGTACCACTCTTAAATTTCGAATCTTCATAAGCCACGCAGAGTACTTGGTCGTTGTCGTAGGTCCAAGAACAGATTGTTTCAATAGGTCCAACAAATGTTCGACTTCGTTCTTACGTAGGCCACTCCAATGTGACGAACCTAGCACGTTAAAAGAACGTGTTCACTAGAATAACACGACGAGCACACGAGTTATAATGCACCAAGATGGAATTGTCAGTTGCAAAATCTCGTCCCTATAGGGTAGAGCAGTGAGGTTGCCCTTAACAGCCCCAACAGGTGTACGGTGATCCCATGTAATGCCAACATGAAGGTTCACTCCACCACTATCCTGTTGCACAAGCGGAACACAGTGTCGGCAGCGTTCAATATTACTGAATTGTCTGCAAAACTGTTGTCTGTTTCTGTCAGGATACATGATGATTCGAGTCTCGTCCGTGAAAAACACCTATCTCCAATCCTGGGGCGCCTATTCTGCACGATTTCTTTCCACCTATCCATGGTGCTGTGATGAACGACATGGTGCTCGCCCTGGTCGTCGTGAATGGAGATTCTCGTCATTCAATCGTCTCCTAAAAGTTTGATGCGATACATGACGTTCTGTAGCCTCTTACAACGGCGAAATCAATTTCGGAGCTCTCAGTCTGTGGTTCCTTTGACTCAAAAGCCGTAGATATGGATCATTCTGCACCCCTGTCGAACGTGAACAGCGTGTGTGGTGAAAGTCCTCAATACTACCTATCACCTGGAATCGATTCCATGTCCTCTCCACATCACACTGACTTCGGTGCACACGTCTGGCAACTTTCGTGGTAGACAAGCCTTCTCTGCGTAACGTCATGATGCAGACCCGATCGCTGGTCGCAAATGTCCTTCGTGGCATGAAGGATGTTCACTCAACTGTTCCATAGATGTCTCTGGCATGGCCCTACTCGCGGTTTACTTGCAATTAAAGTGTTGCAAACCATTCGACTGCGGCTTTCTACCCGTACGTAGCGCTCATGGTAACTGTATGTTTGCAAACAATGTCAGAGGATGACCTTCCAATCGCTACAGGATGGGATAAAGAGCCACACACCTGCACAGTATACCGGGGTGAAGCAAAAGTTTTGTTCATGTGTGTAATTGCGTGAGTTTTTCTAAATTAAAAGTTTTTATGTTCCTTGTTTTGTTTACTTTTTTCACATAACACATAATACTACCACAATCAATTCCATCATAACTTGTGCGCACATATACTTACAAAGTAGCACAGTAAGCACTTCAAAGCTGGAGGGATTCAGGCTCTCCTTAAATTTCTCACAGGCTACTGTTGTAATTCTTCCACTAGACAATCTCAACGACTGTCTGGTCCAGTCAGCGGTAGGAACACTGAAGTAATCGACTTCGCTCCTTTGTGTTAATATGTAACAGTGTTTAGTTCTTTCATTCGATCGTCTGGCTCTAACGGTTACAGTCGAAAGGTAGTAGATGAGTTGAATATTCAAATAAATTACTGCATAACTAACAACAAAGATAAATCAACAGCAAACAACACCACATAATAACTAACAGAAAAATATGTAAAAATGCCATATTTAGTAGAGATTTCATATAAAGTGTCAAATCTTTTTCAAGGAACATATTCAGAACCAGCTTAAAAACAAATAATACAATAGAGGACAATGTACGCCCACAGTATTGAAAACAGCAGCATACCATATAGCCGATCAGGGAAATACGGCCGGCCGCGGTGGTCTAGCGGTTCTAGGCGCTCAGTCCGGAACCGCGCGACTGTTACGGTCGCAGGTTCGAATCCTGCCTCGGGCATGGATGTGTGTGATGTCCTTAGGTTAGTTAGGTTTAAGTAGTTCTAAGTTCTAGGGGACTGATGACCACAGATGTTAAGTCCCATAGTGCTCAGAGCCATTTGAACCATTTTTGAGGGAAATACGAACTAACTGCAATTCATGTGCGAAGATATATGTAGGCCAGATAGAAGTAATTCCAACAGACGCTTCTGCGAACACGTTTAAAAAAACCTAACAAATTCCTTTTTGCTTTTTCTGAAGATGTATATCAAGTGATAAACAAGCTAACAAACCTCCAAATACTGCAACTGATCAACGGAGGCAAGAGAGTGAACCTACTCGGGTAAATAGAAATTTATCCCCACATGTACGCATCTCCAAATGCATACCAAATTAACAGAGAGAGTTACCCAACGACCCAACGATATGTTTCTAAGGAATTTCCATAAATCACTTATACGACCTACAAATCAAATACAACCAAGGCAAAAACAGAATAGTAAACTAAATAAAAGACTATAATTTTATCTTCACCTTCCTAACGCAACAGTGTTGGATCTGTGTATAATGTGATATACTTCTTGTTTTATTCAGTGTAAAATGTGAGTCCAATGTATCAACGTATTAATTGTTTGTAAAAGTACGTGACGTTAGTAATTATATACCTAACATGCGGTTAAGGTTTGTTATATTCAATGTAACTGAACTACCATTTTGTTAATGCTAATCTGCCGCTACTGCATTAGGAAGATAACTGTTCATGTTACTTTATGTAGTTTTATATCATTAATGTAAGACTACCTGAGAAATAGCATAGGGAGACTCATTATACCATGGACATTGCATTTTAATCAAATTTTGGATATACAGAGAAATCTGTCAAGTTATAAGGTCAGCAGAGTAGGTCTTCAGACACACCTGATTTCAAAAGTTGTTAACGTATTATGTCAATTAATGGTGGCTTAAATCCCTGAAACGCGTCTTGGCATAAACAAAGCAGTATGGTAAGTGGTTGGTTGCTGTATTTATTTAAGCAAAGCAATGCACAGTCACGGAGCTGAAGTACAATTCAAATCGATAAACCAACGTTAAAATCGAAAACATGTCTTCTGACGACACAAAATACCCTTTTATGAGGGTCGTTCCGAAAGTAAGGCCTCCTGTTTTTTGTGTTTACTTCGGATGTCCTCGCCAAATGTCACTGGTGCAGTGCTAATGCTTGGACCTTCCTCTTCCATTTGTAGGTGGTTTCGTTGTTCTGAGATAGCTGGCGTCAGCACAGGAGTATTCCAGAGTGGAGTCTGACATGGACGCGCGTATGAAACAGCGATGTGCGACCTGATTTCCTCATTTCTTTCATTGCTGAAGAAATTGCACCGATTGAAATCCATTGACGCTTGCTAAAGGTGTATGCAGACGATGCAACAGTCGTGAGCAGTGTAAGGCGATGGGTACGGAATTCTCAAGGTGGTGAAAAGGGTGTGCATGACAAGACACAGCACGGTCAACTCTGCACAGCTGTCATCCCTCGCAATGAAGAGCGTCTTGATCAACTCATCCGTGCTGATCGGCGGATAACGATCAGAGAATTGCATGCAAAGACGAATGTCGGCTGTAATGCCTTGGAAACAATGTTGGAACATCTTCGTTATCGCGAAGTCTGTGTGAGGTGAGTCCCGCGGATGCTTACAGGACCTGCTGGACCAAAATGAAGCTGAAGGCGACAATTTTCTGAATAGCATTGTCACCGGAGGTGACATGGCGTGTCACCACTACGAGCCGGAATCAAAACACAGCGAATTCACCGTCGAAGAAGAAATTCAAGACACAGCCGTCTGCATTGATGTGCACAGTCTTCTGGGATAGCCAGTGTGTGGTCCTGGAGCCTGGAGAAACTGTCAATTCAGCACACTACATGACGACACTGAATAAGCCGAAAGCCCAAATTTATAGGGTAAGGCCAGAGGAGGAGACTAACTTTCACTTGCAACATGATAACGCCAGGCTCCACACTAGGTTTGCGACCACGCAACTCATTGCGAATTTCGGCTGGACAGTTTTACCACATCCACTCTATGAGTACAGTTCCGGTTTGTGGCCTTCATACTCCCATCTCTTTGGACTCTGGAAGATGGACTACGTGGCTATCATTTTCAAGATTCGAATTATATTGTCAAACCTACAAGAAAGTGGTTAGCCTCATCTGGTTCCGATTTTTACTAGCGTGGCATGCAGACTCTGGTTCATCGTTGGCAAAATACATAACGAATGGTGGTGACAATGTGGAAAAATGAGAATCTGTTGCTGAAATGTTGCTCTATTTAGCTGTGATGTTGTGATTTATGTATCTCCTGTAGTTTCCATGAGTAAAAATAGAAGACATTACTTTCGGAACGACCCTCGAACATTCTGGTTCAGCAAGTGCAAGGAATTTTACTTGAGCATCTTCTGTTAACTTAAGTTAGACAAATCCTGACCTTGCTGCACAACTCCTCTCTTGAGGTACCTGTCACTAAACTTGGATAACCATCTTTGTGAGGTTTCTGCGCTGGTTAAATGAACCCGTGGCTAAGTACACAGAACGTTTTTGAATTTTCCCTGTTTCCTGGATAAGGGATTTACTATGAAGAGCAGTACTATGGAATCGCCAGGGTGAGATCTTTGTTAAGCTACCTCCTTCGTGGGTGAATTACGTTTCCTTAGGATTCGTCCTATGAATCCCCGCAACTATTTTTAACCAAGGCCTTATTTCTGATTCCCCTATTATTGAGATCTGATATATTACTCAGTCTGTGTTGTAATTAAATTGAGATTGACAAAGGCGTCTCTGTTTGTGAGGTATTTATGTCAGTAAGGTAGTAACAGGAAATGACACATGATGGTACAAGGGCCCTAACCTTTCGCCTTACATCCCATTACCCATAATCGTAGATACCCTTACTGGATGCTACCGTTGAAATAACTTCCGTCGTGAGTCACAAAGTTCTAAGATTACATTATGTGCATGTTAATCTTCATTTTCTTGTGTGATTACTACGCTATCAGCTAGCAGTAGAGCACTTATATTGATGTATTTGTCTAATTCAGTTGTTGGATAATTTTCTACAACACTTGCCTCACATCTTAACTGCTTTATGTATCATCTTTCCCTTCCCACTGCGTATTTATTATTATTTTTGTTTCACGATACAGTTTTATTTACCCTTATGAGGTTAGTGAGTAGCCACTGTTACTCATTATTCCCCGTATTTTAACTGGTTTTTCTCTGGAAATCTTTACCAAAATCTGTAAACTAAATATGGGTTTAAATATTAAATTCTCCACTTTTTCGGTGAGACAGTTTATTGTAAAAACATTGTAAAAATATTACAAAAGTATCGAAAGAATGTCACAAAACCCAGTCTACCTCAGCCAGAATTAATATCCTAGTGTTCGAAATTTTTGAATAGGTCTTGTACGCAGCATTCAACATGATAATACGTCTGTATTCCACATTTGCCCTTTATGAAGAAACTGATAACTTCGTACGCCTTTCATGAGTCTGGGATTTCACATCTTTGTCTGCATATATTTGTAAGACGTAGGAATCTGCGTAAGTATTGTTTGCGTACTTGGTCATCACTCCTCTTATTCCGTGTATTCTGGCAGATGGCATTTTAAGCGATTTTTCTGTATTTGTTATTTTAATGTCAGAAATCGCAATTTTTTTCTAATCACGAGACATTTACCCTTCAAAGTCGCTCTGTTTGCATCACAGCTCTCGAAGATGTCTGATCCAATGATCTTCTGTCACTAAATTCAGTTTAGGTGCATGTTTCTGTGACATAGAATTGCAAATATACCGCGTTGTATCGAAAACACGGATGCTGCTGAATCTGGTGTAATAAAAGCCTTCTTCCATTTTAAACTGTAATCTTTACGATTTTCCCGCCGACGAACTGACTTCTTTAACTGACCTATCGATGCAGCAAATTGGGCGGTACTACAAGCTAGGCGGCTGTCTTCACTAATGTACTTGATCCCGCCGGCAACGCGCTCACTGTTTGTAATTTTTACGGAACGGTAGCTTCAGCTGCCAAAACTCGCCTTCCCTTGCGGCTGAGTGCCTACACCGCGCAGTTAAAAATCACGGAAAACGAAGCATCTGACTCCATTTTAACCCTATGAAATATGCGTGCTGGACAGCGTCCCTACCCGGGGCTGTTATTTTGCCCGCTGTGCTGCTCGGAGACAATAAATTCTGGAGTTACGCCGGCGGCAGATCGTTCATTCGACGGGCCTGAGCCGACCATAAATGGCTGCGATAACCGCTCGTGAAAAATATTGGGCATTATGGCACTTAATAAGGTTTTTCACGCTCTTTCCGAGGCAGGTGTTCGATGCCGGATACATTTAATATATGTATTCCGATCGTACTTCCATAAATGGCGATCGCGTTTCTTTAGCGAAACGCGACGGCTTCCAGAATCCAGTGGTCTAGGTCTACCGGTCGTGCCATAGCGAAGCAGTTTCTTTTTTTTTTTTTTTTTCAGGAACTGAATGATGCTTACGTTCACCTCCATGAGTCGTTTCCTTGTTCCTTTATATAAACTGGTTTTACCTCTCATCTAGTACTTGTGAAGACAATTTGAAACTCATCTACTATTATCTTTCGCACATTTTTTCACTATTTCAGCTTCCTTTATTCTAGAACGCAAAACGTATGGTATGTAACACATAGTAATATAAAAAATAATTGAATTTTGCTGCCTTTATTTTACCGGAAATGCATAGAAATGGTAATGTCGTCAACACCGTTAGGCTGACTCCAATAAAGAACTGCGGTTGGGGGTTATATCTTCTCATCCCTACATGATATTGCAGTCGATCTACCTCAGTAAGTTTCTTGTGGACAGTTCCCTTCTCTATGCCTTGGTTGGTACTGGTACAGGCTATAAAACCAGCGTTGAAGAAAATTCGACTACATACCTACCAAGAACAGGTCGCAGAGCTCAAGTTTGGAAACAGAATCTGCAAAGATTTCGGGCGTTCGGAATAATAAACAGCGTGTTTGAAAATGTTTTAAAGTGCACCTAATTAGGCTTTGTTGCCTCCAAAACATTTAGACGACTATGAACTACTTTTAAGCTATTATTGGCGGAATTTAGTTTACTGTTTTAATTACAAAGTTTCACACAAAAATAGTTCACCAGTCCGACCCGAATAAATTTCACGTGCTGTTCACTTACTGACCCATAGCTATTCACGTGTCACTATATCAAGTCATTCAGTGATCTGCTTAGAGAGAAGTGCTCGCCATAAAGTCTCTAAATTTACACGAAACTTGCGAAGCGGTCATTTAAGTACGACAAGAAAGTTCATTCACCAACAACTTCCACAATAAATCATTTAAAATTTCCAGACTTTCACCAGACTGTTCAAAGCTGCAGTCGCTTCATAAATACGATAGAAGAACTGAATACAGGATATTCTTCGTCGTAACAGAAATATGAGCGATGTTGTGCATCCACCTGCATAGCAAGACATCTAGGAACACAGAAGTGAAGCACAACGCACTACTCAAAGCGCAGGAATTGCTTAATTCTTATTGGCTAACAATTTAGGCAGCCAATCCGAACAGTTCCAGCACTCCAACATTCGCGGCAATCCCCAGCTCACCCAATGTATAAAAGATATTCTAAAATTGTGAAAACAAATTTGTTTTGAATAATACGAAATTCGAATTATCCTCAGAAATAAACTACAGAGTCGTTTAACACCTAAATTTTCGTCTGGCTGTCTTTATACGAAAGCATGCACACTGCTCATTCATTAACTTTACCACACATACATTTTACAGTCTTTAATAGAACAAAACATCATATTTTACTTCTATCTCCCTATACTCTCTCACTCTCTTTACACCACTAAATCAATAAAACATAATAAAATCGGAATTTTATTTTACTCTTACGTCTCAAGTTACCGCAACGAAAGAAAAGAAAATTCTGAAAAAACAATTTGTATGAACAGAATCTTTTTACTTATACCTCCATATGAGATTATAAGTGAATTCTTCATAAGCTTTTGCTCTGTTTTGTAGTATCAAAAAAGTTGTTATGAAATTTAGGTAAAATTTTATATCTCGAAAAGTGCTGAAGCTACTGTATTGAGTTTTTTCCACTATACAACGATGAGCCAAAACATCATGGCCACCTGATTAGTAACTTGGTTCAAATGGCTCAGAGTACTATGGGACTTAACTTCTGAGGTCATCAGCCCCCTATAACTTAGAACTACTTAAACCTAACTAAGCTAAGGAAATCACACACATCCATGCCCAAGGCAGGATTCGAACCTGCGACGGTAGCGGTCGCGCGGTTCCAGACTGTAGCGCCTAGAACCACTCGGCCACTCTGGCCGGCTTAGCAACTTGTTTGTCCGCCTTTGAAACGAAATAAATCACTGATTCGGAGCATCCGGGATCCGAGAGTTTGTTGGTAGGTTTGTGAATGGATGTGGAATTAGATATCTACCCACAGGTTACGTAATTCGCGTAAATGACTGACCAATGATATGCGCACGTGGCGATGGCGCCCCACAGCGACCTACATGGGTTCCATAGGATGTCTCCGAGACATCAATGTGCGTTCACTACAACGCTCCACAAACCACTGTAGCACGGTTCTAGCTCCGAGACACGTACAGTTATACTGCTGGAAGATGACCTTGCAGTCGGGGAAGACACCAAGCATGAAAGGGATGCAGCTGGTTCGCAGATGTCAGTGTGTCCTCGATTACTACGTACCATAGGTCGCATGCAGGCTCAGGGGAATGTGTCCCATAGCATAAAACTGCTCCCACCACACTGCGCCCGTGACGCGCTATATGTTTCGAACCGCCGTTTCTCGTTGACAATCGATCTAGAGTAGCCAAAATGTGATTCGCTCGAAGAGCCGACGCCTTTCCAATTATCGACGGTCGAATCGCGGTGGTACCGTGCCCACTGAAATCGTAGTTGACGATGTAATTGGGTGAACATGTGAAGATGTAATGGTGCTCTGCTGCGGAGTTCCATGTTGAACAATGTACGTTGAACGGTGTGTTCCAAAACACTTGTGCGTGCACCAGCACTGCGCTCTTTCGGCAGAGATGGCACAGGACAACATCTATCCTACTTTACAGAGCAGACAGACCTCCGAGCCTCACTGTCTGTGAAGAGTCATGGACGTCCAAACCTTTAGCGCCTAGCGGTTGTATCATTGTCCTTTTAGCTCTTTGTGCAGTTGCTCACGATAGTAGCACGGGAACATTAGACCGTCTTCGCCGTTTTCGAGATACTCGTTCACAGGTTCTGAGTAATGATAATGTGACCTTTGTTCACGTCGCTTATCACAGTGGATTTCTCCATTAATCTGTCCTTTGTTAGATGTGCTTGTCGCGGCGGAGGTTCGAGTCCTCCCTCGGGCATAGGTGTGTGTGTTTGTCCTTAGGATAATTTAGGTTAAGTAGTGTGTAAGGTTAGGGACTGATGACCTTAGCAGTTAAGTCCCATAAGATTTCACACACATTTGAACATTTTGAGATGTGCTTGTCTCAATGGATTTCCCCATCTGCAGCCCATATCTTCGCTAGGGTGATCCACCGTCCACGTCTGCTCCGCCTGGATATTTATTATTGTGCCACGTGTCCGCGTCGCCACCAGACTGTCATAATGTTTTGGCTTATCAGTGTAGCTGTCTTTATGCGGCGTTTGATAAAAATCGAAATGCTACGCGTGGTTGCCAGCTCACGCTGCCTCAGCGGCCAGCTACAGCTGTGCTACAGCTGTTCTGATGTGAGGAAGAAAACGGCTCTCTCCCCCTCTCTCCGGCTACACGGAGAAACACCGTGAGATCGAGTACTTCACTGTAAGGTGTAAATACTCGGAATAATTTGCTCTATTATGGAACCCATAAACAAAAACGAAAAGTTTAGTCACACTGTTGAAATAAATGATAACTTCATAACACAGCTCGCAACCACAATGAATATTCTGTTACCTCATTGTAATTAAAAACTGACTTGAAACTTCCTGGCAGATTAAAACAGTGTGCCGTAACCGGCCTCGATCGTGGACATTAATTTCGAGCCATCCAAGCACGACTCACGACACGTCCTCACAGCTTCACAGCTGTACTTCCGCCCATACGTTATCTCTTACCTTCAGTATGGCAAAAGTGACTTAACAAGCAAACGCTTTTTACAAACCTAGCCGTTGGTATGGAGGCTTGCACGCCTCATCGATACAGACAATCGTACCGTAGGTGCAACCACAGCGGAGGGGTATCTGTTGAGAGTTGAGACGACAAACTTGTGGTTCCTGAAGAGGGGCAGCAGCCTTTGCAGTAATTGCAAGGACAACAGCCTGGATGATTGACTGATCTGGCCTTGTAAAACTAACCAAAACGGACTTGCTGTGCAGGTACTGCGACCGACTGAAAGCAAGGGGAAACTACAGCCGTAATTTTTCCCGAGGGCATGCAGCTTTACTGTATGGTTAAATGATGGTGGCGTCCTCTTGGGTAAAATATTCCGGAGGTAAAATAGTCCCCCATTCGGATCTCCGGACGGGGACTACTCAGGAGGACGTCGTTACCAGGAGAAAGAAAACTGTCGTTCTACGGATCGGAGCGTGGAATGTCAGATCCCTTAATCGGGCAGGTAGGTTAGAAAATTTAAAAAGGGAAATGGATAGATTAAAGTTAGATATAGTCGGAATTTTTCCCGAGGGCATGCAGCTTTATTGTATGGTCGTCGTCTTGGGTAAAATATTCCGGACCTAAAATAGTAACCCGTTCGGATCTCCGGCCAGCGACTACTCAAGAAGACGTGTTATCAGAAGAAAGAAAACTGTCGTTCTACGGATCGTAGCCTGCAATGTCAGATCATTAATCGGGCAGTTAGGTTAGAAAATTTAAAAAGGGAAATGGATAGATTAAAGCTAATATAGTAAGAATTAGTGAAGTTCCGTGGCAGGAGGAACAAGACTTGTGGTCAGGTGAATACAGGGTTATAAATACAAAATCAAATAGGGGTAATGCTGGAGTATGTTTAATAATGAATAAAAAGATAGGGACGCGGGTAAGCTACTATGAACAGCAAAGTGAACGCATTATTGTAGTCCAGATAGACACAAAGCCCATGCCTACCACAGTAGTACAAGTTTATATGCCATTTAGGTCCGCAGATGACGAAGAGATTGATGAAATGTACGATGAGATAAAAGAAATTATTCAGATAGTGAAGGGAGTCATGGGTGACCGGAATTCGGTAGTATGAAAAGGAAGAGTAGGAAACGTAGTAGGTAAATATCGAATTGGGGTAAGGAATGAAAGAGAAAGCCGCCTGGTAGAATTTTGTACAGAGCATAACTTAATCATAGCTAACACTTGGTTCAAGAGTCATCAAAGAAGGTTGTATACATGGAAGAGACCTGGAGATACTGGACGGTTTCAGATAGATTATATAATGGTAAGACAGAGATTTAGGAACCAATTTTTAAATTGTAAGACATTCCGAGGGGCAGATGTGGACTCTGATAACAATCTATTGGTTATGGACTGAAAATTAAATTTGGAGAAACTGCAGAAAGGTGGGAATACAGGGAGATGGGATCTGGACAAACTGACAGAACCAGAGGTTGTAAGGAGTTTCAGGGAGAGCATTAGGGAGCGATTGACAGGAATGGAGGAAAGAAATACAGTAGAAGCAGAATGGGTAGCTTTGAGGGATGAAATAGTGAAGGCAGCAGTGGATCAAGTAGATAAAAAGACGAGGGCTAGTAGAAATCACTGGTTAACAGAAGAGCTACTGAATTTAATTGATGAAAGGAGAAAATATAAAAATGTAGTAAATGAAGCAGGGAAAAACGAATACAAACGTCTAAAAAATGAGATCAACAGGAAGTGCAAAGTAGCTAAGCAGGGATGGCTAGAGGACAAATGTCAGAACGAAGAGCATATATCACTAGGGGTAGGCTAGATATTGCCACCAGGAAAATTAAAGACCTTTGGAGAAAAGAGAGCCACTTGTATGAATATCAAGAGCTCAGTTGTAAAACCAGTTATAAGCAAAGAAGGGAAGGCAGAGAGGTGAAGGAGTATATACAGGGTCTATACGATGGCAATGTACTTGAGGGCAATATTATTGAAATGGAAGAGGACGTACATGAAGATGAGATGGGAGATTCGATACTACGTGAAGAATTTGACAGAGCACTGAAAGACCTAAGTCGAAACAAGGCCCCGGGAGTAGACAACATTTCTTTAGAGTTACTGATAACCTTGGGAGACCCAGCCCTGACAGAATTCTACCATCTGGTGAGCAAGATGTATGAGACATTCGAACTACCTTCAGACTTCAAGAATATTTTAATTCCAGTCCCAAGGAAAGCAAGTATTGACGGGTGTGAAAATTATCGAACTATCAGTTTAATAAGTCACGCAAAATACTAACACGAATTCTTTACAGACGAATGGAAAACTGGTAAAAGCCGACCTGGGGGAAGATCAGTTGGGATTCCGTAGAAATGTGAGGCAATACTGACCCCACGACTTATCTTAGAAGTCAGATTAAAGAAAGGCAAACCTACGTTTGTAGCATTTGTAGACTTAGAGAAAGCTTTTGGCAATATTGACTGGAATACTCTCTTTCAAATTCTGAAGGTGGCAGGGGTCAAAAACAAGGAACGAAAGGCTATTTACAGTTCGTACAGAAACCGGTTGGCAGTTGTAAGTTGAGGGAGATGAAAAGGAAAAGTGGTTGAAAAGAAAGTGAGACAGAGTTGAAGCCTATGAACAACGTTACTCAAGTCTTTACTATGAATAAGCAGTAAAGTGAACGTCAGAAAAATTTCGCGTAGGAATTAAAATCCATGGAAGAAATAAAAACTTTGAGGTTTGCTGACGACATTATAGTTCTGGCAGAGACAACAAAGGAGCTGGAAGAGCAGTAGAAGGGAATTGACAGTGTCTCGAAAGGAGGATATAAGATGAACCTCAACAAAAGCAAAACGAGGATAATGGTATGCAGCCAAATTAAATCAGGTGATTCTGACGGAATTAGACTAGGAAATGAGACACTTAAAATAGTAGATGAAATTTGCTATTTGGGGAGCAAAATAACTGACGATGGTCGGAGTAGAGAAGATATAAAATTTAGATTGGCAATGGTAGGAAAGCGTTTCTGAAGAAGAGAAATTTGTTAACATCGAGTATAGATTTAAGTGTCAGGAAGTCGTTTCTGAAAGTATTTGTATGGAGTGCAGCCATATATGGAAGTGGAATCAGGACGATAAATATAGACAAGAAGGGAACACAAGCTTTCGAAATGTGTGCTACAGACGAATGCTGAAGATTAGATGGGTAGATCACATAACTAATGAGGAGGTATTGAATAGAATTGGGGAGAAGAGGAGTTTGTGGCACAACTTGACAAGAAGAAGGGATCTATTTTTAGGACATCTTCTGAGGCATCAAGGAATCATCAGTTTAGTATTGGAGGGAAGCGCGGAGGGTAAAAATCGTAGAGGGAGGCACGTATACACTAAACAGATTCAGAAGGTTGTAGGTTGCAGTAATTACTGGGAGATGAAGAAGCTTGCACAGCATAGAGAACTGCATCAAACCAGTCTCTGAACTAAAGACCACAACAACAACAACGGCAAGAACGGAACTGCGGATTGGTTACAGGTTCGAACGCTAATTGTGACTGTTTTACCAGCATCCCTAGAGCTGGCTGCTCCCCTCTTGCTGTTTACCAGTCATCCTCTCAGTCCAGCATGTGGCGTAATCTCTGGCGTGGGTCGATTAGTAAGTCTGATGTCCCACTCAGTGCATCCCTAGCACTCCAATAATACAAACAGTGGATTTCATCACTGAAATCTAATGATTTTGATGACTGCAGTAGTCAGCTTTTATCGCTGTATGTATTGTAAAAGTTGTTAAATAACGTATTTCTTCAAAGCACAGGATTTATTTTCGAAACCCTTGAACAAACTCACATATGACTGTCATAGACATGTTTACAGTCTATTGACAACCTACGTTTTGAAGAATTTCACGAAAATGAAACCACTGTTGGCCTGTTTGCTTCAACACTAACTCACATTCAAGAGACGCTTCACGTCTACACAAAAATTAAGGACGTATGAAACTTTCACACACTGTTTCGCTGCCAAATAACATGGCTCTTAGAAACTGGGATCATCCATAGAAAGCATTGCTACAGTCCAGTACCGAAGATAATGGCAAAAAATAAGAAGTTAGACGAACAGAAAGGACACTGTAATTCAAAGATAATAGTTACACTGAAATCACCGCAATTCATGATGGTCGCCTCGACATTACTAAAGGCGGGACGATGTTCATAATAGGGTGCGCGAACACCACTCGCTACATTCCATGCTCTGCAAAGTTGGTGAGGTGTTCTTGCGGACATACACTCATATGGCGAGAAGTGGGGACGCATAATATAGCCAGTAACAACGTCGAACATGATCGTTTTGGTGGTCCGGGTGTTAAAGCGTGGCCGGCCGCGGTGGCCGAGCGGTTCTGGGCGCTACAGTCTGGAACCGCGCGACCGCTACGGTCGCAGGTGCGAATGCTGCCTCGGGCGTGGGTGTGTGTGATGCCCTTAGGTTAGTTAGGTTTAAGTAGTTCTAAGTTCTAGGCGACTGATGACCACAGAAATTAAGTCCCGTAGTGCTCAGAGACATTTGAACCATTCGTTTTTTTTTTTTTTTTTTGTTAAAGTGTGGAGAAGCACTATGTTGTATTGTCACGCTAACATCCGGATCTATGAACACAGTGCATTCACCGCTCAACGTTATTGTGATCCTGAACTCCTTCCTCATCTTCGTCTTTTCAGGTGTGCATTCTTCAGTGACTCGACTTTTATAGATGAAAATGTATGACTGCAACGAATAGCGCAACTGGAGGAGCTCTTGGAACGAGACGATATTCGGCGAAATGCTGGCTAGCCCTGTCTCTCGTTCCCGTACCCTAGGTGACGTCCTCTCCACCACTAGTTGTTAAATATTACATACGTCAGCAGCTAAACACGCTGCACCGATACCGACGAAAGCAGGCTGCAACGGTAGTGCTGGCGCTGTTGCTTCTCCTGTGGAACGAGTTGTGAGAACCGACGAGGCCGTAAAATCGGCCGCGTCAGCGCCTCCGGCGTGCTGGGGCAGATGTCGGCGGCGGCGGCTGCGGCGGCGGCGGCGGCGGCGGCGGCTGCGGCGGCACTCCACTCTAGTCTGGACTCTATAGAGAACCTGCCGCGCCTCGCCGGGATTTGGGACGGCCGGCAGGCTGTACCCGCGGTGGCGGCCCAGCCGCGGCATCCGATCCGGTCGCGATGGCTATCGCCGCCGCCGCCGCCGCTGCCGCCGCCGCTGCGATCCATTTGTAGCGGGCGGGCGGCGCAGTCGTGCCTGTCGCAGCCGCTACCTGCGGCCACGAGGCGAGCTTAAATCACTTGCTGCGCTCCGGCCGATATCCTATCCGCGGCGTCCAGATTCGCCACGGCTGTTATCGCGATCGAAGGGATGCACGGCTTGCCGTCAACCGTGGGCGTTGACTCCTAAAACCGGCGTCCGCTCTATTTATAGGATCCGCGTGTGCACCGACTCTGGCGAGCAGGTTGCGACCGAAAACAGTAAGGTGGTGAAATACGAGCGGCGTTCCACGTGAACGAAATGTGTGGACAAATGCTCCTGCTGACATGTGATAATTAGTTCCGTCTCTCACTCGCCCAACCTCTCACCTTCTTCCTTCTCTCTCTCTCTCTCTGTCTGTCTCTCTCTCTCACTCACTCACTCATCCTCCCTCGAAAGAGATATTGCAGTTCCATACTTACAGTGCCCAGGGGAACAGCGTGCAGACCCCATGCGCCTTTACACCGCATATGAATGACGCAACATGGCGGCTTCTTGGCTGCGGGTAGTCCTGATCGCAGAGTTACTTCACTTACATTCCGAATGCACCCGCCCGGTTGGCCGTACGGTCTAACGCACGGCTTTCCGGGCGGGAAGGAGCGCCTGGTCCCCGGCACGAATCCGCCCGGCGGATTTGTGTCGAGGTCCGGTGACCCGGCCAGTCTGTGGATGGTTTTTAGGCGGTTTTCCATCTGCCTTGGCGAATGTGGGCTGGTTCCCCTATTCCACCTCAGTTACACTATGTCGGCGATTGCTGCGCAAACAAGTTCTCCACGTACTCGTACACCACCATTACTCTACCACGCAGTCCGCCCCCGGTAGCTGAGTGGTCAGCGCGACAGACTGTCAATCCTAAGGGCCCGGGTTCGATCCCCGGCTGGGTCAGAGATTTTCTCCGCCCAGGGACTGGGTGCTGTGTTGTCCTACTCATTATCATTTCATCCCCATCGACGCGCAAGGCGCCGAAGTGGCGTCAGATCGAAAGACTTGCACCAGGCGAGCGGTCTACCCGACGGGAGGCCCTCGTCACACGCCATCATCATCATCTACCACGCAAACATAGGGGTGTGAGACGTTCCCTGAGGGGTTCACCGGGGTCCGAACCGCTTAATAACCCTGGGTTCGATGTGGGGCGGCGGAGGGGTGAAGTGAACTGCGGTAGTCGTCGTGGGGTTGTGGACCACTACGGCTGCGGCGGGGACGGAGCCTCTCCGTCGTTTCTACGTCCCCGGTTAACTTACGATACAATTCATACATTACGAATGCAGATGATAGTGGAATTATGTTTGCTAGGTCTTCGTTAGTTGATACCAATCTGAATCTGAAAATGGTCCGTCAACTGAAGGAATGAACTCAGCATCTGTTAAAAGAATTTACGTGACATCTTCTACAACAGCCGATATTGCCACAGGTGACACCCCGTTACTTTTAAAGCACAAATGCAGCGAGAGAGCGTTGTCCAAGGCAAGGCGAGGCTACTCCAACCAAGAGCCATAATACGGCGTGTGCAGAAAGACAACGCACCCACTCACCGTACACAACTAGCACCACAGCACAAGACGACCAGAGTCACATGTTAACGATGGTTTACATGAAATGTATTTGGAGTTTCAAATCTGGACAACCGTCTGCTGTATAATGGAATGACGACAATGAAAATTTCTGCCGAACCGTCAGGTGTATAACGGAACGACGACAGTGAAAATTTCTGCCGAACTGGGCCAAAAAGGTAGTGGGAGAAAAGACAGCATCACCCCGCTCTACACTGTTGTCAGATTTACTTAAGACGGCTGATCCAAGATGACAGCTTTAGCTGTGGCAACGTTGCAGTGGTTTCATGGCGGGAAGCTCAAATTTTGGCGGGAAAATAGGCCGATTGAGCTACCTCCACGAACCTAATCCCACTCCTTCCTCTCCACTCCACTTCCCTGCTCCCCTCTCCCCCCAAAAAACGTAAGTACATGCACTGTATACAGTCGCAACATTAGATATTTCCCACGAAGTCGGTCGGTCATCCACTGCAGCGACCGGTCACAAGTCAACTACCACCTCACACACTTGCCTGTGCGCGATCAGAGCGCCCTCCACGGTCAGCCGTCACTCTCCATACTAGTGTACAAGGGCTGGGCTGGTTCTACCAGCACAAAGGTGTTACTGTTTCTGGCCCCGACCTGCTTGGTAGTTTGCTGCCGTGCTTTCTACACTCATCTCCAGACTAGAACATATGTATTTTCACGTGGTTTGCCACACAATTTATGCGATAGTTGCCGATATCAAGCACGTAGCAGTATGGTTCCGATCGCTTGCACACATCACTCCAATGACAGAGTGGAGATTATATCTCTAGAAACCCGAAACTTTAGTGAGGTGGAGTGAGGTGGTACGCGCTGCAAACCACTGAGTAACTAGAAACTTACCTCATTTGCTTATATCTTTACGTGAAAACTTGGAAAAGTGGAGGGAACTGGTAGCTACACTCGTATTTTTAGTGACTACTGATGTCAATGAGATAACCGTCCAAATTATCAAATGGTTCAAATGGCTCTGAGCATTATGGGACTCAACTTATGAGGTCATTAGTCCCCTAGAACTTAGAACTAGTTAAACCTAACTAACCTAAGGACATCACACACATCCATGCCAGAGGCAGGATTCGAACCTGCGACCGTAGCGGTCTCGCGGTTCCAGACTGCAGCACCTAGAACCGCACGGCCACTTCGGCCGGTTCCAAATTATCCTTGTACTTTATAAAGTCAACTATGGCGTTCCTTATATCTGTAGAACTGGAAAAGTCTCACCTGTTTTTCACCATCCAGATGCACATAATAAATATCGCAACCGATGTTCTCTCAAAAAAATAAAGACGGGAAATGAGCAGAATCAGTCGCCCTGTCAGTTTTCATGGGAGGGAGTAATTGTGCAGCACAAACACAGGTTCATATCGAATCTTCTCAAATTTCCCCAGATACTCGTAAAAAACGCTGTCACGAAGCCTGATCAACACGTATTGAGTATTAGTCCGCAATTCACCCGCCTAGAGGGCGACACAGTTTGGTACCTGCATTCTCGTACACCAGCCTCTCCAGTTTGGGTGGTCCCTGCCACAAATGTCAACCGTTCCCGCCACATGCTGCCTCCGCCATACGCACCCCGCCTGTCAGGCAGAATCGTACTAGGAAACCATCCACATTTTTATCACTACTCTTACAATTAAACGTTACGATTGTAGCCTTAATCTGATGACATTCGACAATGAGCGATGTGTCGAAATACCCCCTCCTGACGACTGTGGCTCTAGAAATATCAAAATCTGTAGCATTATTATGACTGGACATAATTATCCACGTGAAAAAATCTTTTACGGCTATTGCATTTTTCTACTTTAAAACCATACCTTCCTTACGACAGGACATTGTCATTTTCTTTGCACATGTCGGACCACTGAAAACAGTTTGTGTGTGTGAATGCCTAAGGGACAAAACTGCTGAGGTCATCGGTCTCTAGACTAACACACTACTTAAACTAACTTACACGAACTTATGCTAAGAACAGCACACACTCATACCTGAGGGAGGACTCCGAACCGCCGACAGGAGGGGACACGCAATCAGTGACATGGCGCCTCTAACCGAGCGGCGCTGAAAACAGTACACATGCTTTATAGGCCTGCTGATCACAGAAAATCTATCACACATCCCCTACCACGCATAAAACTTTGCCAATAACTGTATATTGGTGACACAAAAAATATTGAGCGATAATCCGGGATGGATGGGCATGTCTCATTTGTTTTTCTTGCGAGTGGTACCAGTGTATCTTAGGGAGAGGGACATAAAAGTCTTATAAGCACCAGCTATTAAAAAAAAAAAAACACGATCACAACGACTGTGTTAGGTGTCGCCCTGCATCAAAAGTAGTCTTGGTTCGACCGACGCAGACAAGTATCGCTAACTATATCCATGTTAGAAACTGTACAAGCTTTATAAATCGAGATATGCTATTTCCTCCGAATGAAGTGGTTTTCCATACAAATACCGCGACATTGAATATAAACGGTTGAGCCGTGACTTCCTGCGATGCTCTCGGCACGATAGTTTCTCTGTCGAAGTTACGCGCTTTGCGGCGTCCTGGTTGGTTAGCGCCCTCGTAAGTAGACGGCCGCGGCTCGCGCGGACTCGGTCGGGGTCACTGATGGAGAATCGGTCGGCGGCAGAGACGGAGAGAAGACAGCGCACGGAACGTCTCGAGTAGTCAGTCGGCGCGTGGTGTGCTGCGAGGACGCCCGGTGTTGACATTCCGGCGACTGAGCCTGACGCCAAGCGGAACTGGAGTGCGGAAGCAGTCACTGGTCAACGAAGTCTCTGCTTATGAGTCGTATCTATCTCGATTCCTGAGGAGAGCGCGGGAGTTTACCCTGGTGTGTATGTTAACAGCGAGCTCCTGGTGAGCCATTTTGAGGTGGAACATTTGGATCTGACTGCTCCGTGTAGCAACTTTGATTTTCGCCAGTTATTCCTTAAACACTTGGACGTGGATCCGGGATACTTGGTATTGCAAGTCCATGTAACTGCGCTATGCACTGGTTCGGTTGCATTTATCTGTAATTACAAGTATGGCCGATATTCGGCGATTCCTTTTTTAATTATTATTGTTAATATGTTAAGTGGTTAATTTTATTCTCTGTATAAAACTTCAGCCACTAATTTAAACCGGAATTGCAAACTTCTGCCGGAGTGGCCGAGCGGTTCTAGGCGCTACAGTCTAGAACCGCGCGACCGCTACGGTCGCAGGTTCGAATCCTGCCTCGGGCATGGATGTGTGTGATGTCCTTAGGTTATTTAGGTTTAAGTAGTTCTAAGTTCTAGGGGACTGATGACCTTAGAAGTTAAGTCCCATAGTGCTCAGAGAAATTTGAACCACTTTTTTGCAAACTTCTACCATGTTGGCAACTATAATAGTAACAATTTTGCAACGTCAAACGGTGCTTTGGTATTTAAGGTTGTGTGCGGCTTGTCTGGTCATTACCACCTTGACCTTGTTGATGAGGTCCCATACTCGGAGGACCGTAGGGAACGACGCGGGAGACCCGCACCGCCGACTGGTTGTAGCGGAGGTGGTTTGCCATTGCCTTCCTCCGACCGTAATGGGGATGAATGTTGATGATGAAGACAACAAAACAACATCCACTCATCCTGAGGCAGGGAAGAGCCCTAACCCCACCGAGTTTCGAACCCGGGACCTCTTGCGCAGGAAGCGAGAACGCTACCGCAAGACCATGAGCTGCGGACTGAGCTTGTTGTGCTTTATAAATTTATCAAGTGAAATTTTACATCATTGGAGATTGTTTAATGAACCATTGCTTTAATAGTAAATGCGGTTGTCACACTATAAGGTTTAACATCTCTTCCTGCATTTGGCGCTACTCAGTGCTTGGCTGTTGGTTTTAGTATTTTAGTGAACTTTGTAATAATACTGGGTTTGTGTGTTCTAGAAGACGTTATTGGTGTGCGCAGGCCCTGCTGTCTGTTGTTGCCACTTGAGCTCAAGAGCACGGAATTCAGACGCGCGGCCGATGTGAACGCCAAACGTCGAGAAGGCGCTGACTGCTGTGTAGATCTTTCACACTATCATAGCATTGTAGTGCCGAATGTTTTCCATAATAGTTAATTCACGTATTTATGAGATCTTGCTATCTGAGTATTTTTGAAACCTAATAGCTTTTAGAAATTGTTGTTTTTCAAATTCACATGGACTGATAATTCACTTAATTTTACAACTAGTTATCTCAGATCTGCAGTTATGTTCAAAATTGGTTCAAATGGCTCTGAGCACTATGGGACTTAACATCTATGGTCATCAGTCCCCTAGAACTTAGAACTACTTAAACCTAACTAACCTAAGGACATCACACAACACCCAGTCATCACGAGGCAGAGAAAATCCCTGACCCCGCCGGGAATCGAACCCGGGAACCCGGGCGTGGGAAGCGAGAACGCTACCGCACGACCACGAGCTGCGGACTGCAGTTATGTTAAAGTTAAATTTGTTTAAAGTAATTTTTTTATTAAAGTTGGAGTCATAAGGCTGTTTTTATTTAAATTTTTTCCAATTATTCTCATTGCTTTTAAATAATTGAATAATTGGTGTAGGTCACCACGATTTGAAGTTGCTAATTAATCGTTGTGTTGTTACCAGTGCTCTGCTTTAATTAACGTGGTGTAAATAAGTTTTTGTATCCTCAAATCGGGTCAGCAGCCCATGTACCCTGCTTACCAATCCAATACCTTACCAACGGTGTGTATTGTAAACGGTGCGTGTACACTCCTGGAAATTGAAATAAGAACACCGTGAATTCATTGTCCCAGGAAGGGGAAACTTTATTGACACATTCCTGGGGTCAGATACATCACATGATCACACTGACAGAACCACAGGCACATAGACACAGGCAACAGAGCATGCACAATGTCGGCACTAGTACAGTGTATATCCACCTTTCGCAGCAATGCAGGCTGCTATTCTCCCATGGAGACGATCGTAGAGATGCTGGATGTAGTCCTGTGGAACGGCTTGCCATGCCATTTCCACCTGGCGCCTCAGTTGGACCAGCGTTCGTGCTGGACGTGCAGACCGCGTGAGACGACGCTTCATCCAGTCTCAAACATGCTCAATGGGGGACAGATCCTGAGATCTTGCTGGCCAGGGTAGTTGACTTACACCTTCTAGAGCACGTTGGGTGGCACGGGATACATGCGGACGTGCATTGTCCTGTTGGAACAGCAAGTTCCCTTGCCGGTCTAGGAATGGTAGAACGATGGGTTCGATGACGGTTTGGATGTACCGTGCACTATTCAGTGTCCCCTCGACGATCACCAGTGGTGTACGGCCAGTGTAGGAGATCGCTCCCCACACCATGATGCCGGGTGTTGGCCCTGTGTGCCTCGGTCGTATGCAGTCCTGATTGTGGCGCTCACCTGCACGGCGCCAAACACGCATACGACCATCATTGGCACCAAGGCAGAAGCGACTCTCATCGCTGAAGACGACACGTCTCCATTCGTCCCTCCATTCACGCCTGTCGCGACACCACTGGAGGCGGGCTGCACGATGTTGGGGCGTGAGCGGAAGACGGCCTAACGGTGTGCGGGACCGTAGCCCAGCTTCATGGAGACGGTTGCGAATGGTCCTCGCCGATACCCCAGGAGCAACAGTGTCCCTAATTTGCTGGGAAGTGGCGGTGCGGTCCCCTACGGCACTGCGTAGGATCCTACGGTCTTGGCGTGCATCCGTGCGTCGCTGCGGTCCGGTCCCTGGTCGACGGGCACGTGCACCTTCCGCCGACCACTGGCGACAACATCGATGTACTGTGGAGACCTCACGCCCCACGTGTTGAGCAATTCGGCGGTACGTCCACCCGGCCTCCCGCATGCCCACTATACGCCCTCGCTCAAAGTCCGTCAACTGCACATACGGTTCACGTCCACGCTGTCGCGGCATGCTACCAGTGTTAAAGACTGCGATGGAGCTCCGTATGCCACGGCAAACTGGCTGACACTGACGGCGGCGGTGCACAAATGCTGCGCAGCTAGCGCCATTCGACGGCCAACACCGCGGTTCCTGGTGTGTCCGCTGTGCCGTGCGTGTGATCATTGCTTGTACAGCCCTCTCGCAGTGTCCGGAGCAAGTATGGTGGGTCTGACACACCGGTGTCAATGTGTTCTTTTTTCCATTTCCAGGAGTGTATTAACATACCGAAAGTGCAGGTGCACGGCGCCAGTGGTGTAAGCTCGTAATAATATCACTAAATGTAGAAAGTGATTCGGCTAAGGAACGTGGTATTAAGCCGGTATTTGCAACTCCCTCATGCCGCCGCTAGATATTTCTAATACTAACAAACAGTATTTGTAACGCATTCTGTCCCCAGGTTCTTCGATATATCCACTGGATTATAGGCGAGGGTGGATGATGCTTCATCGAGAATGATCACATACAGCATGGTGTGCTATGCAACGAAACACAAAAATGCAATGCTAGTTTGAGGTCGCAAGAAATATACAAAATCCTAAGACCAATACACAGGCGTTTCAGATCTACAGTGTTACGCTTTACTGTCTGCGATTTGGAATCAAGCCTTTCCATTTGACCACATACCTATGTTGGATCCTACAGAGATATCTTCTAATGATTACGGCCACCAGTGAGTCATATTCGTGGTACTCTCATATCTCGAAATGAGTCACCTTTTTTGAACTTATCTGCTACAATAAAACTTCATAGTGGTTTTAGACAGCCCTCTGTCTCTGCCCCGCCTTCCCTGCAGCTTTGTCCATGGTTTAGTCGCCATTTAAGTCGGAACTGAAGAGGAGGCGGAGAGCGCTATATCTAAGACCTTCTGAAACCCATGGAGAAACAGTGTGTGCTGATTAATGCGACAGTGGCGTCTTTTTTGACCACTCGGAGGAAGTTGGAACATTTTGTCGTAGCTCTACCAGGCCAGGCCAGCGCCAAACGAAGCTTTCTATTGCAACATGAGGTAATAGAAAAAGACAGAACAAGCTGTTACGGGAAATGGAAGAAGGATGATGAGTTCCCTATTGCAGTGCAGTGCGTCTCCACTATCATCGTTATTTTATACCAACCAACAGAGAAAAACATCTACGAACTATAAAAACTCTTCTAACGTCACCTGTTAGAGAACCCGATAAGGTTTTTACTGCACCTCTCTTTCCTGTTACACATATATCGAAAACAAATACCGTCTGTATGCTGGCCGGCCGCTGTGGCCGAGTGGCTCTAGGTGCTTCAGTCCGGAACCGCGATGCTGCTACGGTCGCAGGTTCGAATCCTGTCTCGGGCGTGGATGTGGGTGTTGTTCTTAGGTTAGTTAGGTTTTAAGTCTAGGGGACTGATGACCTCAGATGTTTAGTCCCATAGTGCTCAGAACCATTTTCTGTATGCTGGCATCGAGCATATATGGCGATCCTATTAAATATACAGAGAGCAGGTGGCCAGTGATCGAAGTCACCTGCAGAAACCAGTGTAAAGTTTCACTGCCTGTACTGTAGGAGGACCACGCGATCACTGTTTCGGTGCTGGTCATCCCTGGAAGGTACTGCCTCTCCACCAAGACTCTCTCTCCATCTCAAACAAGTGATGTCAGTCAATTATTATGTGGTAATCAACAGTGTACCTGTGGACAGATGTGATGGAAAAAAAGGTCTTTTTATGTACTGTAATAAGCATCACAGTTGACAGTGCGATCAATTTTAGCAGTTTTACCAGCTTTTTTCCGTAATTTTAGCGTCGACGAGTGACATATGAGCGTGCTTCCCATTTTCTGTATCATCGCTAAACCACCTCCCCACTAATTTGCGAGTACCGTATACTAGACTAAGTATGTAGATAGATGACTGTGCAGTATGTCCATCCATTGTGAATTCTCGAACATATACCAAAGTATACGAGACAGAGTCCTATACCGATCTACATATTTCTATCACTTCGAAAATAGTGCGGAATTTACGATTACGATTGCCCATCTTTTTTTTTAAGTTTTACTGTTGTAGTCCAGTTTCTGGTAATGGTTTATGCAAAATGATCTATTATGAGAAATTTACAGCTTGGTTGGCATTCGACAGTAGTATGACGTTTTTAACGATTACTGGTAATGACATGGCTTTTCCTGCCTTCCCAGCAAGCTGTAGGTCAGTGTTTTTCTGTTTTGTAACCTATTATGAAATTAAACATAGAAATTACTTACGTGTTATTTATTTATATTTATAATTCTTATACATTTTCTGTCGCCACCTAATGTTCTGTATATACTTTAATTTTATCGTTGTTCTGTTATTTACATTTACACCGTTCTATGTGTCTAAAAGTCAGGATGTATACAAATTCAGTGTTGTTTCTTCCGACTTCAGCTTAAATCTTTTGGCAGTTTCATTGTCGATTTCTCCAAATTGAATTTTTTTGGCAATCTTGTGCTTTTTTAAAAAAGTCGATGTATTTTCGACGATGTCGATACTTTTTGGTCAAATTCGAATTTTTGTCAAATTATGTCTTTTTTTGGCCATATTCGATCTTACTTTTTGCCACTTTAAGTGTCTGTTCTTCGCCAAAGTTGGTATTGTTTTGACCGTATTCAGTACAGTTTCTTGCGAAACTTGCTGTCGATTTTGCTGTCTTTTTTGCTAAAGTTTGTGTTACTTTTTTATTTTTTGTGACTACCGATGATTTTTTGCCAAATATTGCCTTTTGCCAACTTCGGTGTCATTTTTACCTAATTCAGTGTCGTTTTTGCTATATTCGATGTCATTTTTGGAAAATTCGGTCTTTTTTGTCAAATTCGGTGTTTTTTCGTCGTCACATCGAAGTCCGTTACACGGGAAATGACCTATCATTTTTAAGATTACACATGGGCCTCAGTCTTGCGGAGATTAGAAGTCAAAATGCAGTTTTAACATTCAGTGACTTTTAGATACGAGTATTAGTTAGCTGCCGTCCTCAGATTTATGACATGTTTGTATGGCAAAATTTCGAACTTCGCAATTTCTCGTAAAACTCTCCGATTTCACAAAAACTCGGTAGTTTCGTGTTAAAAATGGTTCAAATGGCTCTGAGCACTATGGGACTCAACATCTGTGGTCATAAGTCCCTTAGAACTTAGAACTACTTAAACCTAACCAACCTAAGGACATCACACACATCCATGCCCGGGGCAGGATTCGAACCTGCGACCGTAGCGGTCACGCGGTGCCAGACTGAAGCGCCTTTAACCGCACGGCCACACCGGCCGGCAGTTTCGTGTTATTTTTCGCCCTATTATTTCCGCGGAATTTTCTGGTCCGTAGCTATTGGTATTGGATTTCTGATACAAATGTATAACAAATTATTTTGAATGTATTTAATGTTACGTTTTATGTGATTATTTACCGATCACCTGAATTTTCAGCTGTGGTCATCACTGGCCACCTGCCACACTTCTTGAGGTGGAACAGCGCTGCCGAGCTTCCCGCATTCCGCAGCCGGGTCCGGCCGCTGCTGTTGGCACGAGGCGAGGGGACGCGAGTCGTGACCGGGCGCCACTACCTGTACCTGTACCTGTACCTGCAGCTGTAGCTGTAGTCGCGGCGGCGGCTGTGCTGCCGTCTTAACGAGTCGTCCGCCCCGCCGGCCGGCAAAATGCCGCGCCGCGCCGCGCCGCTGTAATTGCTTGTTGCGCCCGAAGCCGCCTGCCGCCCGATGGCGCCACCGTCGAACCGCGCCTCGGTGTCTATAGCCGCCCAGTTTCTGTTGCCAACCAAACTGATATTTCATTGGGAGCAATTTGGGCTACGAGATCCTCCACTGAATGACTGAGGGAGACTATTAACCATAATAAATGTGACAAAATACGGTGTCGGGAAAAGAAATTGGTACAACCTTTTAGAGGTGTCCAATTCACTGAAGATTTATTGTTGCAACAGTGCATATGGAGTACATCAAATGATTACATTTAAAGATCAATAGCACAAGCGGTTCTGTGGTACCCCCGCATTAGTACATGGTGTAGTATCCACAGGCGGCAATGCAGGCGCTGATTCTGGCATCCAGTCGACCGTACATATGGCGAATGCTGTTCAGGGATACGCTACGCCACGCCTGCTCGAGCTGTTCATGTAGTTCGTAAGAGTTGTTGGCTGACGAGACGCACGAGTAACTTTTCGTCCCGTCATACTCCACACGTGATAAACTGAAGAAAAGTCTGGGAATCATGCTGGCCAGGGATGTTGCTACACGTCTTGCAGAGCACAGCGAGTTTCACGGACAGTGTGTGGTCGACAATTATCCTGTTGGAACAACACATTACCTTCCTGTTGCAAGAACGCCGAAAGAACGGATCTAACAACATTCTGCATGTATCGAGAGCTGATTAGAGTCCCCATCCCCCTCCCAAGAAAAACAGAGGTGAACAAGGGTTGCAACTTTTGCATCCCAGTCCTTAAGATCTGGGATGCGGCTAATGCGACCCGGACGAATGCACCCAGCGAGGCAGCGCTCACTACGTCTACGCCGTACGCTCAGACGACCATCATTTTCGTGCAGACAGAATCTACTCTCATCGTTGAATACGACGGCCCCCCATTGCGTCCTTCAAGTGATTCTCTGACAGCATCAGTTAAGTTGTGCACGTCGATGTTGTGGCGTGAGTGGAAGACGGGCTAGAGAGATGTCTGCCCATTTCCCACTGCTAATTCGCAAGGGTTCTTGTTGGCACGTCTGGGCTCACAAGCCCTTGTAGCTGTGCTGTTGTAGCTGTACGATCTGTCAAAGCTTCCCTTACAATACGACGATCCTGGCAGGTGTCTATGCTGCATAGACCTGCAGAACCTCCTCTGCGGGTGTGAGAATGTTCACGTGACTACTGATACCTGCATCGTTGCACAACTGACGTAGCACGTCCAACTTGTGAGGCAATTATCTGAAAGGATCGTCCCGCCCATAATTTGATCCCTTTAAAACTTTCTCAGTTGGCTGTAAGAAGCACGGGTGCGTCTTCGTAGCTTAGCTGCGTGCTTGTTTCAAACTTTTGCACCACACTGAACCTTCCGACGTTGAGCGTTCCCTGTTACGTGGTAGACACAGATGGCGCCATGGTAGCTGTGCCACTACGCTATTTGTCGGCAGACGAAGCTGAACCCATTATCAGCATGTCTGTTATCTCCCAGTTGGGATATTCCGTCGTTGTTGTTGTTGTGGTCTTCAGTCCTGAGACTGGTTTGATACAGCTCTCCATGCTACTCTACCCTGTGCAAGCTGCTTCATCTCCCAGTACCTACTGCAACCTACATCCTTCTGAATCTGCTTAGTGTATTCATCTCTTGGTCTCCCTCTACGATTTTTACCCTCCACGCTGCCCTCCAACACTAAATTGGTGATCCCTTGATGCCTCAGAACATATCCTACCAACCGATCCCTTCTTCTGGTCAAGTTGTGCCACAAACTTCTCTTCTCCCCGATCCTATTCAGTACTTCCTCATTAGTTATGTGATCTACCCATCTAATCTTCAGCATTCTTCTGTAGCACCACATTTCGGAAGCTTCTATTCTCTTCTTGTCCAAACTATTTATCGTCCATGTTTCACTTCCATACATGGCTACACTCCATACAAATACTTTCAGAAACGTCTACCTCAGCATCAGCCGACTTAATTCGACTATATTCCATTATCCTCGTTTTGCTTTTGATGATGTTAATCTTATATCCTTCTTTCAAGACACTGTCCATTCCGTTCAACTGCTCTTCCAAGTCCTTTGCTGTCTCTGACAGAATTACAATGTCATCGGCGAACCTCAACGTTTTTATTTCTTCTCCATGGATTTTAATACCTACTCCGAATTTTTCTTTTGTTTCCTTTACTGCTTGCTCAATATACAGATTGAATAACATCGGGGAGAGGCGATATTCCGTCATCGTATCAAAATTGACGTCGTCTTTTCAGGGGTATTATTTTTTCCGATAATTTATTACGGAAGCATCACCTAAGTAAGTCATAGTTGCAAAATACTGACACGAATTGTTTACTTAAGAACGGAGATGTGTAGGCATGGGAGAAGCAATTCGGGTAACATATAGTATGGTCTTTCCTCGAGCCAAACATCATTTTGCATTGAGAGAGTAAACGTGTGGCTCAACGACACAAAGCCAAACGGTATCTTTAGAGATGCCAGACTAACGTATACGATATTGCAGTGCGTGTGTTGCTTCTGAAACAGCAAAGGCACTGCAATATTGTACTTATCCGCAGACACCGGCCAAGCGACTTTCAATTAAAATGTCTCCCCTGCACGGGAATATACATAATGAATGCAGAAGTGTAGGTTGCAGACACGTGGTTGACGACAAATGGAGTTTTGGGTCTCACCATGAGTCGTGCCTGGATATTCTAACGATAAGGCTGAAACTTCTTTATTTAATTGAGTGTGTCTGTACATAAATTGCAGAATGACTGAGAAGATGAAACTTCTACGTTATTTTATTCTGAAACAGCTGGGTAAACCGGAACGTACTGGGCCTACTTTCTCTTATCATGTCAACACTGACCCACAATATTCTAGCGCAACGCAATCTGACTGCTAAAAAAAAATTACAACCTGATTAAGTCAAAAGAATGAACCTGACTAAAAAGAAATCTTAACAATAACCTATACATTTCATTAAGCACTTACCTCACAAAAACCTTCATTGCGCGAACTACTGCAATACAGTGAGCGTCAATACTTCCAGCTAAATAAGAGATTCTAACTACTAAGGCCACTACTAATAGGCATGTGGTTGGCAAAGGAAAGATTTTGTTGCAAACCAAGTAATGTATTTTTACCTTAATAATGTGACATCCAGTTCAGACACGAGTCTAAATCGTCATTGACACCTAGTACAAAGGTATATAATCATGAATAATATTCAGTCTCCAAGTCGAACATGTACAGATCGTTAGCCTACGCCAACACTTCAGACCTCTACCCTCCATCAATGCTAACTTCTCACATTTAACATTCATCACTGCTGGCCGTTCACCTCCAATTGCCCAACAATACTTCCATCACTGCTAGCGACTAACTTCCAACTGCCCAACACTACTGGCGATTAACTTCCAACAACGAGTCCAACCAGCCGCAAAGTGTCTTACAAAGAAAGCGCAGTCAGATCCAATGCAAGCGCTACACAGTGCTGCCAACACAGAAGCAGCCCAGTAAGGCGACCGCTTGCGAGAAGCGGGAAATCCAGGTTCGAGTCCCAGTCCGGCACAAATTTTCACTGTCTTGATTCCATTATACGGCTGATGTCCACATTCGCAAATGGGAATACATTTCATGTATGGTTTCTGAGAAGGGTTTCACCCTTTCAATAGTTGCAGAGGCAAAAGTGTGACTTCTCTAGTTTTACATATTAGCCAACACGGCTCTTCTTATGTGGGTACTGTGCACAACTGTTATCGAAGGGAAACTAGAACCATTATGTTGCTCGAGGATACACCATCCGTCCAAAACGATCGGACGCTGATTTTACTCTTGGCGTATAAGTGACTTCAGCTCATTAACTGTGGTGGCAGCTTGAGACAACAACTGTAGACAACAGTTATGTATTCGACCAATGCGTTGTGAGTAGGCAGCATTAAGCAGTGTGTAACACCGAAAATGGAGATATAATACCTTCTGCACCATCCAAAATTTTCTCCGTTTTACATCCGTTGATAACTTGCACTATATTTTTGATTCTGAAGCTGTAAGATCTATTACAGAAACTATATTTACTACGTCATCAAAGTACTAGTGTATTTATTTTGACTGTATATAATTGATTGTAATTATAATGAAAATACTGTAAACTGCTGGGTAATTCACTGAAATGCATTGATCGCAAAGGCGAAATGGTAGTAGTTGTGCCGTTGTTTATCTTTGGGTGTGGAGAGTCTCTGTCGCGTTGCGAGCAGGGAGGAAGCAGAGCAGCCTGAATTACGTAAGAGTGCGGAAGTATTTGTTGAGTAGGGTGACCATACGTCCCGATTAATCGGGATTGTCCCGTTTTTTGAGGCTCAAAAATTTGTCCCGACTTTTTTTAAAAAACAAGCAGTTTGTCCCGATTTTCAAGGATTATTTTCACACATTTACAAAGTAGTTAAAATATTTTCTGAGTGTCGATTTTATAAACTATCAATTGATACTGACATTCCGTATGTTGGCACCCCCTGATAATGTACAGCTTAAGCACCATAATTGTTGCGTACTATTATTTTCTTTGCTTTTGCTTGACATTGTTGTCAGCACTCAATATCAGTTTCTTGAAGTGCTAGCGCGTCGTGGCGATGCCGAAACGAAAATCAAAGTTTTCGGAAGAGCTTCAGAGGAAATTTCTTTGCTTCACTGCTACAGACAATGACTGCTCAGCAAAATGTAACGTATGTAACTGTGCTGCATCCGTGTCTCACGGTGGTGGTGCAGATCTCAAGCATCATATGGAATCAGAGATATGACGAGATATTTTGTAACTTGAAATACACAGGAACATAAAAACTTAGCTGCAGCAGAAGGAACCCTGTCATTCCGTGTTGTTAAACACCACCAAAGCTATCGTTCTAATGACTGCAGTGTTCAACTAAACAAAAAAAAAATTTCCTGATTCTAAGATTGCAGAAAATGTTTCGTGTGGAAGAACAAAGTGTGAAGCAATTATCAACAATGTTATTGCTCCGCATCCTCAGAAACAGGTAATAGCTGCTGCAAACAGTGCAAGTACTTTTCAATATCTACTGATGTTAGCAACCATGGGCATCAGGAAATTTTTCCTGTGATAGTTCAGTATTTTTCTGTAAGTGAGGGTGGACTGCAGACGAAATTGCTTGATCTCGATGAATTGCTGAACGAAAAGTCCGAAACAATTTCCAATTATCTTTCTCATGTTATACAGTCATTCAGTATCATCTCAAAGTGTGTTGCATTTGGTGCAGACAATACTAACTGTAATTTCTGGGGGGGGGGGATAATGAAGAAAGAGGGTAATAATGTTTTCACACATCTGAAAGAGAAATTAAAAAACTCTAACATTGTTGGCATAGGTTGTCCAGCACATGTTGTTCATAGCACACTTCAAAGTGCTTGTGATGTTTTACCTGTTGACATTGACTGCATTGTCATGAAGTTGTACAATCATTTTCATATTTTTTCTATTCGTGTTGTAGAACTCACTGAACTCTGTGAATTTGTTGGTGTCACTTATAAAAATTTACTTTCCTTTTCCAAAACAAGGTGGCTTTCATTGTTGCCAGCCATAGAAAGGATCTTGAAAATGTATGATCCTTTGAAATCTTACTTTTTGTCACAGTCTAACTCAAAGTTCCCTGCAATTTTAAACAGTTTTTTCAGTGATCCTATAAATGAATGTTATTTACTTTTTGTACATTCACAAATGAGTGTTTTCCAACAATCCATTCTGAGCATTGAGAAACAGAATAATTCCATATGTGAAGCATTAGCAGTCTTAAATAAACCTTTGACAAGTCTAAATTCAAGGAAACATGAACATTTTCTACCACTAAGTGTAAAAAAAACTGCTGAATGATTGTGATGACCAGTCTGTTAAGAAATTTGACATAGCAGTATCAACGTTTTATGATGATTCAGTAGACTATTTATCCTCATGGTCACAGGGAATAGCTAAGTTTTCTGTGTTCTCATGATGCTCACAGAACCACCAGAATGGTCAGTAGTTGAAAATACTTTAATGTGGCTAAATGAAAAGGGCATTCTAGTAAATGACAGCCTCTTATTTGATGAAATAGTTCATATACAGTCATTTGTAAAACAACAAGTGGAAACAGACAGTGAACAATGGAATCAGTTAATGGCACATGAAAAATGGTGTAGGTTTTCAGATCTTGCCAGTGTAATGAACAGTTCAGAGAATCGCTTAATATAGCGCAGTACTTCTTTTCACTCCCTGCCAACACTGCAAATGTTGAAAGAGTTTTCAGCTTACTATCGTCACAGTGGACAGATGAGAGGAATAGATTTACAGTGAGGAGCGTTAAATGTATTTTACTGACCTGTTTAAACTTCAGTAAATACAGTTGCACTGACTTCTTTTCATACCTATTAGGCAAACATGAGTTGCTGAATGAAATTTCATCTTCGAAGAAATATGATTGCAGTGTGGAATCCACAAAACCATAAATTCCTTGTGTTCACTAAGAACTTTTTTTGTAGTGATTGTCAGTGTATTTTGTTCTACATCCTGTGTTATAGATGTTACATTTTTTAATAAGTAAATTTCTGAAAACTTGAAATGTGCTTCTTTCCAGTCTTTTCATTCTTTGTTTGATTTTGTACACACGCACACACACACACACACACACACACACACACACACACACACACACACACAAATATCAGTGAAGGCTATATTTGCAGAGGAAGAAGAAATGTTAGCATTAAAAGTGATATTTAACGAGAAATAAAAATTGTCCCACTTTTTGGCCAAGAAAATGTATGAATGTCTCACTTTTGTCCGAAGAAAATATGGTCACCCTATTGTTGGGCGCTCTCGCCGCCGCAGCGTGCAGCTATGCTCGCGCCGCTGTAGACACGCCAGATTTGTTAACCCGCGAGTATTGAAGCACGGTTGGTGTGGACAGGCGGAGGAAGCTGCAATTCCAACTATTTATTGCCTGTGCCATAATTATCCGTGGCTCTGGAGGCGACTCGGGGTTCTTCTTATCGAACAGCAGCAGCAGCAGCAACGGCAGCTCAGCATTGTCGTCGGCTACATTCTTCGTCGTCCCCACAGCTAAAACATCGTAAGATTGTTAACTGTCCAACTTAGTAATATAGATACTTCGCCAGCAGCACATAGTATGAATAACTTGAATAATGAAATGCAATAGTTAAAACTTGTAGGGTACCTGCGTTGTCATTGTCCTCTGACATTATTACCAAGCAGTGTCCCTTTCTTTTCCATGCAATCACCGAGAGTCTTAAGAATATGAAAATTTATTAAATATTTACTGCCAGTTTTGTGTGTTTGGTACGGACCAGTTTTAGTCCAAATTTTCTGTTTTAGTAAATGTTCATTCTTGTCTTGTACGATACTTGTAGGACACTTAAAGTAAACTTTCATTGACAAACTAAAAACTAAAGGTAAAGCACAAATTAAGAGTGCGCAAATTCATTAATTCTGTATGTAGCTTAGCGAGTGACTTCTGGTGGTTTCGTATGTACGACAGTTGGAACTTAAATAGTGGCAACTATTTATTCACAACCGATACAAAAGAGTTACATGTTTGCACCTGTTACTGCCCTTCAAAGTAGTCACCAGCGTTGTGTAGAATCCGTTGACAGCGATGTGGAAGGCGTAGTATACCGTTATCAGAGCCTGTTTTGTTGATTGTGCGAATGGAGCGGACTACTGCCTGTCGAATCTCTGGAATAGTTTTGAAGCGAATCCCACGAAGTGGTTCCTTCAGTGGTTCCTTCATCTTCGGAATCAAATCAAAGTCACAAGAACGTAAGTGCGGGGAGTCCAACTCCGTTGTTCCTGTTTCGAAAGCGTAGTGACACCGTTACGTTAGACCGCTCATAAGTGACTGTGTTTCCCTCGATTGTGCACACGATGACGTGGGATGGGCGAGTCCTTTTGCTCGGAGGTAAGGTAGTTATGCCAACAACGTGTGCTATCAGCGACAATAGCAGATTCCATTGCATAGTTCCACCACAGCAGTGTTGCCATTATTTAAGCTCCAATCGACGTATTCTATTGTTGTTATTTAAAAGTGAATTCAATTGTTCACTTGCTTAAAGTAAATTCAGTTCACTCCTGCACTAATCAAAAATATATTGCTTGCCTTTTCCTAAATTTTGCATTACGTTACACCGAGGTTACTGAAAGTTATTTTTTACTTAACAAAGTTCAGGTTAAGCCAGTCATTTATTTAACCAGTAATTTCATTTAACGTTACGTTCAAAATTTAATATTTCAGAATGAGTAACTGCAAACTCAATGCTTTCTGAGTCTTTTTTTTCTCGTGGTTGTGCTGTGGAAAAGTGTGACAACCTTCTATTGCCACGCCAGTGATTATTTGCTTACAATTCTTTGCCATTACCTTCCTCAAGATTCTGGAGATTCATTGCCCTAGCAGGCTAGCGACCGTTTAATTATCCCTCTTTTAGCTAATCAGTGTTTTCTTTGTGTTATCAGTGATTTTTGTAGTAAATATTACGTGGTACCCTTTTTAAACCCTGCGCGGTTCGTAACGATTGGACTATATTCCACCCATTTCAAAATCATCAACGTATTTAGCTTAAGCTTAGAACAGATTCTTCCTTCAGAAGAGTCTGCTGTGCACCTTCCTTCAACTAACCGGCGTTACTAACTGTAACATTTCATTAGGTATATGCGATCACGGTCAGTTATATCTCAGTCCAGTAGACCGATTAGCAATGAAGATGTTACAAGTGGTTGTGCGGCGTTTTGTGCCAACGTTCTTGTGTCACAAACCGTGTTGGAGCAACATCTCTAAATCAAATGTTCAAGACATGTTACAGAGCTTTTTGATGATGAGAAAAGCGTGTGCAAAGTTTAACCCTGGAACAAAAGCAACGAAGCACGGAAATCTGCAGCGACGTTATTGAATGCAAAATGCGGACAATTCTTCTGTGGAAAACATTTGTGGAAAAAAATACTGTCCATCCACAAGACCACGAAGTGCAGAAATTCACATGGACAGGCAATGCTTTGACGACATAACCGACATTCAAGTGCGATGCACGAGTTGAACAACACAGTTTCACTTGTTTATACGAAAGCTCTCAGCGTTGTACTCAAGTTGGAAGAGAATATTTAGAAGCATTAGAACCACCATCTTAATATTTCTCAGTTTTTAAGCCATTCTTTTGGACTAACCGGATGTATAGTCCTTCTGTATGGTTTAAAATAGTTCAATGGTGAAATAGTCTAACATTTGGATCTGGGACGAACAGAGGAATGTTATCATTAAAAAAAAATCTTGCGTTTTACGGATCGAAGCATTGAATGTTAGATCTGTTAATCTTGTCAGCACGTTTAAAGAACTTGGAAAACGAAGTTGACGTGCTGAAGTTAGGTACAATGGTAGTTAGGGAAATACGGTGGCAGGAAGAATAGTATTTTAGTTTGATCAGTGCAACGTCATCATCACGGAATCCAGTACCGATAATGCACATCTAGTCCCAATAATGTACGAATTGGCATTATTTAGTTTGAATACCATGACCAAGATGACACAAAGCCATGACCCAGCACTCTAGTATATATATATATATATACTAACTGTGGAGATGATGAACTGACTGAAAAACGTACGATGAGAAAAAATATATAGAATTCAGTACATTAACTGAGACGAAAATATGATTACGATGCTGGACGTGATAGTAGGAAAAGGAAGAGAGGAAAAATTACTGGGAGAATGTGGACTGGAGGAAAGAAATGAAAAATGAAAAAGGAAGGTACCTGGTACAATTTTCCTTCGTCGTGAACACTTGGTTTAAGAATCAGAGAAATGCGTTGTGCACGTGGAAGGACTCTGAAGACACTTCAAAGTTTTGGATAATTTAAATAATGATGAGACAGTGATTTATAAACCAAATTTTAAGCTACAGAACATTTTCAGGTGTGGGTGTGGACTCCGACCATAAATTATTAGTTATGAAATGTGTGATAAGGCTGGAGAAACTGCGAAGACGTAAGAAATCAAGAAGCCAGTACCTGGATAAGTGCGGTGTCTCCTGACAGGAGTCTCCGTATGAAAGCTTAGTGTCATGCTTCTCTCTCACTTCCCTTGTCAACAGCACCACCAAAATTTCCCAGTGCAGGTGTTGTATGCCACTTAACCATGTACAATGGTACCTCAAAACCAACTGTTTTCATTTAGCTGCTTCAATTAAAACAAGAAACCTGTCATGACCATCCAGTCTTGATCTGTGACTGGTATTTGGATGTCATGAGGCAATTCAAATGAATATAGCGACTGAAAAGGGTATGATGCTTTAATAAATAGCGATACATCGATGCGAATTACAGAAAATGTAAAATCGTCTTCGAAAAAATTTTTACACGTCTTACAAGTACTCTATGTAAGTGACTTCCCTAGCACGCAGAGACAACGACGAAGCGATATTCCATTTCACGTCAGGAATTCTGAACCACCGACGCAAGCACATTAAAAACACACATTTTGAGTTATGAAACTGTTTTCGGCAAAGGAGGCACATGCATATGGTCTTTCACATAATCCCACAAAAAGAAATCCATTGGTGTCATGCGAAACACAACGTAGCAATGTCCAATATGACGGGTTGGAAGATGTTTTAAAAATTGAGACCTCCTCATCCCAATGTGGGGTTGCCGAATCTTGTTTAAAGATGTAATCCGTGGAATCTGTACCAGGCGATGGTATCAGCTGTCGGTCAAACCTGCCATGGTAAATGTTGATTGTAGCACTTAGCTAACTGAAGAAGCGTCGGCTGTACATTGTGCGGAACACATCAACTTCTTTTGAGTCACGCAGATATTCAGTTATACATTCTTTTAACTGTATAACTGAATGTATAATAGACATAGAAAAGGCATATGACTCAGGGAAAGACTCTGGGAAGAACTGATAGAAGATGGATACATTAATGTTATAAAGACAATGTATAGAGGCCACAATTGTAGAATTAGAACACCATTGGGGAACTCTGAATACTTCGAAATAAGACAAGGACTTAAGCAAGGAAGTATTCTATCTCCTGCGCTTTTTAATGCTGTGATGGAGGGAATGAATATGGCAGTTAAAGATATAGTAAAAGAAAAAGACAAAAAGATGATTTTTGCAGATGATATGGTAATATGGGGTGATAAAGAGGTAGATGTACAGTTACAGCTTGATGCGTGGAAGGAAATACTGAAAAGGTATGGATTAAAAATAAATATAGATAAGAGTGAAGTAATGGTATTTGGAAGAGAGAAAGGAATCAATGGAAATATTACCTTGAATGGAGAACCCCTCAAAGTGGTAGAAAGTTTCGCCCGCATCTCGTGGTCGTGCGGTAGCGTTCTCGCTTCCCACGCCCGGGTTCCCGGGTTCGATTCCCGGCGGGGTCAGGGATTTTCTCTGCCTCGTGATGGCTGGGTGTTGTGTGCTGTCCTTAGGTTAGTTAGGTTTAAGTAGTTCTAAGTTCTAGGGGACTGATGACCATAGATGTTAAGTCCCATAGTGCTCAGAGCCATTTTAGAAAGTTTCACTTATTTAGGGAGTGAAATATCTGGGGATGGGAGAATAACTAACGAAATTAATAGGAGGTTACAGAAGGGAGGCAATTTCTACCAAACAATAAAACATCTGATTTGGAATAATGAAGTTTCAGAAACAGCAAAACTCCTGATGTATAAGAATTATTACTTCTCTATTGTCACCTATGGTGGAGAAACATGGAGAATGAAAGAAAGGGACTGGAGCAGACTGCAAGCAGGGGAAATGAAATTTCTCAGAGCAGTTAAGGGAAAAACAAGAATGGACAGAGTAAGGAATGTAGATATTAGAAAGGACCTCAAACAAGAAAGTATGAGAGAAGAAATTGAAAGAAAGAGATTAAGATGGTATGGGCATGTTATGAGGATGCATGGGCAGAGACTCCCCAAAATTATGGAAGAACTAAAGATGGATGGGAAAAGACCTAGAGGGTGCCCAAGAACACGGTGGAAAATGGGAGTGAGAATATCTGTTGAAAGGAGAGGTGTGACCTGGCTGCAAGTGGAGGAAGAAAAGTGGTGGGAGGAACGAGCCAAATGGAGAAAACTCGTCAGCACCCAGACCCGGCAGTAGCTGGAGCGGGATTCGGGTATAGATAGATAGATATTCAGTTTAAACGAAGTAATTTCTATACTTCCAAATGTTGAGCAGGTTAACCATGGGATTTATGTGCAAGACCTTGTCGCTAAAAATGAGATGTGCAGCAAATGTGTCTTCCCCTATGATTTTAAGCATTGCTGTGGGCAGTTTTCCTTTTTAAATTCCTGTAAATAATGAATTACCTTGGGTTTCATTTCAGATTCGTTTCTATAACACGCCAAACCGTTGTTTATGGTATTTGTGGCTCCCTACAGGTTACTAACGTCGATTCCTGTGGACTACGTTCAAACGAAAGCGATTTCTTTCAACGTTTGGTGCTGAAGCACTTGGTCGGCCGGTAGTTTTTCCTTTGCACGATTATACACTTGTCCGAAACTGCCGTTGTCGTCTACGAATATTGTGGAAGAGTTTGATTGTTTCGCTTCTCTGCACTGTGATGAGATAACGACATGTTTTAGGCTCTCACGATGAGAATGCCTTCTATACTGGATTCGACAGTTACATTTAAGATGCTTCACCGCGTTTCCAATTCATTGCGCTTGCGCAACAATCGACATTTTGTACATCCTTTTACAAAGTCCTATAGATACAACGCTTTTCTTTAAACGGTTATAGCTTTTTATGATCACTATATTCGTTTGGTATGCCATTTGCCCTGCATAATAATTGATGCGGACTGGTTATTTTATATAGACCAAAAAACTGCGACGAGGTGTTCAAAGCCAACATTACGAAAATCGACGGGGAGCTTGCTCGTGGACAACACCAACCATTGCTATCCTCTGTCATTGATGGTGACGATAAATGTTATCTTTATGCTAACGTAAGGGAAAGATAGGAATGACTGAGACCAAACACATCAGTAACTTCACATACAGAGACTTGCGCGTATCCACAAAAGATAATGTTACGCATCTGGTGGAACAGCGACGGTGTGGTGTACTACGAAATGCTTCCCCGAATTCTAACCACCACTGCTGACATGATTTTCAGCTTCTCCACTCTCTATCGAACAGCCTTCAAGGAATGCGCTCGACGAGTTTTTCGCATCAAACGCACGTAATTTCTACAGCCGCGGAATCGGAAAGTTGCCCCAGCTTTGGCGGTTGTAAATAGTTAAGGAGACTATGTTATTGATGATTCAGAAAAATGTGTGTGAATTCCTCAGGGACCAAACTGGGGAGGTCATCGATTACGAATTCTGTGTAATACATGAAACTACAGGGGTTGTACAAAGAAATGCAAACACAGCGATAAATGCATGCTTAAGCATAAACGTAGGTGCCAGCCAAGCCTGCCGGCTGTGCTGTTGTATTTTATCACGAACGGCACCTGTGCAATTTCAAAAATGGTTCAAATGGCTCTGAGCACTATGGGACTTAACATCTGAGATCAGTCCCCTAGACTTAGAACTACCTAAACCTAACTAACCTAAGGACATCACACACATCCATGCCCAAGGCAGGATTCGAACTTGCGACCGCAGTAGCAGTGCAGTTCCTGAGTGAAGCGCCTAGAACCGCTCGTCCACAGCGGCCGGCTGTGCAATATTCTCAGTGCATTGCAAGTCTCAGGCGTGGACATAGCAGTGTTTGTAGTTTTGAGTGCATTATGTCTGAACTAAGTGAATTGTGGTGTGGGCAGACTATTGGTATCCCGTGTTTGGTATTTCAGTAGGCACAGTATCGAAGATTTACGTCAATTATAGGGAAAGATGGAAAACATCAACCGCTAAGTCGTAACGCGGACGGAAGAGCAGTCTTTGAAGAGGATTGCGACGAAGAATAAAAAGCTGCAAAAGTCGCTGCAGAACTGAACATCGCAGTCACGAACCTATTCAGCACCAAAACAAGACGAAGGTAGCTTCATAAGTAGGGAATTGAAGGTCAATTAGAATTCTGAAGCCACTCATTAGTAATGCCAATGTCTGTAACATAAAAACGTGGTGCCGAAGCCATAAAACCTGGACTATGGGGCAATGGAAGTGTCAGTAGGTCGAATGATTCTTGTTTCCCACTGTTTCCAACGTCTGCTCAAATATACATCCCAAGAGTGAACCAGGGCTGGGGTTCGGTGATGATTTCGGCAGCCATATCGTGGTATGTCATGGGCCCCACAGTTACTTTGCAAAATCGCATTACTGCCGAGGATCATGTGCCAATTTGGCTGAAAAGGTCAGTCCATGGTACAATGTTTTTCTCCCATCGGTGATGCTGTTTTCCAAGAAGAGAGAGCCCCTCTTCATAAAGGCCACATTGTCCAGAACACCTACTGTGGGCACGATGGTGAAATATCGCATCTCCCTTGCACACCACGTCACAAAACATCAATGTTATTTAAGTCTACTTGCAGAGAAGGGGATGTGATCGCTTCCCACACCCATCATCTTTATCTGAACCTGTCACTATTTTCCACGAATTTCCAGTTAGAGACGATTGGAAGATGCTTTGAGTTCCAACAGTTTTCATACACTATATTAGGCATGGTAGTCTTTCCTTATTTTTGTCCAACCCCTTTATGTGTAGCAGACCAACTAAGAATCGTCTACTGCACGGCAGAATTGCCTAAATATTTTACATTTTGTGATGACGGAAGGCTGCAGAGAATGAGATCATCTATCAAAAGTTGAATTTTTCAAAAGAAGCATCTGGACAGCAACTAAGAGAAACGTATTTTAGGGCTACAAATCCACGATGCTAATCGTTTACACAAGCTATGAAAGGGCAGTGTGTTGGCAGAAGTGTCATCTGTACTCGCGTGATTCATGTGAAAAGATTCCCGACGTGACTGTGGCCGCACGACGAGAATTAACAGACTTTGCAAGCGAAATGGTAGTAGGAGCTAGACGCATGACAGATTCCATTTCGGAATTCGTTATGGAAGTCAATATTCCGAGATGCGGAAAATACCAAATTTCAGGTATTATCTCTCACCACTGACAACGGAGTGGTCGACGGCCTTCACTTAACGACCGAGAGCTGCGGCGTTTGCGTAGAGCATGTGAGGTTACAAGGGATACTGTAGTAGTATAACTAATTTGCTGGATGTGGTAATGTTTACTGTGGAAGAACAGTTGGGGTGTGGCAAGCACAAGTCAATATATTTATGGAGTCACCTTCTTGATAAAGAGAGGAGGCGGCATATAACAGTTTCACATTGAATTACTTAGTTACATAATTACCTATGTCTCAGTGCATAACTTGGTACATATGTTAATAATATAAGGTGTGGTTGTCTTGCTAATCATCGGATTTGCTGGGTATCTGATCACTGAAATAGAAGTACTCCATAAACATAAGAGCTCTTCAAAATAGTTCAAAACTCAAATTTAAAGCATAGTAGCAGGGATAATGTTTTGGACATTAAAGAACATGTTTTTTATAAAAACTAAGTTGTAAGGATGTTTGAGAACCTCTGCTTAATAAGTTATTGTCTTTTATTGTGAAGGTACTGTTCAGTTTTCGATCTATGTAGAGCAAAATGAGTATTTCGTATGCCACACCTTTTAGGCAAAGACGTGATTAAACAAAAGAAGAGGGGTGAAACTGCCAAAAAGTGGAGTGCCCTTAAATATGTAAATAATCTGATGATTGTCTACAAAATAATATAAGGTATTTAGTTTTAGGTTTTTTAATATTGTAACATTGTAAATGCATGATGGCGATGTTTAGAAATAATATATTTGAGTAATGTAGTGTCACGTGACAGGACACAGGACAGAGGATAGGGGACAAAGGTCGGGGTCTTCTGATCGTGGTCCGTCGGTGCGCCGACATAGTATCACGTGGCCATCAGTTTGTTTTGTGGATGTGATTTAGTAAAATAAAAACGTTTTCATTCTAAACTGTTGTCAGTGTAAATCATTTGTGAACGATCGTAATTTAGACAAATACTTGAATTCATTCACTGCAGTACTTAGGCTGGCTATTTACTCAATATAGGGAGCGAATCCAACTGTGCACAATTGAACCCCTTTTACAGACGAGTCATGATAAAAGGTTGTGTACAAGCCCGAGTGAAGTTGCAAGCAGTCAGTGCTAACAGATAAGCAACACTGCGTGAAGTGGCCGTATAAATGTATGTAGGACCGTATCTGTTAGGACAGTTCGGCGAACTTTGGCGTTAATGGGCTGTGGCAGCAGACGACCGACGCGAGTGCCTTTGCTAACAGCACGAGATCGCCTGCAACGCCTCTCCTGGGCTCGTGAACATGTCGGTTGGACCATAGGCAACCAAAAAACCATGGTCATGTCAGATGAGTCCCGATTTCAGTTGGTAAGAGCTGATGGTAGGATTGCAGATTGGCGTAGACCCCATAAAGTCATTGACCTAATTCGTCAACAACGCATTGTGCAAGCTGGTGTTGGCTCCATAATGGTGTGGACTGGGTCCTCTGGTCCCACTGAACTGAAAACTGACTACAAATGGTTATGTTCGGCTACTTAGAAACCATATGCAGCCATTCATAGACTTCATGTTCCCAAATGAAGACTAAATTATTATGGATGACAATGCGCCATGTCACCTGGCCACAGCCGTTTACATATCTGTTTAGCAAGAGTAATAGAAGGCAGATTTCAGACTACCTAACAGATCAAAACGAAAATTTCTGTTCCGACACTGACAATGTTGAGTGTTTATGGAAAAAATTCAGGGCAATCGTAAAATGCGTTTTAGATAGGTACGTGCCGAGTAAAACTGTGAGGAACGGGAAAAACCCACCGTGGTACAACAACAAAGTTAGCAAACTACTGCGAAAGCAAAGAGAGCTTCACTCAAAGTTTAAACGCAGCCAAAACCTCTCAGACAAACAGAAGCTAAACGATGTCAAAGTTAGCGTAAGGAGGGCTATGCGTGAAGCGTTCAGTGAATTCGAAAGTAAAATTCTATGTACCGACTTGACAGAAAATCCTAGGAAGTTCTGGTTTTACGTTAAATCAGTAAGTGGATCGAAACAGCATATCCAGACACTCCGGGATGATGAAGGCATTGAAACAGAGGATGACAAGCGTAAAGCTGAAATACTAAACACCTTTTTCCAAAGCTGTTTCACAGAGGAAGACCTCACTGCAGTTCCTTCTCTAAATCCTCGCACAAACGAAAAAATGGCTGACATGGAAATAAGTGTCCAAGGAATAGAAAAGCAACTGGAATCACTCAACAGAGAAAAGTCCACTGGACCTGACGGGATACCAATTCGATTCGACACAGAGTACGCGAAAGAACTTGCCTCCCTTCTAACAGCCGTGTACCGCAAGTCTCTAGAGGAACGGAAGGTTCCAAATGATTGGAAAAGAGCACAGGTAGTCCCAGTCTTCAAGAAGGGTCGTCGAGCAGATGCGAAAAACTATAGACCTATATCTCTGACGTCGATCTGTTGTAGAATTTTAGAACATGTTTTTTGCTCGAGTATCATGTCGTTTTTGGAAACTCAGAATCTACTATGTAGGAATCAACATGGATTTCGGAAACAGCGATCGTGTGAGACCCAACTCGCTTTATTTGTTCATGAGACCCAGAAAATATTAGATACAGGCTCCCAGGTAGATGCTATTTTCCCTGACTTCCGGAAGGCGTTCGATACAGTTCCGCACTGTCGCCTGATAAACAAAGTAAGAGCCTACGGAATATCAGACCAGCTGTGTGGCTGGATTGAAGAGTTTTTAGCAAACAGAACACAGCATGTTGTTATCAATGGAGAGACGTCTACAGACGTTAAAGTAACCTCTGGCGTGCCACAGGGGAGTGTTATGGGACCATTGCTTTTTTCAATATATATAAATGACCTAGTAGATAGTGTCGGAAGTTCCGTGCGGCTTTTCGCGGATGATGCTGTAATATACAGAGAAGTTGCAGCATTAGAAAATTGTAGCGAAATGCAGGAAGATCTGCAGCGGATAGGCACTTGGTGCGGGGAGTGGCAACTGGCCCTTAACATAGACAAATGTAATGTATTGCGAATACATAGAAAGAAGGATCCTTTATTGTATGATTATATGATAGCAGAACAAACACTGATAGCAGTTACATCTGTAAAATATCTGGGAGTATGCGTGCGGAACGATTTGAAGTGGAATGATCATATAAAATTAATTGTTGGTAAGGCGGGTACCAGGTTGAGATTCATTGAGAGAGTCCTTAGAAAATGTAGTCCATCAACAAAGGAGGTGGCTTACAAAACACTCGTTCGACCTATACTTAAGTATTGCTCATCAGTGTGGGATCCGTACCAGATCGGGTTGACGGAGGAGATAGAGAAGATCCAAAGAAGAGCGGCGCGTTTCGTCACAGGGTTATTTGGTAACCGTGATAGCGTTACGGAGAAGTGGCAGACTCTGCAAGAGAGGCGCTCTGCATCGCGGTGTAGCTTGCTCGCCAGGTTTCGAGAGGGTGCGTTTCTGGATGAGGTATCGAATATATTGCTTCCCCCTACTTATACCTCCCGAGGAGATCACGAGTGTAAAATTAGAGAGATTAGAGCGCGCACGGAGGCTTTCAGACAGTCGTTCTTCCCGCGAACCATACGCGACTGGAACAGGAAAGGGAGGTAATGACAGTGGCACGTAAAGTGCCCCCCGCCACACACCGTTGGGTGGCTTGCGGAGTGTAAATGTAGATGTATATGTAGACAATTCGAGCGAATGACCTGGCCACCTCGATCGCCCGACAAGAATCCCATCGAGCATTTATAGGACATACTGGAGAGATCAGTTCGTGCACAAAATCCTGTAGCTGCAATGTTATAGCAATTATGCTCTGCTATACAGGTAGCTTGGCTCACTATTTCTGCAGGGGAATCCAACGACTTGTTGAGTCTGTACCACTTCGAGCTGCAGCAATACTCCGGGCAAAAAGAGGTCCGCCACGATATGTGGAGGCATCCCACGACTTTTGTCACGTCAGTGTAATTGAGGACAACGACAAGGCATAAAAAATTGCGATCACTCGGTGAAGAAAGGAGATACTGAGAAGTGATCAGGTAAGCAGATAGTGGCTGCAGGTTGCGGACGCCGGCACCTGGTGGCGTGACGAGTCGCGCGGCCGCACGCAGCAGGCACGCACGAGGCGGGCAGCGACCCGCAGGCTAGCTAGCTGCGTTCCGCTCTGCCCTGCTCTGCTGTCTCGTAGGTCAGGCGCCCGTGCGCGCCACACCCGCCCCCACGGCGAGCGTGCCTCCGGCGCTGCACTGTACCACTGTGTGTCTGCACGGCCGGCGGACCGCTCCTGGAACTCTCTCTGCAGCAGCAGCCGGTCGGGAGGGTCTACGCGTCGCTAGCCTCTCATCTGAGTGGTGGTAATTTTACCAGACTAAATAAATAAATAGAAACAAATATAAACAGCACTGATTTTTATCTCAACATTCGTCCATGATACGTAAATTCCTCACCGACAGATAGGTACGAAACTAGCTTGATTGACTTTTTTTTTCTTTTTTTAAAGTCCTCAGTCCGGTTAGGGGTTTCACTGTATCTACCATTTTTCTCTGTCTTGTTCTAGTCTTTTCATCTCGAACAACAGTACCCAGCATCCTGTATAATAGAATGAATTCGCCATTTTTCCATTTGAGCCTCATTTATTAAGACTCCACTTTCTCTCCATAACTAGTTTCGACGTGTTAAGCCGTTAAGGGTATTTGCTTGCATACTAATAACCCTTTGTGGTTAAAGGGTTAATGAAAGTCTATCGATTGAACGTCACTTCAGCGACTTGCTTGTCCCTGAGAAAGTCTTTTTGGTGAAACAGGCGTTGCAGTTCATCTACATCTATATATACATCCATACTCCGCAAGCCACCTGACGGTGTGTGGCGGAGGGTGCCTTGAGTACCTCTATCGGTTCTCCTTTCTATTCCAGTCTCGTATTGTTCGTGGAAAGAAAAATTGTCAAAAAAAGGTTCAAATGGCTCTGAGAACTATGCGACTTAATATCTATGGTCATCAGTCCCCTAGAACTTAGACCTACGTAAACCTAACTAACCTAAGGACAGCACACAACACCCAGTCCTCACCAGGCAGAGAAAATCCCTGACCCCTCTGGGAATCGAACCCGGGAACCTGGGCGCGGGAAGCGAGAACGCTACCGCACGACCACGAGCTGCAGACGAAAGATTGTCGGTATGCCTCTGTGTGAGCTCTAATCTCTCTGATTTTATCCTCATGGTCTCTTCGCGAGATAGGCGTAGGAGGGAGCAATATACTGCTTGACTCCTCGGAGAATGTATGATCTCGAAACTTCAACAGAAGCGTGTACCGAGCTACTGAGCGTCTCTCTTGCAGAGTCTTCCACTAGATTTATCTATCACGCTTTCGCGATTACTAAATGATCCTGTAACGAAGCGCGCTGCTCTCCTCTTGGATCTTCTCTATCTCTTCTATTAACCCTATCTGGTACGGATATCACGCCGGTGAGCAGTATTCAAGCAGTGGGCGAACAATTGAACTGTAACCCACTTCCTTTGTTTTCGGATTGCATTTCCTTAGGATTCTTCCAATGAATCTCAGTCTGGCATTTGCTTTACCGACGTTTAATTTTGTATGGTCATTCCATTTTAAATCACTCCAAATGCCTACTCCCAGATAATTTATGGAATTAACTGCTTCCAGTTGATGACCCGCTATGTTGTAGCTAAATGGTAAATTATCTTTCTCTTTATGTATTCGCAGCACATTACACTTGTCTACATTGAGATTAAGTTGCCATTCCCTGCACCATACGTCAATTTGTTGCAAATCCTCCTACATTTCAGTACAATTTTCTATTGTTATAACCTCTCGATATACTACAGCATCATCCGCAAAAAGCCTCAGTGAACTTCCGATGTTATCCACAAGGTCATTTATATACATTTTGAATAGCAACGGTCCTACGACACTCCGTTCTCGCTTCCCACTCCCGGGTTCCCGGGTTCGATTCCCGACGGGGTCAGGGATTTTTTCTGCCTCGTGATGACTGGGTGTTGTGTGATGTCCTTAGGTTAGTTAGGTTTAAGTAGTTCTAAGTTCTAGGGGACTGATGACCATAGCTGTTAAGTCCCATAGTGCTCAGAGCCATTTGAACCATTTGAACCTACGACACTCCCCTGCGGCATACCTGAAAACTCACTTCGGAACAGTTCTTTCCATTAAGAATGACATGCTGCGTGCTGTTATCTAGGAACTCTTCAATCCAATCACACAATTGGTCTGATAGTCCATATGCTCTTACTTTGTTCATTAAGTGACTGTGGGGAACTGTATCAAACGCCTTGCGGAAGTCAAGAAACACGGCATCTACCTGGGAACCCGTGTCTATGGCCCTCTGGGTCTCGTCGACAAATAACGCGAGCTGGGTTACACAATATCGTCTTTTTCGAAACCCATGCTGATTCCTACAGAGTAGATTTATACTCTCCAGAAAAGTCAAAAGTGTTCCAAAATTCTACGTGTCATTCTAGGCCAATCCGTACATGACTGGGAGATTCCTATGGTAGATCGAAACAAAATCTAAAATCCCTCAAATTATTTTGGAGAAACAGTGAGAGAGTCCAACGTACACGAGTAATTAACAGCAATTCATACAATAAGTATAGAACCTGAATATGTTAGTTATAATGTTAACACATGGGTAAAAAAATAATACTTACGAATTTTAATAAAAGAAAAATGTAACACGTCTAAATATGATACAAGCTTGTCAGTTAGTTTCATGTTACAAGGATTACATGCACGATAAATCATCGATTTGGCACTAGCCATTTTACACTCGCATTACAAATTAACTTGTAAATATGGCTACATGCTGTAGCTGAAATGCAGACACACCGTGTGATCTCCAGCATCACACCTGAAAATCAGATCCTTATTATATATTCTGTAACGTTGTTTTAATTTTCTGTACGATTCTACGAAAATAGTATTTCAACTTTACAGCAATTTTGCAAATCAGCAATATTTTTGCACACATCGAAATAATATTGGCGGCAATTACTGTCTTTCCTTAGTAATACACAGTAGTCAGTGGATTGTTCTATAAATTCTGTGTACTCTGGTAAACCTTATGATAGGCGTGACAGAGTGTCTGCCACTATAGTATTTTTTCTACGATGTGTATGACCTCGAAACTGAACTTCTGTAAAAATAATGATCAATGTGCTAAGCATTGATGGAACAGTTTGCATGACATAAGAAAGCCTAATGCCAGGTGATCACAGGAGACCTTAATGTTATTTCCGTAAATGCAGAAACTGTATTTTTTAAGGACCCAGAATATATTCAGATTAAGTGCAACTAGCAAAACTTACAACATGAGTAGCTTGCTTGCTGTTATTTTCGTTTGCTTAAAATAAACACGCCCAAAACCAAATGATGAGGCATCATTTATGACACAAACATCTTCGGTCATATCTGGATGATGTAAAATATCGAAAGTAATTAAAGCATATTTTATTGTATCGAAGTCCTTTTTTCAATCGTTTGTCCGCAGCCACGGAGCATTCTTCGTTAATAAAGTTAACAAAGCTGTTCTATTGAAATGGTAGTTTGGCATAAATCGTCTTAAAAATGAACATAACCAAATATGCGTTTAGCTACATTTTAGTGCTTGGATAACGGAAATTCTCTACAGCACTGATTTTGTGCAAAAATGGTGTTTTAACTGTGGAAGAAATTATGAGGCCTAGAAGTTTATTTTGTCCTTTATAAATATTGACTTCTGTAGGTTTGCTGTAACCCCTATTTGTGAAAATTTGTTTAACGTTCATTCCAACAAATATATGTGCTCCTCCCAACTACTTGTGACTGTATAAACGTATAAGGGACTTCATCTAGTACTTCACGCCCTAAGATAGTATTCAAGGCAGAACTGAATGCATCTTAATTCGTGTTTAACCCGAATGGCAATAAGCATAATTGATACCTCCTTCCTGCAAAATTGAAAGAAGTATTTTTCTCGATTTCTCCGGTAGGCTTATTTCTCAAATTACTCCTTTTAAGGTATTTAACTTCATGAAACTTTTGCAGCCGTTCATATAAGTTCCCAGATATTGCTCTCACAGGAATAATGTTTTTGTTGAGTGTCTAGTATCTAAAACTAGGCAAACGTTTCCACTGACCTTTCCCACAGTTAGCAGAGGGCTGCAATATGGTGACATTGAGGGCACTGTTATTCTCCACTTAAGCATTTTCCTTATTTTTGAGTGACCGCTGCTCTCTTGGTCCATGTTGGTTAGTATGTATACTAACAGTGAACGCAAGGGTGTTAATTACTGCTCTCTTGGTCCATGGGATGGAGTATGTATACTAACAGTGAACGCAAGGGTGTTAATTTTCATTTGATATTGGTATGTGTTAGTTATACCTGGTTTGTTTCCAGTAATACAATGAATACTGCCTCTTGCGAGGAGGCAGTTGTAGTGGAGTCAGCGGTCTTATCTTTTACTTGATCTTTAACATTCGGAACCTGAGTACTTTGTGAAAGTGTGCTACTGATGTATGTTGTCTACGTCTTAAGAAACTTTACCTTTAGCCCCGGCATTAACTACCATGCTCTGTCTTCGTTTCCTCTAAGTCAGTTGCAGTCTTTTGACAACTGATGTTTAGAAAGCAATTGCCTGAAGAGAAGTCGATTACTGCTTCCTTCTCTCTTAGAAAATCAATGTCAAAAACAACTAACTAACCTACTATTACGAACTGGCATTTTATAACACCATTAACCATTTCCACGATTTAACACCAATAGCTCCCATGATATTACAATTTTATACAGGAAATGTGGGTACTTTTGTGATCTCATAAATATTATTGTAGAAACTGGACGACGTGACGTTCACCATAGCACTTTCATCTATAACAATTGCAGTTGGTATCATCCCTACAATAGCATATACAGTGACTTGGAAAATCTATCACTTACGATCATTCCATTTTAAATGGTCATCAGTTAATTCTTTCCTATTGTCCACGTCAGTGTTGTAACATAATAGATTAACAAGATTATTTTGCCTCATGACAACCACACAGCCAAAATTTTAAGGCATAATATCGGCGAACTTAGTTTGTCATATTCCGGGTTATGTAGCAGGGCTCTTCAGCCACCACTAGGATATTTACGACTGGATTAGGTGTCTACTAATCATGTTCAGAAGTTCAGTTTGGTTCTGGAGCTTCTTGCATATTATTATTGCTGTATATCGCTGGCTGGTTACAGTTTCCCATTTGGGAATTAGGTAGTTGTTATAGTTCTGCCAATGCCTATCAGCATTACCATCGTAACCCTGATGTTACCAGTTATCATTCCTTGTCTTTTTATTAAAGTTTGGTGGACCGTGATCACCCTGCTGTGCATTGTGCACTAGAGGATACTTTAATTTGGTACACATATCATGCGTGTGCGTAAGAAAGGTCAGTCTGTATTGATATTTTCCTAACATGAGAAGACGAACACAGCAACTCCTTAAAAATGTCTTATACGTCATACAAAACATAAGCAAATTCTGTCCACAGAATTACACCCTATTTTACCAACCAGTCCACAACAAATCGTGTCAACTGATACTGATACTCAAAGGTCTTTGCCGTCATCTATAGATAGAATTAGGAATGTAGCAACTCTGTATGACACCTTCAGAAAGTATACTTAAACTAAGTCTACTGCAGTTGGCCGAATCATTAAAAGAACAGTAAACAGATATAAAACAACAGATGAGAAGCCTGTTGCCTTGCTGTCAGACGATGCATGGAAAACATTTCTACATGAATATGAAATTAAGCATCCTCTAATATCACGATTTTATCCAGAAAGTAATTCCAGAAATGTATTTTTTTCATGAACAAAACTGATTCGTATGAACATATGCACACAACCATCAGACAAAATGGATTGAATATTTAGAGTTATGTGAACAGGCCGTAAACAATTTGCCATTGCACAGCGCACAGTTCCCTACAGCTAAACTAATTTACAGGACAGAGGAGAAGAATGAATGGATACATCCCTTCTCTTATCTTTAGGGAGATGAATGTTCCTGGGAAGAAAGCGTAGGTCAAGCCTTAGTCATACTCACTGAGCAAGCAGACTTGAGAAAAATCTACTATGGCAAAAGACTGCAACAAATGCGAAGACATGGGGCAGGAGAAAGTATTTTGTTGAAAACTGCCCGGAAATGTACGCTTCTTCATAAAAGAATATTAAATGGCCACATTTATACATGGGTCCTTATAAAGTAGTCAGGACACATACATGAAGGAATCTATCTCTTCGCCTATCCTAAAACAAAACAAAACAAACAAAAAATTAAGGCACTGCTTGCTGACCAGGATCCTAAAACATGTTTATATGAATGATTAGTCTCATTTATGTGACTACGAAGGCTTTCCCGGCGTAATAATTGATAATATTTTTCTCGGGTGTGCAGCCGGATCATAACGTCATCACAATGTTTCAGCGGTCTCACCTGAATATGGCGGCTAGGTGGACCGCTGAAATATTGTGTCAAGATGACGTTATGATCTGTCTGCGCGCCCGAAAGGAATAGTAGTCTCATTTATGTTATGTGAGGTGTTTGAAAGTAATTACTGAGTCTGAAGAATGAAACTAATAGAGCCACGTGACAGCAAAGTATCTACACGGTGTTCAGATATTCCCGTTACAAGCTCCTATTACTTGTAGAGGAGAGTGAGTAGATAATATTCTGAATTAGAACCCATGTCCAGAAAGTACCATCTCTATGCTACAACTATTTGAAAACATATTGGTAACGCGATCCCTTTTACAAATAAGTGATGAGGCGTGATACAGTACGTCATTTATTTTTCAGTTCCGCTCGTTAAGAGCCAAAGAAATCGCTTGTGTACTTGTTGACGGGTTGTCTTCAGCGTGATGCAGTACAGCCTCTTCCAACTCGGGTGCGTGGAATCTGCTTGGAGCACCACAGTCTCGGCTGCTGACGGTGAAGGTATATTTTCTCGAAGCCGTTGCATTATTGTGTCTAAAAGATTGCGCGATGGAGTCGGACGCTGTGGAGAACGATCTTGATAAAAGCGACGAGCAGCTCTTCCATTACCGTCAGCTTCGGCATTCAGAAGCATCATGCCGATGTATTCTGTGAACGTGTAGCCAGCAATGTTGCTGTAACACTCATAGACACATGAAGGAGGCTCGAACGAGGCCAGACAGGTAAGTCAGACGACAAATGACATCAGCCGATCCGAAGTAAGAAACCTTACCATGATTACTCAGTTGTATACCAATATAACAAGCATATTTTCAGACGGCTGTAGCACGGAAACGGTACGTTTCCGGACAAAGCATTTCTATTCATTCTGCACTCAGTTCCCTCTACAGGTCCTAGGAGTTTGTAACGTGAATTTCCAAACACGCTGTGTCTAGACTGAACGAATACTACGAGATCAGTACTACTGGCATTTGGGCATTCGTTACAAGGAGAAGATTTATGCTAGTATACTCAGATCAAAATTACTTTGTGATTAAAGTTTCAGCGAGTCGAGTGGTAGGAGCTAGCCAGAACGTAAACCTAATTCTCTCTCGAGTGTCACGAGATCTCTGTATTGCTTATTTTGTAGGTAATGCAGCGCCTTGTGTAATGTGGCTAGCTGCATACCAGTGACACTACCTCCCACACTACAGTCTGTGAGTCACCAGAAATTTTGACTGAAGTGTAATATATAGGTGAAGTTAACTCTCACTTGTAAGAGGTCCATGATTAAGGAATTTGTTGCTAGCGCACTCGAGCAGATGTAATTTCGATGGATTGCTCACGCGCTGCCTGCGATATGTAAGCTATAAGAGAATCTGAGACCAAAGAGCAGTGTTGACTGCAGTAGGAACTGTGTAGCAGTAAGAGTAAGTAATTGCTAGCAGTCTGGTGTATCATGTTGGCTGGGCCGGTCGTGGTGGAGGGATGGCGGAGCCTGAGCGTTATAGTATAAGGTAAATGCAGCCTCGCGCATATGTAGTATTGTTATATCAAGTCCCATGTAAATGTTTAAAAAAATCTCTTAATAATAATCTTTCTCATAAAAAGTAACTTTTGACAATCATTCATTTCAATTTAAAGAATTTACTAATTTCTCCAATCCTTGGTCATCCCGATTATTGAAAGGAAAAATGAGTTGTTTCTTTTTATACATAACAAATCTATCGGGCAGCATTGCACAGAGCTGCGCCAGAAAAATTTCTTTTAGGAGCAGATATATACGCGTTATCCGGCGACCTAATTGAGGTAAGATTTTTCAATTTATTCAGAATGAATTTTCAGGGCCGTGACGCAGCACTGCTGACGTTCTAAATTTACCAGTTTAAATTGACGGTCATTATTGAAAGGTTATAAGTGAGCGACAATTTCATTGAGAGGTTAATCACATTGTATTATTGGTAGGTTACGGAATTTATCTGTTGGTAGGTTACGCTAAATGTCAATGTTATGGTTATATTTTTTACTGTTGGGAGGTTTCGGAACTTTTACTGTTGAGAGGTTACACGAAATGTGAATATTATTCATATAATTTTACTGTGGGGAGGTTACACTTGTCGACAACCGGCCAGGATCGTATTTTTGTGAATTTCTGAGAGGTAGTCAGTTATATATCTGCTCTTATTTACTCAATTTTAAATGTAGTTTGCATCTGGTGCAACGCATTTACTTATTTGTCACTCTTTCTTTCACAGATCATCGGCAATTTATTGCACTTTGTTGTAATTGTATTTGTTCCATTTTTGCTTTGTCTTTGTTTCATTTTGTGCTTAACTTTGATTTGTGAAAGTGCCGCGAAAAACTGCTAACAGTACATCGCGATGTGCAATGAGTGAAAAAGCTGACTCGAATAATTTGACCGATAATACTACCGACAGTCAGTGTAATAGTGATAATCCTCTAATTACAGATAGTCAGTGCGTGCCGATCACTAGTAATGATTTTATTCCAGATGACGAACAAACACATTCAGATATGTCCACACTTAATTTAACGGCAATTGATGACGCGTCACGATCCGTTACAATGAACGCTGTCCAGTTTGACACACATGATTGGCAAAATTTACACAGTGAACAGAGAAATGTTTCTAACGAAAATGAACAATGTACTCAAAATATGTCAGATTTATTTGATTCCGATGTAGTGACCAACAGTGCACATCCAATTGGCAAACCTTTTCAAGAATTAGAATGACCAAATGGTTCACAAAACGTGACAATTGCAGACACGTCATCAACCAGCACAGAGAATAGAGTAGGTAATATTGGCATTATTGCTACAACTTCATGAATCAAACAAACAACTTAATGAAAATCTCAAACAACATATTAATGAAAATAATGAAAATCTCAAACAACAACTTAATGAAAATCTCAAATAACAACTTAATGAAAGTTTCAAACAGTCGAATGAAAACCATTACAGGTCGTTCAAACAAATTAATGAAAACCTGACACCTCTATTGAACAGCTTACTGAACAGATTACAGCCCTTGCGGAGCAATGTAATGAAACTAAAAAACAATTACGTGAGGAAATTAAGGCATGCGCCAGGAATAATAGTGCAGAGATACGCAATACACATGCTGCCACAACTAAATTACTTAGATATGAAATTAGTGCAGTCGCTAAACAATGTGCTGAAAACCCAGCACAGTTACGCGACGAGTTTAAATTAATGTTATCAGAACTTTCACGCACACTGGATGCGAAAGTAGCCACGACATTTGACCAACAGAACAGCCAAATTGACGAACGTTTTAATCACCACCTACAGAACAGTGAAACGCGTTACCGTAAATTTATACAGGAACAGAATGAAGTAAAGGAACAAGTCATGGAAACAATTACTGTACAGAGACAGGAAGATAAGCGTAAGTTACTTACGAAAGCAAAAACATACGTAGACAACAACATTGCTACAGTATCAGACGAAATCAATACTATCAAACAGTTGAACACAGAATTGCATGGTGAAATATCCGATGTAAAAACAAAAACAGATACTAATATTCAGATTTGGAAAATAAATATACAGTAGACTTTCAGACAATGACCAACAGACTTGAACAGTTAGAATTAATACAGAATCCCGATGCCATTAAAGCAGACGTTAAGAAATTAAACAAAACCACACGTAAAATGCGGAAACAAATTAATGCTTATGACACTAAAAACGGCAATCTGGTAAAAGCATTGACTGAAAAATTTGATGAATTGGCCAGTCGTATTGACGTTATGGAAAATAACAATGACACCAAATCAGTCGATACGTCACCAGTTTCGTTTAATCAGACACCTGAATTCCAAAACATACAGCAAACTATCAGTGAGATAGGTTCGTCCAATAATATATTACGTAGAAAATTGTCATCTTTACACCAAGAAATGACTGAAATGAAAAATGTTACAGCTTTCAACACGCCACAGCATACGCCACTTTCCGAACATTTCTCACACTCACACAGCCAGTATAATTTAGGTAATTTACAGAGAGTACGTGACTTAGAATCTGAACAGACACAGACAAATAAATTCTCATACAATCCTGAACCTGTTCAGACATTCAAAGACGATAATTTTGATTACAAGCACTTTCTATACGTGAGAAAATTTAAGGTATTTAAGAATTTACAGAACACAGATTCACCCCTTGGATTGGATACAACAATTTAGCTTTGCTTTTCCACCAACTTGGCCCGTAACACACAAACTTGAATTTATTTGCAGTTTTTTGGAAGGCGAACCGGCAACTCTTATGAGACCGATCGCGAGACAATGGTACTCGGTTGAAGAATTTCAGAATGCTTTTCTGTCAGCATATTGGTCGAAGACGACACTGCGCGGAATCAAGGATCAATTAATTAGCTTACCGAATTATGAGAACTCAAATTTTCCCACTGTCCCGCAATTATTTGAACACATGGTCCAACAAAACCAATACTTACGTGAGCCATACAGTGAATCAGCACTTATCCAATTGTGTATTTCTAAATTACCACGATCATTAAGAGTATCTCTTTTAACAGGACAGCAGAAATAAAATATTTCGGCATTTAAAGATCTGTTACAGCTTTTGGAAGTTAAGCAATCAGACTATTCTTTCATAAACAAAAATTTTTCACATCATAACCAACGCCGACAAGCATACGGCAATTACGATCAGCCATGCTATTTTAATAGCAAAGGTGACAGACGGTCCAGGAATGACAACCACCAGAACTTTAATAACACACAAAATTTTAATTATCAGTATCCTCATAGTTATCAGCAACAGCAAAGACAGTTTGACAACAATAGAGGCTTGCCCACACAACGTCAACAAAACTAGTCGGTTAGCATAGCTAACCAACAATGTAGTCTGCAAGGTCAACCAAGCTTTAATGTTTCGACGCCTACACGTATAGCGTCGGCTCCACTAAATAGTAACGCACAGCAACAAGGAAATCACTACGTACAGAAAACACACCATTTCAACTCATATCGCAATGCGCCGTATAGCAACGATTACTATGACAGACGTAAAAGTAAAGAGCACAGTTTTCAGCGTACGTTTAATAACAGTCGATCTTACCAGCAGCATAATCAACCACAACAACAGATTATCATGAATGAACCAGACAGTCGGTATCACCCCGAACCTAAGACGTCAGGAAGAAATAACAGAACAGTACAAATAGTCGAGATGCCACAGCATCCTCCTGCAAACAACAGCACGTCAGAAAGAATTTGACTAGATACAGTACAGGTTGCATATTCCAACAACGTAAGCACTACTTTTGACACGCAGAATGTTGTTCACGAGAATGTTATTACTTTCGACGACATCCGAGACACTCTTTTGCATGAAAAACCAGTTATTCAAAAAACAATTTCCCACCCTATCATTGAAGTAAAGATCGGATCATCCACATTTTCAGCAGTAATCCATTCTGGATCACCTATGTCAGTTATAAAAGAAGAAACTTTCAGCGAATGTAACAAAGAGAATACCTATCCTACGTTACCACTAGGCAAAACTAAAGTAAAAGTAGCAGTATCTGGTAAAGGAGTAGATGTAAAATTACAGACACACTTATCATTTTGTATTGCAGGTCATAGGTTCCACTTAAATTTTTGGATTGTTCCCTTATTGACAACAGACGTTATTTTAGGTACGAGTTTTTTGGTACAACACGACGCAGTTATTGACTTTCAAAATTTCTATTTAATATTAAAGGATGAAAATGTACAACTGGCATTAGAATTTCAGCACGCTCTATCTGCAGATGAACAGGCAATTAATCGAACAGAGGTCATTTCTACATCGCGTAACACGGACTGTCATTCCACATTGTTCACAGATACGTACATACACAATTATAATACACCAGACGAAGCTGACTATGACGTTATGCAAATGATTTCTGATGAAGTAAAACAATGCAGCCCAAATACAGACGACGAACGTACAGAGCTACGCAATATTCTTTTACAGCAAGCTCCAGTTTTTGACAACATCCCTGGTACTATGTCCGGTTCCTTGTATGAATTTCAAGTTAAACAGCACGACACGTTTAAAGCCAAACATTATCCCATTCCGTATATTCACAGAGAACAAGTTAAGAAAGAATTGCAAGCTATGCTTGACCAAGGTATTATTGAACCGGCAGTTAGTCCGTACATAAACCCGCTCCATATTGTTAAGAAAAAGGATGGATCACTTCGCCTCGTACTTGATTCGCGTCATGTCAACGACATTATTATTAATGAAACAGATCGCCCACAGACACTAGAAGAACTTTTACAGAAATTTCATGGTACTGCTATTTATTCCAAATTAGATTTGAAATCGGGATTTTGGCAAATTCAGCTCCATCCGAACTGCAGAAAGTACACAGCATTTCTCTGTTTTGGTGACTGTTATCAATTTTGCAAATTACCGTTCGGTTTAACAATTTCTTCAGCAGCATTTATTCGCGGTTTGAATAGTATACTTCCGACAGAACTTAAAGACAGAATCGCAACATATGTAGACCACATCCTTATTGCAGAAGCTAACTGGTCTGAACACAATTTGATTCTTGAACGACTGTTGCAAACTTTTCGTGTACAAGGACTCACAGTTAATCTTAGCAAATCGCACTTTGGCAAAACTTCTATAAAATTTCTTGGACATGTAATTTCAGCAGAAGGCATTGCGCCTGACCCAGAAAAACTTCCAGCTATACGTGACATTACTGTTCCAACGACGAAGAAACAACTACGCAGCTTTCTGGGTTTAATTAACTTTTTCCGTAAATTTATTCATTACTCTGCTTTAGTCACTCCTAGATTATGTCAGTTGACGGGTAAAAACACTATTTGGTCCTGGGATAGCCAAGCACAGTCTCAATTTGTCAATCTAAAACAAGCTTTGTTGAAAGTACCACTTTTATCACACCCTGATCCTACTAGAAATTTTTCCACTCCATCGACAGTTCAAACACAGCTTTAGGCGTACACATTTTTCAGGAAATTGAAGAAGACGGTAATACAGTAATTAAAAACATCTCCTTCGCAAGTCGCATTCTGTCACCTGCTGAACGCAATTATTCTGTTACAGAACTTGAAACATTATGTGTTGTATGGGCATTTACCAGATTTAGGCATTTTCTTTATGGAAGACATACGACCCTTTACACAGATCATAGAGCTATACAGTTATTACTTTCCGTAAAATTTACACACGTCAGGTTAAGCAGATGGAAACTTTATTTACAGGAATTTAATTTTACAATAGTTCACATTCCCGGTACATAAAATATTGTAGCAGACGCACTATCCCGTTCTCTCAGCAACAATCAGCAAGACATCGCAACCAACTTCTGCCAAGCAAATTCTAGCGTCATGTATATTCAACAAGTTGCATTCGAAAATTTCATTTCGTCGTCATTACGAGACATAGCACAAGCGCAGAGCAAAGACAACATATGGAAAGAAATTAAACACCTTTGGAAATATAGGAATAACGTTACCATTAGAAACCATTATACTGTACGCAAGAACATTCTGTTTCGCCGCTCTCACCCTGACAGCAACAACTGGTTATTATGTATCCCTGACGAGCTTGTTACCAAATTAATTTGGTATACTCATTTAAGTTACGCACATCACGGAGCCAGAAAATGTTTTCTTATGCTGAGACAGAATTGTTATTTTGCGAACATGGAGAAACGAATTCGACGAGTTTTAGCGTCATGTAAAATCTGCCAGAAAGCTAAATCTGACAATACTTCACATATTCCTCCGTTACATCCCATTGTACCCGTTAAATTGAGACATATGGCCGCTGTAGACATTTTTGGTCCAATTCCCAGAACTAATAGAGGTTTTTGATACATCTTTGTCGCCATTGAACTCACTTCGAAATTTGTTACCTTTACTCCGTTACGCATTTTCAGAAAGGAATGACGTATAAAAGAAATAAATTAAACAAACCACAGTGGTTTACTATGAAATGGGAATTTCACCATCGGAATGAACGAAAGAAAATGCAGTACTGTATCATGAAGAGTAAATGGATCAGAATTAACAAGCATTAACAAGAATACACTATACACACTGTATAATAACAGTCTTAACTAATTGTTTTTCTTTCAGAATACGAGGCGATTGATGAAAGCTGTCAGACAGAACTACACAGGTTAATTTTAGTGATGAAATATGCTAGAAATAAGAACCTCTATACTATGAATAGTTGTATGAAGTAAATGGTAATATGAATATGAATATTGAAGTGTCTATTTTTTGCAGATGATAATAAATGATGATGAATAGTTATATGAAGAATATGGTAATATGAATAATGAAGTTTTTCTTTGCAGATGATGATAATGATGATGCTCATATATTTACTGTTAGTTGAGAGATGCTATGTAGTTATTTAAGTATTTGTTGCAGTTCCTTTTGACAGTATGTCTTATGTCGCATGGTATAATGACTGAATGTTTTGGGAAAGACAGCTAGAGTACACACATATTAAGTACACGTTTCATTACCTGTTAATTCGAAGTTTACTACTTTTCAGCATAATATACATGTTTTCTTTCAGGTCAATAATCCATTTTGTATTTTTTCCAGGAGATGCTTTTCTTGATATTAATATGCTATAAACACTTAATTATGAAATCTGTTCTATTACTTGCATTTTTTTACCCAGTTGTGTCTATCATTTATGAATGTGTTCACATATACTCTACTCGTTTCATAACCATGCTACATTTGACTCACGACAAATGACGTTATTAATCCTTATTTCCAACAATAAGTAAAAGTAAATATTTTCATGCCCCAGCAATGCATTGTTATCACAAAAAAAGAAATTATTACCAGTCACAACTATTACCAGTATACAACTACATAATGCTACCAGTTTAAGATATATTTCTAGTCCTAAATATAATGCAAATTTTTCTGATGTATTGATTAAATTATGTCTATGTATCAGTGGACTACAGACCTTGACTAATAGTTACACTGTCTTACATTTTAAGTATGTCTCATGTCACTTACATGCTATCATATATAGTCACTAGCAGCTTGTTGCTACACGCAATAACTCTTGTTTTGAATGATGACTTGTGAATAATACTGAATAATGTTTTGTAAAACTATGTGAATCTTTTGTAACTGGCCAATGAGTGCCAATAATTACTGCAATCAGATGAATTATGAATAGTCTTTTGTAATACTCAATACTAGCTACATGTTTAGTAACTGCCCCATGAATGCCACTGATTACTGTAATATGATGACTTATACATAAATGCTATGCCATTAATTAACTCTTGTTTTGAATGATGACTTGTGAATAATACTGAATGATGTTTTGTAAAACTATATGAATACTTTGTAACTGGTCAATGAGTGCCAATAATTACTGCAGTGACATGAGCTCTTAATAATATTTTGTTATACTGTATAAATGAATGCCAATAATCACTGCAATGAAATGAGTTATGAATAGTGTTTTGTAATACTCAATACTTGCTACATGGTTAGAAACTGAGCAATGAATGCCACTGATTACTGTAATATGATGACTTATGCACAAATGCTATGCCAATAATTTCTGTAAATAAGATTTTGTTGTACTCTATAAATGTTATGCCAATGATTACTGTAATGAGAAGACTGATGATGCCACTAATTACAGTAATTAGATGACATATGAGTAATGTTCTGTAATAATTACTGTAACGAGATGCCTTATGAATAATGTTCTGTAATACTCCATACATAGCACAGAAATGTTTATTAACTAACCAATGAGTGCCAATAATTATTCAAATCGGTTGATACACTAATGTAATTCTCAATGATGACTAGCATAAGACTCAATATCTTTCACCGTCTGACGTAATTACCAGCAGTTACTGCAATATCCGTATGTCCTGTCCATCCTCATGATCATGGAGCACTATATTTGGTTTTTGCACTAATTCTACGTTGATGTAAGAGTACAGATTCTACAAGAATGTGGTGTCGACAAATCAAGCTGTCCACCACCTTGAACGATGGAGATGTTATTATGGTCCTACTATTTGGTGTACCTAATGTGCTACCAAAATGATAACATACAATATTAATGCAACATTTCAGTGTCTTGGCCACACTGATAAAACTTCAGGAAGAGAACTTCAGATTGTCTCACTTGGTGTTGTGCCTCTGTAGGAAGATATGGACTTTCAGCATAGCTACGTGCAACCCACTGTGCTACAACCATGATGCTATCCTTCCCATTCCTTTCCTAGCTTTTGTGAAATGGTAAAGAATTATGCAGTGCGTGTGCACTTTATTTCATTTCCCAATATGTTTCAATTCTTGTAAAATTCTAAAGACTTTAACAGTGCGTGTGCACTTTATTTCTTTTCTTAATGTATCCAGTTCTTGTAAAATGATAAAGACTTTTACAGTGCGTGTGCACTTTATGTTATTTGTTAATATATTTTGTACTCATTGCGTATACATTGTGTCATTTCTTAATATGTTCTGAACTCAGTGCATGTGCACTCTATTTCATTTCATAATATGTTCTGCACTTATCAATAATGTATATACTCTGTGACTGTAGACTTAGTTAATTAAATAGATTATAGAAAAATTTGTTGCTCATGGCAAGTCCAATTGCCTCACCATCGCTGCCAAATTTTTGCCCCCCCCCCCCCAGTGGTGGGTTATGTAAGAGATCCATGACTAAGGAATTTGTTGCTAGCGCACTCGAGCAGATGTAATTTTGATGGATTGCTCACGCGCTGCCTGCGATATATAAGCTATAAGAGAATCTGAGAACAAAGAGCAGTGTTGACTGCAGTAGGAACTGTGTAGCAGTAGGAGTAAGTAGTAGCTAGCAGTCTGGTGTATCATGTTGGCTGGGCCGGTCGTGGTGGAGGGATGGCGGAGCCTGAGCGTTATAGTATAAGGTAAATGCAGCCTCGCGCATATGTAGTATTGTTATATCAAGTCCCATGTAAATGCTTAAAAAAATCTCTTAATAATAATCTTTCTCATAAAAAGTAACTTTTGACAATCATTTATTTCAATTTAAAGAATTTACTAATTTCTCCAATCCTTGGTCATCCCGATTATTGAAAGGAAAAATGAGTTGTTTCTTTTTATACATGACAAATCTATCGGGCAGCATTGCACAGAGCTGCGCCAGAAAAATTTCTCATAGGAGCAGATATATACGCGTTATCCAGCGACCTAATTGAGGTAAGATTTTTCAATTTATTCAGAATGAATTTTCAGGGCCATGACGCAGCACTGCTGACGTTCTAAATTTACCAGTTTAAATTGACAGTCATTATTGAAAGGTTATAAGTGAGTGACAATTTTATTGAGAGGCTAATCACATTGTATTATTGGTAGGTTACGGAATTTATCTGTTGGTAGGTTACGCTAAATGTCAATGTTATGGTTATGTTTTTTACTGTTGGGAGGTTTCGGAACTTTTACTGTTGAGAGGAATGTGAATATTATTCATATTATTTTAGTGTGGGGAGGTTACACACTTACTAGTTATTTATCGACTGAATTGTTTGCGAGGCATTGTACTGACACTTACCGACATATAAATGTAAATAGTAGTCATTAAGAACGTAAGGCAAAAGGCACTCGAGTATTAGTGTGAACTCAGCATGAACAGAATCTACGTGTTGTGGTGAAAATGAGGTAGATACGATAATTCATGAACTGAACGAGAAATTTTTCTTTTGGTCATGTGACAGAGATGAAATGGCTCTGTTTGAAAGATTAGCACCTTTGGTGAAGAAGAGAAAGACATTTATATATCTGCATCAGTTGACTCTTCTATGTGAAGAGTCTGTTATTACTCTTGAAATACTAAGTGTTTATGTGTAAGAATTATATCTTTGTGTTTTCCAGTTTTCGGAGCACAATACAGAAAAGTTTAGCTTAAGTTATCATTTTTTGTGCAAATAACTATCATATCATGTTACTATAAGGTAGCCATGGGAAGTTAATTCAGTATTAGTACTATTCAGAACCATGTAATTATTAACATTAATCATGTACGCTGGCATGGGCAATAAAAACGTAAACGCCAACGGTAGCTCTACGATAAAAATTTGAACTCACCTTCGATGAACTCAGGAATCTGTTATTCACTTCTGGTACCGGGCAACAAGAGAGTGAAATTATCCTCGCGTGAGATGGAACTACTTATCACACATTTACGCCCACATTAAGAACTCAAGAGGTTCAACGCGTAAGAATCACAACAACGCAGTGGAGAAGCTAACTATCCCGCGGCTCGGGTCCCGGATCCGATTGTCGTAGCAACTACTGGGCGCGCCGTCAATGTGAATATCAAATTCACGAGCAGAGACACTCACCTCGTGCACGTAGCGACACTAATTACAAGAGTGATTTCGACTCTATGAACTTTTTTTCCATAAACTTAAGTAGTTTAACAATGAAAGATATGTTGTAGGTGAAAGATGAAGGGATCACCCCATGCTAAACACGGATCCACCTGATATATTAAATTAATTTTTGGACTGAGTTGATTTGAGGGAGGTGACCAGACAGCGAGTTCATCGGTCTCATCGGATTAGGGAAGGATGGGGAGGGAAGTAGGCTGTGCCCTTTCAAAGGAACCATTCGGGCATATGCCTAAAGCGATTTAAGGAAATCACAGAAAACCAAACTCGGGATGGCCGTACGCGGCATTGACCCGCCGTCCTCCTGAATGCGAGTCCAGTGTGCTAACTACTGCGTCACCTCGCTCGATAAATTAATTTTTGCTCATTTCTATACAAGCAAAGAGTTTACTAGTAGCCTAACGAAAAATTCCTTTCAATGGAACGTATGTAGACCGTACAATACGCAATAATAATTCCAGAGTATAATTGTTTCATCTAACCTTGTAATACAGAACCCTCTGAGTCAACCCGGATATGCAAGGAGAACCAAGTTAAGACTTCTTGCCTATCGATCCGGCCGACGCCTTTCTGTCAGGAGCCTGGTCACTAAGACGTGTACCATTACAGCCGACAACGTGGCCTGTACTTTATTACTGGGTCCATCACACCTTGTCATCGACTATAGAAACATCCAACCATTCATTCAGTGTAGCACCTCATGATTTTCAACGCCTATTGTTGTAAAAAAGAATATAACTATAATCATACTTCTAGTACCACCTCTTTGTGTGTCATACCATGAAGACTCTACACAGCAGTACTTAAAAAACTGACCCTGAAAAATTTGTCGTAAAGGATGAATTTCAACAGCCAGAACATAAACTGTCAAAAATTATGTCAGTATTACTAAATAACGCATTAAGAAAAATTGCCTTTAAAAACAAAACTGTGATCAACACTTTTAAAATCTGTAAAGTATACCATGCTTTTCGTTTTTCAGTTAATAATATAATCCATCTGCAAAGTGTTAATGCCTACAGGGCCCGCACAATTTTCTCGTGTTTCCTGTCGACTACGCCCAGACGGAGCGCAAATATTTAACATTAAGGTATTAACATTAAGTCGTGAAATTTAATATTTTCTTTATCAATGTGTTAAGTGACCTATGCGTGACTTGAGTAAAATGCCATTATAAAGAAAAGTAGAACTTTTGTTAAACATACAATCTGTAAAGAAACTAGTTTTTCAGAAACCTTAACTACATGACACTGTGTTCCTATTGTATTTTGTACTAAATGCCGTGTGAGTGCTCTGTATGTTTGGTTCTAGAATTCACGCAAACACACAACCCCCATATGCGTTAGAGCTGAATGAGAAAACAAATTACTGTAGACATTGACATCGCCATTCAAGGGGGAATTATAACGAATCACTGTGTCCGTAACGTCAGCGATCGGATCATTTTGAGTTTAGCAGAATTTATATCTGTGAAACTAAACACATCTACATTCGATTTCCGTTCACAAGTCTTCCTTTTGCTGCCCTTTTCTTTGCAGACTGCCAGCCTGAAAGGTCCTTTATGGATGGTGATTTTTTTCTGTGAGATCATCTCAAGAACAAATGATTTTTAATGACGATTCCATAATTCTGATGTGATGACAGCCACAATCCCGGAAGAGACAGATGCTGTTTCTCAAGAAATGATTGAGAACATTCTGGGGGGCTTACGCGAACGTTTTCTGCAACGCATCGCCAATGATAAAAGCTATTGGCGTGAAGTACTTTTAAGAAATAAACTTGTCTTTCGCTTTTCAGTAATGACGTTATATGGATGTAAAATTACGCTAGTAAAATGAAAATTTACCATTGTCGTGGTTCACTTTGTACGATTGATACCAGTTATACACCAGGTGGAGCGCTCCAAAGCAACCAGCGTTCTCTTTTAAAGGGATGACTAATATTTTGTTATGCGAGCTCAGTACCTGTCTTGCGCTTTCCTACTCGTCTGTTTCTGACTGTTGCAGATATATTACACCGCTTTACATTGTTGAACAGTTTTTATAGTTCTTTAGTTCTTTTCTTGCGTCTGCGCCTAAATCCACACTCTGCAAACAGCGTAAATTGACATACGAGGGGCGTTCAATAAGTAATGCAACACGTTCCTTTTTCTCGGTTAATTTCGGTTGAAAAAATGTGGAGTTTGTTGTGCTACATTGCACAATATTCCTGCTTCAGTCCCTATAGTTTCATGAAGTTCCGATAGGTGGCGGTGCTATACGTAGCCTTCAAAGTGGCGTCTGCAACGGAGATGCATTGCAAGCAGAAGATGACACTGAGTTTCTTTTCGCGAAAACACGGAGCATCGCAGATATTCATAGGCGCTTGCAGAATGTTTACGGAGATCTGGCAGCCAACAGAAGCACGTTGAGTCATTGGGAGAGGCGTCCGTTATCATAGCAGAACTGTCCGATTTCCTGAGTGTCGGCCTCCCGCACGCAGTTGTGACTCCTGCAGTGTTGAAACGTGCGGACACTCTCATTCGAGGTGATCGACTTATCGCAATCAACGGACGTCTCCTACTCAACGACGCCAGTCTCACACAAGTCTGCGCACTCGAAAAGAGCACACAAAACTTCTTTGGACTGCTCTTTCTCATGCACTGGATTTCACACCGTTCGCCTTCCATCTGTTTGGCCCAATGCAGGATGCACTCCGCGTTAAGCAGTTCTTGGGTGATGGAGATATTATGGATGCAGCAAGACGTTGGCTCTTACGTCGACCAGTAAATTGGTACCATTAAGGCAGGCAAGCCTTGTAAGTAAGGTGGCGTATGGCCGTCGCACTGAACGGAGATTATGTTGAAAAGTAGGATTTTGTAACCAAAAGAATGGGGAATAACAGTGTGTATTGGAATACTGTATAAAACCAGCCTGCTTTCAGAAAATGAAATGTGTTGCATTCTTTATTGAACGCCTCTCATACAATGAGATCCACTGTGAAAGTGAAAGTGGTTGATTTTACTTAGAATTGTAAAACTTATTAGGCCTGCTTGCCGTTCCATTTATGAATGGATTTCGGGGACAATGGTTCTTTAAATGCATTTGTATACTCTGTAATTTGTCTAATCTTGTTCTCTAAATCCGCATGGAAGCGATACTTTTGTCGTTATACAATATTCCTAGATTTATCACTTAAATCCGGTTCCAGGAATTTTATCAGTAGACTTTCTCAGGATAGTTTGCGTCTACCTTCAAGCGTTTGGCAGTTCAGTTTCTTGAGCACCTCACTGACTCTCACTGGCTAACAACACTGTCACCACTCGTGCTGCCCAGCTCTGTTTACGTTCAGTATTCCCCCTTATTCCCATTTGACACAGATCCCACAAATCTGTGTGGTATTCTAGGATGAAATTCATGAGTGTTTTGTAAACAGTCTCCTTTGTAGGCTGATTAAATTTTATTCTACCAACGAAACGAAACGTGCCACCTGCTTTACTTCCGACTGTGCCTACGTAATCATTCCATTTCATATTCCAATATACTGATGTGCCGGGTACATGTAACGGTTGATTGAATCCAGTTGAGAGTTGTTGATGGTGTAGCTGGGACATAAAAAACATTTAAAGGAAGTAGGCCATCTTTGCACCACTTACAAATCTTTGGTGCATCCGATTAATATTCTGACAGTAGTTCATTACAGATAGCCACATCATCTGCGAAATGTCTGAGATAGCTTGGTGATCAAGAATAAAGCCAGAACTGTCTCTCGTGTGCCTTCCTGTTTCCTATGACACTGAACTGTCAGGAAATACCGGACCCATTACTTTTTCTTTCATTATTTTTCTTTCCTCTAGTGTATTTTGTACCGTAACAGGATTCGAATTCTTTTTGTTGAGGTAAGACGCTGCTTTCAAAGACAGAGTTACGCTTTACGAACAATACGAAACAACGAAGGCGGAAGTTAATAGTAACTGCCAACAGAGAGCACCAGCGGAAATAGAAGGAACAAATCTAGGAAACAGAAATTTTGATTATACGCAGAACAAAAAAGGGCTCAAGGAATTTTTACAACTGATATATTATTTTGTAGCTGAACAGCATTGGACTTTTTGAAGTGTACATAGCGAAATAAAGACGGAAAAAGTGGTATGCGAATAGGAGGATAACACGTAATATTTAGTAATATGTGAAACTTGTATCCTTGGTTTATTCTGTTTACTGACTCGTGAAAAGTTTTAAAAAGCTAACTTTGCTATCAGGTAATGATATACATTTTTGGTATAAGATTGGTTGGTTGGTTGGTTGGTTTTGGGAAAGGAGACCAGACAGCGTGGTTATCGGTCTCATCGGATTAGGGAAGGATGGGGAAGGAAGTCGGCCGTGCCCTTTCAGAGGAACCATCCCGGCATTTGCCTGGAGTGATTTAGGGAAATCACGGAAAACCTAAATCAGGATGGCCAGACGCGGGATTGAACTGTCGTCCTTCCGAATGCGAGTCCAGTGTCTAACCACTGCGCCACCTCGCTCGGTTTTTGGTATAAGACATAGGGCTACTAATGTATCAAATAATTTGAAATTTTATACCTATTGTGTCTGGGAACTTTGAAACAACTTGCGTACCAAGGCAATTTGAGTCTGATGATTGATTTGAGAACAGCCCCAGGAAACGTGACGTCTCCCTGATGCATCTCAATTGGATTGTAAATACAATACGATCACACAGCACACTCGTAATAGAAAATCTGAAGCAGATTCAAGTGCAGGCCGATTTCGTACACTGCTTGTGTGAATAGATACAGTGTTGATTTGGTGTTTCTGTTTATCTATGGTGGGCTAGAGCTCAGAGAAACTCGCTAAAAGTGTCACCAATTTATTTTAACAGTTTTCTCTAGCTAGAGCGACCAACAGGCGATCATGGTTTTAAGGGAGATGACCAAAATCTGACCTATGATTTTAAGGTTATGTAACGGAGATTTAGTCACAATGAATTTGAGCTGCACGGCTACAGTAAACATTCCCTCCTCTCACGACTCCACTAAACTCGTAGCTTATGTTGTTTCTCGCCGCTACTCGAATTTCCTTGAGCCAGGCCATCGTCTTTCCGTAGAAGCTCGAATAGAAAGAAGACTATGTCGACAATAATACCGATTATTATATGAACCCATTTTCGAGATATATAGGTCAAGGAATATGAACTATCGACAGTGCTTCGCAGGATTAATACGAAGGCTATTAAAAAAAGACTATTTACACAAAATACATTTTATTATATGTATCTGAAAGAGCGAGTGACATACCACTTTTCCGCATAGCCACCAAACACATTGAGGCACTTATCATAGCCGTGGACAAGTTTTGAAAGACCTATGTCGCAAAATTCTGCCGCCGGAGACTTCAGCCAGTGAGTCACGCCCGCCTGGAGTTCCGCGTCGTCATCAAAGCGCTGCGTTGCCAGCCAGTTCTCCATCTTGCGAAACAAGTGGAAGTCGCTTGGTGCAGGATCGGGGCTGTAGGGCGGACGAGGGAAAATTTCCTATGTGAATGAATTAAGGAGTCCTTTAGTGCGGTTTGCCGTGTGAGGTCGGTCATTATCATGAAAAAACAAAATTTTGGACGTCAGCTTTTCTCGGCGTTTCTTTTGAACTGCTCTTATAAGGCTGTGCAAAATTTGACAATACCGGCCAGAATTTATGGTTGGTCCACGTTCGAGAAAATCAGTAGAAATCACACCTTGCCTATCCCAAAACACTGTCGCCCTCAACTACCTTGCTGAAAAGGTTTGTAAACATTTTCTTGGTTTTTGGGGGGACCTTGTGTGCCCCCAGTCCATGGACTGTAATTTTGTCTCGCAACTGACGTGTTTCACCCAAATCTCGTCAACGGTTACGATTCGATCCAGTAAGGAAACACCATGTTTGTTCTAGGCCTCCAGAAATGTCAACGTTGCCAACATTCGCTGTTCTTTATGGTGCTCTGTAAGCATTTTGGGCACCCATCGTGCACAAAATTTGTGGTAGCCTAGCTTTTGAGTGACAGTTTAAAACAACAAAGTCCGTGAAACTTGTGGAAAAGAAAGCTCCGTTATTGTGAAGCGATGGTTTTCACGAATCGTTTCATCAACTTCAGCGACAAGATCGTCAGTCACAATGCTCGTGCGTCCACTCTTCTCTTCATCATGAACGGTGATTCCTCCATTTTTAAACCGAATGCAGCATTTCCGCACGGAACATTCACTCATTACGTTGTTTCCGTACACTTCGCACAGTTCACGACAAATTTCTAAATGTTTTAGGTTTTTTGCCAACAAAAACCTTATCACAGACCGCACCTCACAACTGGCAGGATTTCAGATTGCAGCGCACATTTCAAATTCGAATATCGAAAAAAATAGATGCGCAGAGACGTTCCCGCTGTCACGGATGGATGCCGTCTGAGCTGCCGACCAACCACATACCAAACTACACTTCTGGCCATTAAAACTGCTACACCAAGAAGAAATGCAGATGATAAACGGGTATTCATAGAACAAATATATTATACTAGAACTGACATGTGATTACATTTTCACGCAATTTGGGTGCATAGATCGTGAGGAATCAGTACCCAGAACAACCACCTCTGGCCGTAATAACGGCCTTGATACGCTTGGGCATTGAGTCAAACAGAGCTTGGATGGCGTGTACAGGTACAGCTGCCCATGCAGCTTCAACACGATACCACAGTTCATCAAGAGTAGTGACTGGCGTATTGTGACGAGATAGTTGCTCTGCCACCATTACCCAGACGTTTTCAATTGGTGAGAGATCTGGAGAATGTGCTGGCCAGGGCAACAGTCGAACATTTTCTGCATCCAGAATGGCCCGTACAGGACCTGCAACATGCGGTCGTGCATTATCCTGCTGAAATGTAGGGAATCGCAGGGATCGAATGAAGGGTAGAGACACGGGTCGTAACACATCTGAAATGTAACGTCCACTGTTCAAAGTGCCGTCAGTGCGAACAAGAGGTGACCGAGATCTGTAAGCAATGGCAGTCCATACCATCACGCCGGGTGATACGCCAGTATGGCGATGACGAATACGTACTTCCAATGTGCGTCCACCGCGATGTCGCCAAAAGCGGATGCGACCATCATGATGCTGTAAACAGAACCTGGATTCATCCGAAAAAATGAAGTTTTGCCTTTCGTGCACCCGGGTTCGTCGTTGAGTACACCATCGCAGGCGCTCCTGTCTGTGATGTAGCGTGAAGGGTAACCGCAGCCATGGTCTACGAGCTGATAGTCCATGATCCTGCAAACGTCGTCGAACTGTTCGTGCAGATGGTTGTTTTCTTGCAAACGTCCCTATCTGTTGACTCAGGGATCGAGACGTGGCTGCACGATCCGTTACACCCACGCGGATACGATGCCTGTCATCTCGACTGCTAGTGATACGAGGCCGTTGCGATCCAGCACGGCGTTCCATAATACCCTCCTGAACCCACCGATTCCATATTCTACTAACAATCAGTGGATCTCGACCAACGCGAGCAGCAATGTCGCGATATGATAAACCGTAATCGCGATGGGCTACAATCCGACCTTTATCAAAGTCGGAAACGTGATGGTACGCATTTATCCTCCTTACACGAGGCATCACAACAACATTTCACCAGGCAACGCCGGTCAACTGCTGTTTGTGTATGACAAATCGGTTGTAAACCTTCCTCATGTCTGCACGTTGTAGGTGTCGCCACCGGCGTCAACCTTGTGTGAATGCTCTGAAAAGCTAATCATTTGTGTATCACAGCATCTTCTTCCTGTCGGTTATATTTCACGTCTGTAGCAGGTCATCTTCGTGATGTAGCAATTTTAATGGCCATTAGCGTATACACGAACGAAGAGAGCCACCGGTGTCAGACGGAAACGTTCCCTACTTTCTGAGAAGCCCTCGTATTCAGAGCAGCCATCACTGACGAAATATACGGGAGAAACAAGCGGTCACTAAGGGAGCTGGGAAGACTTAAAAAAAAAAGCCGTTGTAATATGGGAGATCCCGAGAAATACGGAAGAGTTAGTCACACTACGCTAGCTGTGATGGCGCGCCCCATAACGGCTTGAATTTATCACGTTTCTGGCAGAGACGTGGTAAGTACTCGGTTTGTTACACATTGCAGTAGTCGTGACGTGACAGACGTTGCTGTGCTCCCACCCCCGCCCACCCGCTCGCTCCCCAGCAGGTGCCCGCTGTCTGTGTGGCGCCTCCGGACCGCCGCGGGTGTTGCCGTGGAGCGGCGCCGCCCGGCGCTCCACATATCCGGGTCAGCCACCGCCAGCGCCAGCGCCTATGGGCGCCGCTCCGCTCCGCACTGCCGGGTAGCCAGCAGCCTAAACGTGCTCATTAGCTGCAGCCACAAATCAGGCCGCAGGATTTAGTGAGAGCCTTTAGCCGCTACGTATGAGTTAGTGGCGCTCGCCATTAAGGCAGTTTCACGCACGAGACTGGCAAGTGGGCGAAGACGCATTCTATTACGTAGCACTAACTGCCGCTGCGCCTACGCATTGCAACGCCACCAGTCGCCACTGCGTGCTCTTCCTGGTTTTTACAAGCCGTTACGATGGCAGTTCTGTCCCTTTTTCGTTGCGTAAGAGGCAGCTTTTTCTGTATTTATATCTGTGCAGAGCGTCTCCAAACATTTCAAGAACTGGCATAAGTGGAATGGCAGCATGCGACCTCACCAATATTTATATATGGAACGAAATTTTCACTCTACAGCGAGTGTGCGCTGATATGAAACTTCCTGGCAGATTAAAACTGTGTGCCGGACCGAGACTCGAACTCGGGACCTTTGCCTATCGCGGGCAAGTGCTCTACCAACTAAGCTACCCAAGCACGACTCACACCCCGTCCTCATAGCTGTAATTCCATCAGTTCCTCGTCTCCTACCTTCCAAACTTCACACAAGCTCTCCTGCGAACCTTGCACAACTAGCACTCCAGGACTTCCATGAGTGCTAGTTCTGCAAGGTTCGCAGGAGAGCTTGTGTGAAGTTTGGAAGGTAGGAGACGAGGAACTGATGGAATTACAGCTGTGAGGACGGGGCGTGAGTCGTGCTTGGATAGCTCAGTTGGTAGAGCACTTTCCCGCGAAAGGCAACGGTCCCGAGTTCGAGTCTCGGTCCGGCACACAGTTTAAATCTGCCAGGAAGTTTCAATATTTATACAATAAGTTATTAAGTCAAGGTCACCTAATTACTACAAATAATCGCATTACTAGTTTCTGAAATTTATTCCTCGCTTCAGGTGTGATAATTACTCTAGCAACAGATTCGTCATGTTATATAAACTCAAGTTATACTCATTCTGAACATTGTGGAACTGTTTCTTTTGCCATATTATGACATGACGCATTCTTCACTTAGACACACTGAGGTGACATAAGTCATGTAATAGTCCCCAGTATCGTGTCAGACCTCCTTTTGTCGGCGTGCTGCAGCAACTCGACCGGGCATGGAGTCAACAAGTCGTTACGAGTCCCCTGCAAAAAATATTGAGTCATACTGCCTTTTCTGTCGTCCATTAATGCGAAAGTGTTGGCGGTGCAAGATTATGTGCACGAACTGACCTCTAGATGTCCCATAAAAGTTCTATGAGGTTCATGTCGGGGGATCTGGGTGGCCAAATAATTAGCTCCAGTTGCCCAGAATGTTCGTCAGACCAAGTGAGAACAACTGTGCCCGGTGACAGGCGCACTGTCATCCATAAAAATTTCCCCATTGTTTCGGAACTTTAAGTCGGTGAATGGCTGAAAATGGTATCCAGGAAGTCTAACATAGCCACTTCAACTCAATGATCGGTTCTGTTGTACCGCAGTCCATTCCAACTGAACAACACACACCATTATGGAGTCACCACCGCATTGCACAGTGACGTGTTGACAACTTGGACTGAGGGCTTCGTGGGATCAGCGACGCACTCGAACCCTACCACCAGCTTTTACCAACTGAAATCAGGACTCTCCTGACCAGGTCACGGTTTTCCAGGCGTCTGGGTTCAAATCGATGTGGTCACGAGCCCAGACCACGTAGTGCTGTTACGGAAAGCAATCGCCTCGGTCGTCCGCTGCCACAGCCCATTAACACCAAATTTTGCCGCACTGTCCTGAGGGATACATTCGTCGTACGTCCCACACTGATTTCTCCGGTTATTACAAGCAGTTTTGCTTGTCTATAAGCTCTGGCAACTCTAGGCAAACGCCGCTGCTCTTGGTCGTCGACCACTGAGTTGTCTGTGGTGCAAGGTAATGTCTGAAATTTGATATTATCGGCACACTGTTGACACTATAGATCTTGGAATACTGAATTTCGTATCGCTTTCCGAGACTGAATGTCCCATGCCTCTAGCTCCAACACTATTCTGCCATCAAAGTCTGTGAAATCCCGTCGTGCGGCCATAACCATTCGGGAACCTTTTGACAGGGGTCACCTCAGTATAACTGACAGCTCCGCTAATACGCTGCCCTTTCATACATTGTGTGCGAGATACTACCGCCATCTGTATACGTACACATCTCTGTACAATGACACTTGTCACCACACTCTATTTTATTATAGTTAATGAAATACCTCGACTTACATATCACGACGAATCTGTTTGCGGATCAACTATCACACCTGAAAATGTGTAATAAATTCTTGAAAACAGTAGTTTGTTGATTAGCAGTGCGGTCATTGACGTAATAAGTTATTACATAAACATATCTCACTTCTTCGGACAAAACAAGACAAGAGAGTGTACACTCAGGTACAGTCTTGCACAACTTTCTTTTTTTCATGGTTTACACCTGATCCTTTTCAATAAACATAATCTTCTGATTCACTGTTATAAAAAGACAATATAACACAGCATTTTAATTAAACTAATATTAAATCAAACAATAAATGAACCTACATAAGATAAAGCACTTACAACTGTACAATCTTACAATGCCAGAAAAACCTCATCAGCTGACCAATTCTTGAATGGTGGGGCTATATGGATACCGAATGCCAACTGGTGTGGAGCAGTTTGGAAACAGTAAGTGAAACGTGTCTATATATTCAAAAAGAAGAGCTGAAATTTTCACAGTATTGTAATGTCAAAGACAATCTAGCAGTGAGGAGCGTACACCGTAAAGGAAACAAAATCACGAGTTTACACTACTATAAACTTGTGATACTATTAACAGAACTCTATAAAAGCAGAATTGCGACATGCCAGTGCGTAAGGACTTGTAGAGCATACACAAGTTCTATTTTGAAACCATCGTGTTAAAGTTTGCATAATATTACAGATACGCTGATTAGTGATCATTGTGCTTTCTTTAGTAATCATGTACTTGGATGCAGTCCAACACAGTGCTACCTTTTGGGCACTGTAGTTTCAACATCTAGGGGAAAATAATGTTTTCCTTATACTTCTCAGCAAGTTCATATTAGGTGACATTCGTCCTACGTACAGTTTGCGCCCTCGAGAATTTTCATAAACTCTGAGTTGACCTCACATTATATAGAGTCTTTAACTGAGAGCAAAAGTTAGGAGGTTACTGCTCCAAGTATAGCACTATTCGAACATATAAAAAAATTTTTGGAGCGGACAGTGACCAAGAAAGTGAAGAATTGGTAAAACAACTGGTCGCCCGAAGGACTTACTCAGCATACCGATAAGTTGATACAACTTTGAGTAAACTTAAAGCAAAGGCATAACTGTTAAGAGTGCAAGAGAAATCCAACTGTTAAACGCAGATGAGAACTTGAATAAGTGGAAGGGTACACAGGAGGCTTCTACGAGGAGAAGAAACTGTCTGATGACGTAACAAATGGAATGAGAGTCGATACAGAAAAAAAAAAAGGGACCCAGTATTAGACACAGAGTTTCACCGACCTCTGGAAGCGTTGAGTTCAAATACGGCGAAAGGCCTAGAGAATATTCCTCGTAACTTGAAAACTCATTAACGAAAGTAGCAACAAATCGACTACTCAAGTTAGATTGTAGCATTTTTGAGTCCGAAGACATACCAACAGTCTTTTGGAAAAATATCGTACACACAATGAGGAAGATAGCGTGACAGGTAATAACGAGAACTATCGCACAATCCGAATCTATTTGTACACAGACACACCGCAAACCACCTTGTGGTGAATGGCGGAGAATATCTCGTACCATTAGTTTCCCATCCCAGTCACAAAAAAACATGAAAATATTTCTCAATAGTGTTTCACGAAAAGAGCCTTTGCCTTTCTTCAGGGACTATAATTGGAGTTCATAAATAATTTACGTGATACTTGCCGGTATCAAATCTAGGTGCAAGACTCTGAGTTGCTTCAATATTACAATCAGGTTAACGTCTTTTGTATCGGAGTCACTGACAAGAGTAATGTTCATAAGAATTGGAAGGGAAATGGAGGATCCGTAAGACGACGATCACTTTGGCTTTAGGAAAAATGAAGGAACCAGAGAAGCAATTCTAACGTTTACTGAATAAGGAAAGCAAGACTTAAGAAAAATCGAGTCACATTCACAGGAATAGAAGGAGCGTTCGACAATGTAAAATGATGTAAGGTGTTAAAAAGTACGCCGGAAAGTAGGTTCAAAATAGAGCGACAGGTCCAGTAATATACAAAATGTACAGGAACCAAGAGCGAAAATTAAGAGTGGAAGACCAAGAATGATGTGCGCGGGTTAGAAAGGGTGTTCAGCGGGGATGTATAATTTCGTCTCTGCTGTTCAGTCTAGCAGTGACAGAAATAAAAGAGAAGCTTGGACGTGGTATTAAAAGTCTGGGTGAAAGGATATCAATCATAAGAGTCGCTGAAGAAATTATTATCATCATTGAAAGACAGGAAGTATTACAGGAGGTACTGAATGAAACAGTGTAATGAGCAAGCCCTATGTATTGAATGGAAAATGAAGGAGGACACAAACAATGAGGAGTAGTGGAAATGAGATTAACAATAAACAGCAGCATCAAACTAGTGACCACGAAGTAGGCAAAGTGAGGCATCCTGCTTCCTTGGAAACAAAATATTCCATGACGTACGAAGAAAAGACATAAAAGAAAGACTATGATATAGAAAGTGTGCATTTTGGGGCAATGAAGGGTAATCATATCACATCGGCCTTAGTTTGAGTAAAAAATTGTTGGTGCCCAATTTTATGTGGGAGTGAATTACAATCTGTGGAGAAATATGAAAAAAAAGACAATCGAAGCATTTGAGATGTGGTGCTATAGAAGGATGTTGATCATTACGTGAACTCAGAAGATAGGGATAGAGGAGGTTCGCCAGCCGGGGTGGCCGAGCGGTTCTGAGCGCTACAGTATGGAACCACGCGACCGCTACGGACGCAGGTTCGAATCCTGTGCCTCGGGCATGGGTGTGTGTTATGTCCTTAGGTTATTTAGGTTTAAATAATTCTAAGTTCAAGGGGGCTGATGACCTAAGAAGTTAAGTACCATAGTGCTCAGAGCCAATTTGATAGAGGAGGTTCTCCGCAAAACCACCAAGAAGAGGACATGTGAGAAACATTTACAACAAGAGTGGGCATTGTGACAGGACATACGTTAATTTGTAAAAAAAAAAAAAATAACTTCCATAATACTTGAAGGTACAATAGAGGGTATGCACTGTGGGGGAAGACAGAGACTGGAACCTACCGAACAAAAATTTACAACGGTAAGTGCTATTCTGAGACGAAGGAGTTAGCACAGGAGAGAAATTCATTTTGAACCACATCAATTGCGTCAGAACAATAATGAAAAAAAAGAAAGAAAAAAAGGTACGTCCACATGTAACGTTGGCGAGTTAATAAATGAATGGCTACGGCGCAGTGTCTACTGGAAATCTTAATTGTTTTATTAAGTGGTAGGCACCTACCACGCAGGTCCATGGAAGGGTTTGAGACCATAAAGTGGGAGAACTGGCTCAATAAAGAACTAAATGCTCCTCACTTCATGCACTGGACTTCAGTATACACACTGCCTCACAAAAGAACGTGAATCGCTCAGAATGAGTGCAGGAAACGAAAAGTAACTTCGCGTTTGAGAAGGTATCTGATGTTACAATATCAAATCAAATTTAAAGAGAACTTCACAGTGAGAGCCCACTTATCAGTATGGCGTTGAAACTGCTCTAAGGTGGATGCGTGCACTGATTTAATTTGGAAGAGTGTCATAAACCCGTTGTATCCTCTCCTCAGGTAAGTTGGCCCGCATCTTTTGTAACTGGTCCTTGATATCCTGGATTGTGGCCCTGAGACAGAGTAGGCATTCAAACTGAACGCACACTCATTCTGTTGGGGACAGATCTGCGGTCTTGCAGACCAAAGGAATACCCCAACATCATGCAGACAGTTCATAAAGACAGGTCTCACGTGTGGAGAAGCAGTGTCCTGTTGGAAAACGACACCACGATACTGTTGCATGAGAGGTAACACAGGAGGACGCAGGATGTCCATGATACACCCATGTGCCAGAGCTCCCTCAGTCACTACCAACCATGACCTGAAGCCATACCTGCTGGATCCCCACACGATTATGCCAGGAGTAACATTGCTGTGCCTCTACAAAACATTGAAAAAATGGGACCTCTCTCTAGGTCACTGCAATAGCTGTCAACAGTGGTCATCCTGAGTAATACAGAGTTGTGGGTTTGTGGGCACCAGGGTGCAGTCTACATTGTTGCCAATCTCTCTTAAGGCGAAGGTCGCCCCTTTCTCCTCTCGCCTCTCACACCTCCACCACAGCACTGTCAAATTCTCCCTGCTGTCTCCCGCTCACATGTAGTTCAGTTGTCCTATATATAAAATGGTGAGAAATTTTTAAAAAATGGTGAGAAATTAGAAATAGTTCACTTCTACTAACGATGTCACATCTTATAGCCTGCTGAAAACTAGTGGGAAATTCAAAAAATCCAATTCGTTGAAAATCCAAAATAGCAGAAGTAGATCACTTGTGCGAAGTATCGCATTCAAGACTGTGGACATGATGATATAGAAGCACCCTGCTTGGTTGTCAGATGTCACCAGCACTATGACATCAGAATTCATATGATAGATCTGGGAATATGAGTGCAGCCCATATGGTTGCGTCATCACTTGTACTAAAGTTGAAAATGACGAAAAATTCAAAAATAGTTGTTTTTCCTCTATCATCACAGTTTGCTTGCCTTCCGTTTATATACAGTGCAGCCTCTATGTTTAAACAATGCCTCCCACCCATCTTATATTAAATTTAATCCACTGAATTACTAATGTTTTCCCCATAGTCAACCCTATCTTTATCATTCAGATTTACGAAAATCAACGTGCTTTGTCTTACATACTTTCCTCTAAATTATATATCTTTTTTGGAAGGAATTCTTTATAAATATTGCTATTTACTGAAATGAAGAGTAGTGTAGATAATTCTATTCTAGAAGTTTCTGTTGGTGTGATGTACCCAAAAACATTCATGCTTGTGCTACGCCGCTCGATATGTCACATACCCCCTACTGTGGATCAATTTTCTTCTTCCTTGCTTTGTAATCTACACAAGTTCTGGAGGTCGTTTTCTTGATGTTATTGGCAGGTAAACCTAACAAAATGTGCCCAATTTTCCGCTTGCAGTCTAACAGGGCATATTCCAGATTGGTGCTGTCCACATCTAGAGTAGTCTGCTCTATTACAGCTTCAGCCTGCTGATTTCGAAAGTGATTGAAACGAAATTTTTTTCTCTCACTTTTCTTACTTCCCTCGGCACGTATTCACATGAGAGGGAGAGATAATAACGACTGGTCCAGTCTGTCAACTGCATTCATTGAATTGTTGTATTATATAATTGCTTGGGGCTTCTGTACTGGATTTTTGGTTTTTATTTCAATTTTACTGTTGCTGTCATATTGACATCTGTATAGATAATGGACAGAATATTTACTTCTTTTTTATCCATCAACTTTAGAGCCATGAGCTTGTGTGAAAGTAAAATAATGGTGTCTCCTTTATTTACTTTAGATTTTTGGAACTGCTCTGGCATATTTCATCTTGTAGATCTAACTGTCCCTATGGCATTTGTGTCTCTTTCCATGAGCATTAAAATAATGACAGGGAAGTGTGTTAATTGTAAATATATACTGTATGACCATTGTCCAAATACTTTTCTCTTCTTCTAATAGGGATCTCTTTATTATTTGGCCCAGGGGTTTTCCCTGTTTAAATATCAAATACTGAACAGTAGTCACAATTTGACTCAAATTCTGAAGAACTTTATTCCGAAAAGTGCCTTTTTTTGGGGATTAAATGGGATGTAGCAGAGTCTACTTACGAGTTTCATGAGACTTCCGTCAATTCCAAAATCCTCTTCAGGATAATAAACACTTTGGAAATTTTGTTTCAGATGGTCAATAAAAGTTTGAAACTTGCTCAGACAGGTTCCAGGGTCATCATTTTCATTATTTACAAAGTAAAGGAACCTACAAATACGTAAGAGCTATTCCATACAGCATAGCATCAGACAAGAAAGGACTATGAATTGGTATTTTTATGGACCAGTATGACTAAAGTGCTGGCTTCTTCATCTGTACCATAAGAATACATAAAGCAAATATTCTTGAATTTGATCAGGAAACCAAGCTCTTTTTGATTTCTAAGTAGGACTTTTTTTATACCAAGCTATTACATATCTATTTGTTTCTACTGATACGTCCTTCTAGATAGACACATGATCCCTTACCTGTAAGTATCTAAGTGGTTTAGTTGTTAAGGGAGTTGTCTTTGGACTATAGGACTGATGCCACTAGATCCAGAAATTGAAATTTGGGACGGTTTATCCTGAATTATTCCCCATTTTCATTCTTGTACCTTCTGTTTTTAGCAGCACTCGCATCTGTTGCTGCAACATCACTGTCCTATCTGTTTAATTTGCCTCATCGTCATCACTAGTGTCATTTACCTAACTATCTTCATTACCAGGAGTATCAGAAGTATCATTTTAAGATACATCGCTTTCAGAAATATCACTGTCAGTTTTATTCAATAGACTTTCGATTTCCTCATACGAGAGAAGCTTTTTATGGTACAGTATTGCTTGCTACTCCACAGCTGGTGATAAATTCTGAAAACGATTGCTTGTAATTCGCAAAATCTTGAAAGAAAATCCAATGTGTTGTACACCACTAAACAGATCGATTTCTCCGCTTTCGAATGGTATATAACGTGTCATGCCATCTATTGACACAAAAGAAGAAACACTAAGAAGACGCTACAGCTGCTTAGCCCGTCTCACAGCCGGCAGTGTATTAATGGCTTTTAAAACTGCAACTGATTATGATCCGGCTGTATAAGCCAATGAGGTAAACAACTTACCCTAGTCTAGTTACTTTATGCTTGAAACCTATCTGTCTCACATTGTGAATGTGTAGACACTAAGTGTCTCTGTCCCCAGCAGACGAACTGTTAAGTCTCGATGGCATGAAACAAATTTCAATTGTAAATATACAGTTTATTTATTTGTTGACTGTGAAAAATGAATCACTATTGTTAAAACATGGTCATTCTGTTTTTTCTACGTTAATCTTATTCATCACTTTGGCATATTTTTCAAATAACTGTTTTTTTATATTCTACAGCTTCAGTTTGTGTTGCCCACACATCAGCTGGTGTACAAATTTACTTAGGTAAAACATATGTTAACTTAAATTATTCAGAACTTCCATTTATAGGATTAATACTAGCAGACATACGCTAGCGCATGAACATTCACTTATAAACGTGTCTGACAAGTCCTCCTCATCATGAACTTTGTGGTTAACACATACTTGTCAACACTATCAAAGAGAATAAAATTGATTCATCATAGGCTGAGTCTGTCCACGGTGATCCATATTGCAGAATATGAGCTGCACTCGTTCACAGCACTTTGGCGCTTTAAATACATGCACTGTGTTGGGTCCTGAGATGTTAACTTCATCACACCACTTCCTAATACATGGATAATGGTTGCAGTTTTTGTGCTGGAGATACTGATGTCACAAGGGAATGGATTTTAGTTGAGTGTCATGGAATCCTCAATGTATTTCAGACTGGCGCCCAAGTGATCCCACTCCACGTCACTAAACTGTATACCTGTGCCACACTGGACATTCTCTGTTTCAGCTACAACCTCAGAGTCTACATAAGGTGCTAAACCAACACTAACATGCTTTGCTCCACTGGTAGCCAACTGTTAAAATGAGTTGAATAGTTGCTTTCTGAAACGATTTAGCTGTGGCTCAAAGGTTGGCGCAGGTGATGGATACTGTGGAAACCCGCAGTTTGGAAATAGTTATGCCTTCTGACTCCAATATTTTGGGAATTGCATTATAGAGGATGTCTGTTCTTACTTGGGTTCTATTGCTGTACAGATGTGCCAGGCGCTGCACTGTCTAAATCAGGGAGATGTTGCACTGAGGGATAAAAGAACACACAAATGAAAACACACAAACACACATAATTAATAATAATGATAAACACTGAGAAGGAGAAATGAATCAATACCTACATTCGGCTGTGTGGATCGCTTTTTTCTGTTTGGGGATGCTAGATTTCTGATGACACTTCATGATGATGATGATTAAAATTTCATTAGGTGCACAGAACACAGGTGACGAATTCACTTGATGGCTTGTAGGTCTGGATATTGAGGATGACTGGCACTGGAAAAACTATTTTGGACTGTGCTGGTATTCCCAGGTCAGCGATCTTTGAATACCATCTTGGCTTCTGATGTCATTGATGATGTCTTGGACAGTAATCTTGTATTGTGATATTATAGGTATGCCCATTTGGTTTGCCCACTTGGCACAAGTGACACACTTTCTCTGTGCCAACTGTGTTGGAGGTGAATGGTCTCTGGTAATGGCACTGAAGACTTGTGAAAGCTATGACATTGCACCTTTGGTAGATCCATTGATCATGATTAGTATGTGGGTAATGTTGAACTTGTATCAACCTATTGCACTGGTCCTGCCCTAAGGCTCTCATGGAACCCTACAGTGTGCAGGTGTATCAGCTAATTTACTACAATTTCACTGTAGCATGGGGCAATTTCTTACAATTTTATTGTAATGTGGAATATTTTGTTACAGTTTCTCTCTAATAGGGTACAGTTCGTTACAGTTTTTCCTGTAAAATGGGACATTTTGTCACCATGTTATTCTTATATGGACCATCTTGTTCCACTGTAACATGTACAGTAAAGTAATCAATAGTCTCCACTAATCAACAAACGAATTGTTCAATTTCACATTATATCCTCACTTAATAAAAAATATTAAATGTCTGAACTTAATCTTAGAGTAGCCTTCATATAATCAGGCTTCCCAAAACTGACCCATATTACAGTAAAACTGTAACAGAATGCTGTATGTTATAGTAAAAATGAAAACACATTGCCCCATATTATAAAAATTGCTACAAATTGTCCAATGTTAATATAAAATTCAGCTTGCTCTGTCCCTCCCTGAGATGCACAATACTGGAGATATCAGAGCTCATAATGAAGCCATGTTCCTAGGCATTTGAGGGAGTATTTGGATTTACTTACCAAGTATTGGACCAGACTTATGACTGGTTCTAGACTTTTTGTAGAATGATCTGAACACATCAGTCATGACAAAACAAAATCGACTGATGTAAAGGCGGATTCTGGAGTACCCCAAGGTAGCATGAAGGACTGTTACTGTTTACAATGTATGCGAATAACTTAGTAGAAAATGTCAAAAGCTCCATAAGGATATTGGTACATCATGCAGTTACCTACAACAAGATAACAACACAAGAAGATTGTAGTGATTTGCAATATGACCTGCAGAGGATTGATGAATGGTGTAGGAACTGGCAGTTTACACTGAATGTAAATAAATGTAATATAATTTACATGCATAGGAGAATAAATCTACTACTATGAAACTACACCACTGCTGACAAATTTCTGGGAACAGTATACACCGTAACACAATTAGAAATAACCATCCAGAGCAACCTTATATGGAATGACCACACAAAATACATAGTAGGAAGAGCAGATGCTAGACAGGTATTCATAGGAAGAATTTTAATGAAATGTAACTCATCCACAAAAGTAGTGGCTTACATAACATTCATTCCATCGATTCTTGAGTATTGCTGACGACTCTCAGATTCTTCCCAGATAAAACTAATAGGAGAGATAGAGAAGATTCAACAAAGAGCAACGAATTTCGTCACAAGGTGATTTAGATGGCATGAGGGCCTTACAGAGATGTTCAACAAGCTCCAGTGGCAGATCCTAAAAGAGAGGTGTTGTGTATCATAGTGTGATTTAGTAGTGAAATTCCATGAGAGTACATTCTGGTAAGAGGTTGGCAATGCATTACCTGCTTCCATATATGTCTCGCAAAATGATGACAGTGAGAAATCAGAACTAATAGAGAGGTTTAGTGACAATCATTCTTCCTACACATCATTCATTGATGGTACAAGGATGGGTGAATCAGACAGTGGTGCCAGAAGTACCTCTGCGACGCACCATCAGGTGGCTTGTGGAGTGTTAATGTAGCTGTAGATGTAGATCTTAAATATCTTTAAGTTCGACGATTTCTGAAAAAATTGCAGAGTCTAACTGTAGTGGAACGTATGTCACTGTCCCATAACCTAGCAGACTTGCTTAATTTCCCAAAGTCTTACACACAGCCATCTCACAACACATCTAACACTCAAAACATGGAGGAGTGGAGGGAGGGGGAGAGAAAGGCGAAATCTGGCAATTTTATATACAGGCGAAGGAGGTGTGGAGGAGAGAGGGAAATCTGACGAGGCTTTAGGGAGATGCAGGATAAAGGGGAGGGCAGAGGGTAAGAGGAGGGGGGAGGGGAAGGGGCAAATCTGGCAGTGCTGTAGGTAAGTTCAGGAGGTGGGGGAGAGTGTAAGGGAGGGGGATGACATCGACCTTGACCTTAGAAGAGATATGGCAACAATGCAGGCTGAACTGATGTACATATAGCAAAACTGTGAGACATCACTGAACACAATGTGACTCCATTCATCAGAAATCCATGCTTCCCAGTTGCGACATCACTCCAAATGCAGCCTTTCTTGCTGCAGTGTTAACAGTAGCCTACATGTGCCATGGTAATATCAGTCAGTGGTGCAGGAGGATACAAAATGTCTTGGGAGTCCACTACTTGTTCTCAGAAGGAAGGTGCACTTTTGAAGGAGTTGCAATGTGCCTGGTGCACTGGTGCACAGTATGGCGATCCTTCTTTGTGTGGGTCAGATGTGGTCAACTGGAACCTTGACGATGCCTGCCCTATGTTGCCATGTAGTTCAATACTGGGTCCCTGTCACACGAATGTCCAACTAATATGTTTTGTTGTTGTGTAAGAGGAATTTCCTTCTCTTCTAAGATAAAAGGTAAGGAAGTACACTCTAACACACTGCAAAGGAATTATCCGAATGGGATGGGAATCAGTATATGTGATGTAGACACACAGAAAACAAATGATTACAATTTAATAATAACTGGATGACTTATTCAAGAGAAAGAGATTCATAAATTGAACAATTGGTTCACCACTGTTTGGGGCGTCTCCAGACATCGGGACTCATTTCGAAACGAGACTCATGACTGAAGACAATTCTACTCTATTTAATGAGATTACAGGCCGAAGACGTCTCTGGAGACGCCCTGGACGGTGGTGGGATACCAACCTGACTGTCGCCCGCTATACGGACTGACGACCAGGAGGTCTTCCATGTTTTTCCAAAAACAGTTTAATTGTTTCTCAAAGATAGTTTTACATTTTCCAAAGAGGACTGTTTTGTTTCCTTAATTAGTTCTTCATCATATTGTTATTACGCTTTTTTCGCAACAAGAGGTATGTTTTCAGAGTATGTACCTTAGGTAGGGCGCCAAACATTTTCCATGAAGAAAAATTAACTACAGCCTCCATGCTCGCACTGAAGAAGGCGAATTCATGGCGAGCGGAAAGCCGGGCTGTAAGAGTAGAAACAGGCCCTATGAATGTAGAAAAAAAACTGAAAATAAATAAAGTGATTAAAAAACTGCGCACCTAAGCTTAAGGGTAGAATGCCAACCTACGAAAAAGAGAGATGGGTAATTCTCAAATCGAATCCACTTATAGGATTAACGACCGTTGGTGTGGAATAACGACCAACTTGAGTATCGTATTTAGGCCAACTCCTACGCTCTATATGTTGGGCTGGTTTTCAACTGATCCATCAGAAAATGTGGTGCACAAGAGCTAAAATACAATAGCACACAGATAAAGGTACATGGTCCACAGACAGGTGCCGCACAGAAGTTGTAAGTAGGCTGTTTATGTGTCGTATGTTGGCAGTGCTATGTAGCATTCTGCATTAATAACTCTGACAGCTCTGTGTGCACTATGTAAGAGACTCTGTGGCTGTTTGGACTGGCTGCTGGACGTTAACAGTCAGCGGTGATGGCAGTTGGAGGTGTATGGCCAGCATGATGGAAGGTAGGAGTGAGTAGTCAGCAGTGATGGAGGTTAGAGGATAATAATTAGCGGCGTTGGACAGTCTCAATGTGTAAGTGACATGGAGATTTATTACTGATGATTATATAATTTTTGAACTGATTGTCACTTTTTAAGGTAAATACATTGTTTGCTCTGTAACAAAATCTTTCCTTTGCTAACCACATGCCTATTAGTAGGTAGAGTCTTCAGTAGTTAGAATCTTTTATTTAGCTGGCAATATTGGTGCTTGCAGCAATGCTGTAGTGTGGATAATGAAGATTTTTGTGAGGTAAGTGACTTATGAAATGTATGCGTTATTGTTAGGATTTCTACTAATTCAGGGTCATTATTTTGTATTAATTACACTCCTGGAAATTGAAAAAAGAACACATTGATACCGGTGTGTCAGACCCACCATACTTGCTCCGGACACTGCGAGAGGGCTGTACAAGCAATGATCACACGCACGGCACAGCGGACACACCAGGAACCGCGGTGTTGGCCGTCGAATGGCGCTAGCTGCGCAGCATTTGTGCACCGCCGCCGTCAGTGTCAGCCAGTTTGCCGTGGCATACGGAGCTCCATCGCAGTCTTTAACACTGGTAGCATGCCGCGACAGCGTGGACGTGAACCGTATGTGCAGTTGACGGACTTTGAGCGAGGGCGTATAGTGGGCATGCGGGAGGCCGGGTGGACGTACCGCCGAATTGCTCAATACGTGGGGCGTGAGGTCTTCACAGTACATCGATGTTGTCGCCAGTGGTCGGCGGAAGGTGCACGTGCCCGTCGACCTGGGACCGGACCGCAGCGACGCACGGATGCACGCCAAGACCGTAGGATCCTACGCAGTGCCGTAGGGGACCGCACCGCCACTTCCCAGCAAATTAGGGACACTGTTGCTCCTGGGGTATCGGCGAGGACCATTCGCAACCGTCTCCATGAAGCTGGGCTACGGTCCCGCACACTGTTAGGCCGTCTTCCGCTCACGCCCCAACATTGTGCAGCCCGCCTCCAGTGGTGTCGCGACAGGCGTGAATGGAGGGACGAATGGAGACGTGTCGTCTTCAGCGATGAGAGTCGCTTCTGCCTTGGTGCCAATGATGGTCGTATGCGTGTTTGGCGCCGTGCAGGTGAGCGCCACAATCAGGACTGCATACGACCGAGGCACACAGGGCCAACACCCGGCATCATGGTGTGGGGAGCGATCTCCTACACTGGCCGTACACCACTGGTGATCGTCGAGTGCACGGTACATCCAAACCGTCATCGAACCCATCGTTCTACCATTCCTAGACCGGCAAGGGAACTTGCTGTTCCAACAGGACAATGCACGTCCGCATGTATCCCGTGCCACTCAACGTGCTCTAGAAGGTGTAAGTCAACTACCCTGGCCAGCAAGATCTCCGGATCTGTCCCCCATTGAGCATGTTTGGGACTGGATGAAGCGTCGTCTCACGCGGTCTGCACGTCCAGCACGAACGCTGGTCCAACTGAGGCGCCAGGTGGAAATGGCATGGCAAGCCGTTCCACAGGACTACATCCAGCATCTCTACGATCGTCTCCATGGGAGAATAGCAGCCTGCATTGCTGCGAAAGGTGGATATACACTGTACTAGTGCCGACATTGTGCATGCTCTGTTGCCTGTGTCTATGTGCCTGTGGTTCTGTCAGTGTGATCATGTGATGTATCTGACCCCAGGAATGTGTCAATAAAGTTTCCCCTTCCTGGGACAATGAATTCACGGTGTTCTTATTTCAATTTCCAGGAGTGTATTTGAAGTCAGGTTATCATTTTTGAGCTGTCAGATTGCGTTGTGCTAGGATATTGTGGGTCGGTGTTGAGATGATAAAGAATAGCAAAGAGACAGTATAGTCAATTTCACTCAGCAGTTTAAGCAGGTTTACTTGCATTCAATTTCACTAAGCTGTTTCACAATCAAATGATGTAGAAATTTCCTCTTCTCAGTTATTTCAATCTAAGTAAGTTAAATCATTTTTAGAAGTTTCACCTGTCGACCCTGCCAGGATACCTCACTGGAATCTTAGGATTTTTTTGTAGTTTTAATAATTAGTGCTTGATTAGAAATTAGTTATTGTTGTTGCTAGCACGTAACTGCATAGAGAATTTCCTTTGTAGTTGTAGTTTCTCATTGTTGTACAGTATTGTAATGATCAAAGCAGTTGTGGCATGCATATGGATTTGCACCAAGTATTTTGCAGTCATGTTTTCGGATCAGCTAACAAATTTATCTGTGAAGATAGATGATGAACTGAATGACACAGGACCAGTAGCCTTTACTGATGCAGGAGAGTATGAGAAATTAGGAAATTTAAACAAAACCAGAATTAAATTAATACCCAATACAAAAGAGAAATGTGGGAAGTAGAAGGTCAGTTGGTTCATTCAATGCAAGAGTTACATATTTCAGAGGATACTTGCGCTACGACATGGGAAGAGGGATTTAGAAATAAGAAAAAATTACAAAGTATTAACACAGGGTGTTTTGGAGATTTTGAAAGGATTCGGCAGGGTGCACCGAACTTTGAGATGTGAGTGCCAACACTATGTAAGAACCACAGATTTGCGACTTGGCGTCGTGATGACTTTGACTGTAAGATTTTCATCACAATGCGTAAATTCAGAACATTCAAGAATTCTAGTAATGATATATAACCACAGATTTGGCTTCATCAATTTTCTTATTGCTTTCCTCCTAAATGGTTATTAGAGCAAAAAAAAAAAAAAAAAGATGTTTTCTGTAACTTTGCAATTATATTCTTATAAGGTGAAATTGTAAATTGTATGTACACCAGTTCTTCAAGTTAAGCAAATAGTAGGGATTCATTTTACTGCACACATTTCTGTTGGTCATACTATATGTATAAAATGTCAGAGGTTATATGACTATGATAAGATTTGTCGACGTGGAATAAGTGCTCGACAATGTCAAATGGTGCAAGATTTTCGAAATTCTGAAAAAAGTAGGAGTAAGCTATAGGTAAGGATGGGTAATCTACAATATGTACAAGAGCTAAGGGATACCAATAATAGTGAAAGACCAAGAATTAAATATAACACCCTGAAAAGATATCAGTGATAAGATTCGCTTATGACATTGGTGTCCTGAGAGAAAGTGAAGAAGAACTGCAGTATCTGTTGAGTGGAATAATCAGTCTAATGAGTGTAGAATACGGATTGGAAATAAACTGAAGAAAGCCGAAAGTAATGAGAAGTAGCAGAAATGAGGACAGCGACAAACATAACATCAACACAGGTCATCTGGAAGTTGATGAAGTTAGGGGATTCTGCTACCTAAGCAGCAAAAAACCCATGATGGAAGCAGTAAAGAGGACATAAAAAAAATTAGCACTTGCAAAAACGGCATTCCTGGCTAAGATAAGTCTACTAGTATCAAACATGGGCCTGAATCTAAGGAATAAATTTCTAAGAATGAGCGTTTGGAGCACATGATTGTATGGTAGTGCAACATGGACGAGGGAAAACCAGAAGAGAAGCATTTGATGGTGCTACAGTGCAATGTTGAAAATTAAGTAGATTGATAAGGTTAGGAATGAGAAGGTCCTCCACAAAATCGGCGGGGAAAGGAATATAGGAAAACCGTTGACAAGAAGGCTCTGAGCACTATGGGACTAAACATATATGGTCATCAGTCCCCTAGAACTTAGAACTACTTAAACCTAACGAACCTAAGGACATCACACAACACCCAGTCATCACGAGGTTGACAAGAAGGGACAGGATGATAGAACATATGTCAAGAATTCAGGGAATAAATACCACGTTACTAGAGGGAGCTCTAGACGATAAAACTGGCAAAACAAGAAAGGGACTGCAATACAACGAACAAATAGTTGAGGACATAGGTTGCGAATGGTACTCTGAGATGAATAGGTTGGAACAGGAGAAATTCGTGGCGGACCACATAAAACCAGTTAGAAGAATGATGACTAAAAACAAAAAAAAATTCTTTTGCGCAGAACCACAGTTCATTGACGTTAGCGCGTGTCGAGCCTGATGGAGCATGTGAATTGATGATCCAGTTTCAAATAAGGAAAGAGCCCTGTCCAGGTGGGAGGGCCACCACATCTTTGACTGGGATGCCTTCCTGGCTGTAGAGCGCTACAAAACACTGACTGCCGACTGAGGAAAACAACTCGAATCTGTCAAGGGTATGAATGCTTGCGAGACACACTTCCTGTAGGCAGGCAATGCCAACTTCTGACACCCTGAGCATGTTGCCATGCTGTTGATCAAATTGGTATTCAGCGTTACGAATTTGTATGTGAGGCATGGTGACGCTGGGAACGGATCTGTTATCGTCAAAAGTGGTGAAGTTCGTGTCAACAGAGGTGACCAACACGTATTCGAAAGCGCAGCTGGAAGCTTTATTGGATATCGGTGTAGGACCGTGGCGGAAACTCTGGGTGAAGTGCTGGCTTGTCCTTAACGTCGCCGCCCCTTGCCCACATGTGGGGATGGGGAATGTACTGTACCCATATCACCATTTATTAATTGGCGGGGGGTGGGGTGGGCTGTGTGACGACAAAGGGGAGTGTGGTTTACCGACGGCGAAACATCCATAGTAGTTGCAGAATCCAGGCAACAGTTGAGCAAAGCTGTTCATTGCTGTCGCCATCGTTTAACAGTGTGATGTGAGTGACATCTTCTAGTTGGCAGGTTCAAGGTGCTCTTGGTGGTGGGGGAGGGTGGGGGGAAGTTCATTAGGCCCCGTAAGTGACCGACAACGACTTTTGGACTGGCTTGGTGATTGTTTATGAATGTGTTCTTTCGTATCAGATGATGGCAACGAGGTGTCATGTCCTGGGTTGAAGGCCGCCGCAGGCACGACAACTACACCGAGCAGTCGTGCTGTGGAGGCATTCCTTCTGTTGAGGGCTAGGGGGGAATGTCTGTTAGGCGGCCTCGTCATTGTTAGTGACCGCAATGATGTACAAGTGATGGGGGGGACACTCACGGTGTTAGTTGAAGCGGCCACGCAATGGACTGGAAGTTGTGTGAGTGCCGGCAGGACAGTCATGCTGGTGGGGGTAGCACATCCGTAAGAGAAAGTTGCAGAGCACTTTGTCGAACACATTCTGACCGTATATGACCCTCTTTCTAGCAAGAAGAGCATGTGCGTTAAAAACTATCGCACAATTTTTGTGGCACTGCAACCTTTGATCCGGAGGTAGAAAGAAACAACGCTCTCCTAAATTTGATGCGAACTTGCCGAACAGCGTTCAGTGGAGGATATATCATGAACTGTGCCCACTTTTCGGCATCGTGTTTGACAGCCGTACGATAAGATTGGAGAGCCTCGATCACAACGCCCGCATAGAGCTTAAACGGTAGTTCTAAAACTCTGCTCGTTCTGACACCAAGACCAGTACGATCAACGGTGAAGAGTCCCACTTTGCCATAACAGGACGTAGTCCACAGTGGGCCTATCGTGTAATTTACTCACATGCCGCGCTGTCATCCATTTTCATACAGACGGTACTACTGAATATGGAAAGAAGGATCCCTATGACCTCGGTCGGCGTTATCTTCATTTCGTCAAGCAAGAATCGTTCGATGAAGAGCGCTTTGGGGGGGGGGGGGGTGAAATCGAGACAAAAAGTGAATCGCAAAGCCGATTTATGATGTACGTCATGATGTATCACTAGGGACTATGTAGCACTGCTGAAGGCAGATTATCCGATAATTTTCACTCTGCAGTGGACTGTGTGCTGATATGAAACTTCCTAGCAGATTAAAACTATGTGTCGGGCCGAGTGAATTAAAAGCACGATTTGAATGTTCCTTCATTTTCTCCCGTCGATGCAAACTAATTTTGAATGAGAGCGGCTCATAAAGGAACCAGATGGATTTCTGCACTTCCAGACTCCCATAACAATTCCTGTTCTTCAATAAGTATTCGTCGGAAGTGTGAACGGAACCATTTTATTCTGTTAATGTTTGCTTTTGTTGCTTACAGATTGTACTTATTTGTAATTCGCAAAATTAATCAATAAACAAGGAAATACATGATTATGCTCTGGAAATTACACGTGTTTCTCGTTAGACACTCGACTATAGTGTTAACGCACAGGAAAATATGAATTTGTGCGAAAAACCAAATCTTTGAACAATGAGACCTACTGTAAGACAGCACTAAACGCAACCGTACACAGGCACGAGACTGTTGTACGTGTGTCCTCTAGCGCGATGGCGAGACGGCGCCTGAATCTGGTGGCCCTTGCGCACAAATAAAAGGCATGCAACAGTTCGTGCCGTTGGCATGTTCCCCATACCTCTTGACGCAACGGCCGCATGCACCTACTGTGCACAGAAAGTTGAGTAGGTGCAAATGCACCTTTACGGCAACTGACGACTGTGACGACAGCACCGGTAACGGGGCTCAAAATTAATAAAAAATTAAGTTTGCAGCATGGAAACGGTGGGCACCGCACAATCGATAAATGCTACGAAAGAGTGAGTATTAGTTACAGTCCAATTTATGTAAACTGGTGGGTCGGAGAGAGAGAGAGAGAGAGAGGAAAGGAAATGGAAGGAACTAACGAAATCGGCTAAATTGTGTGTTTGTGCGAAATCAGAGGGGACGATTTAAAATCTGTGCGCGGCCGCCTTTCTCCTCTGACTTACATTGTACAACAAAGTCACGACATTGCAATACGCTTCATAATAAGGCAGGTACCCCAAAGGACTTAGAAGAGCAGTTGAACGGAATGGATAGTGTCGTGAAAGGAGGATATAAGATGAACATCAACAAAAGCAAAACGAGGATAATGAAATGTAGTCGAATTAAGTCGGGTGATGCTGAGGGAATTAGATTAGGAAATGAGACACTTAAAGTAGTAAAGAAGTTTTGCTATTTGGGGAGCAAAATAACTGATGATGGTCGAAGTAGAGAGGATATAAAATGTAGACTGGCAATGGCAAGGAAAGCATTTCTGAAGAAGAGAAATTTGTTAACATCGAGTATAGATATAAGTGTCAGGAAGTCATTTCTGAAAGTATTTGTATGGAGTGTAGCCATGTATGGAAGTGAAACATGGACGATAACTAGTTTGGACAGGAAGGGAATAGAAGCTTTCGAGATGTGGTGCTACAGAAGAATGCTGAAGATTAGATGGGTAGATCATATAACTAATGAGGAGGTACTGAATAGGATTGGGGAGAAGAGAGGTTTGTGGCACAACTCGACTAGAAGAAGGGATCGGTTGGTAGGACATATTATGAGGCATCAAGGGGTCACCTATTTAGTATTGGAGGGCAGCGTGGAGAGTAAAAATCGTAGAGGGAGACCAAGAGATGAATACACTAAGCAGATACAGAAGGATGTAGGTTGCAGTAGGTACTGGGAGATGAAGAAGCTTGCACAGGGTAGAGTAGTATGAAGAGCTGCATCAAACCAGTCTCAGGACTGAAGACAACAACAACAACAACAACAACACTCCAAACCATGAAACGGCAACAGCTCCCACGCAAATGGAGCTCAAAACCAGCATCTCCTCCTTACTGGTCAGTTGCACTAAGCTCTGCGTCATCCGGACACTATGTATATCTCAAATGCGCCTCGGTCCCCAGCCCACTCACTTTCCCACCCAGTGAAAACTACCTGCAGCCCACTGTCCACGTCCTCCATGCTCGCTAGTTTTTGATTCCCACAGCTGGTCGAACGTAAATAAGCGCCGACATTGGAGGTCTTAGATTTATTGACCATCAAGTGAATCAATTATGTGAATGTGTTACATCCGTTCATGTAGTCAGCTTTTCTTTCCTAGTGAGCACAGAGGAACGAGCGGCATTTAACAGACACACATGAAACGTGTGTTTACACAAAACAAATGTATGCCTGTACGTCCAGCGTCGGTTTTCGAGAAAAGTGCTTGCTGCCACTCTCTCTCTCTCTGTGCATTCGCTCCACTTCGGTCATAGTTAGCCAGCCGTTCAGGGAATTCTGCGCCTCTGCGAATCTCTATTCAGGCGCCGCCTGCCGGCACGGGTTTCCGAGAAGCAGCCGCGGTCTGGCCACAGAGCCGAGCGGTGGGAGCGGCGGCGCCCACGCTGCCAGCCGGCCAGGAGACGTCTCAGAAGCGGCCGACAAGCGGCAAGTGCGTGACCAAAGGCGCTCTGCTTAATGAGACGCTTCCCCGTCAGCCGCGTGGGCGAGCATGCGCAAATATAGCTTTCGACTCATCATTAAAACCTTTCTGGACACAACGTCTTGGTAAAGCATTGCAGCTTCCCTGCGGCAAGCGGGTGCTTGCCCTCATTTGCAGTCTAGTCGAGTCCTGCTTCAGACTGGCTCCTGGGACACACTCAGTCATCGTTTAAGACAGCTTACCTACCACCACAGACTTGGTCGCAGTATGTTACACCTGTCACAGTGCAGCAAACACCCTGTTTAGGACAGTAAGGATGGGTACACAGTTTTGATCTACATCCATATTCTGCAAGCCACCTTCAAATGGCTCTTCGTGTATCAGTCCCTAATCCTTCATTTTCTTCTTCAGTCGCGAATGGTTGACGGGAAGCACTACTGCTGGTAAGCCTGCGTGTGGACTCGAATCTCTCTAATTTTATCTTCATGGCGTGATAGACGTAGGAAAACGCAGTATATTAGTTGACTCCTCCACGAACATACTCTCTCGTAACTGTAACATTAAATTATGACGTGATGCAGAACGCCTCTCTTGGACCGCCTGCCGCTGGAGTTGGAAGAGCAACTTCGTGGCGCTTTCGTGCTTACTAAATGAACCTCTAACGAAACGCACGGTTCTTCTTTGGCTCTGTTCTATTTCCCATTTTTGTTCTATCTCGTGTGGATCCCGGCTGACGAGCAGTATTCAAGCATTGGTCCAACGTCCCATGTCGTCGTTGCTATGGCACAACATAATGTAATTCCTATACAGGGGAGGACACTTTAATTGGAAGTTGCTGTCTGGTATCGGAGGATGATGCAATGTTCGTTCGGGCATGCACGCATGAATTATGTAATGTGTGTACTATTATAGGATGTGACGCATGATTGACGACATATGGAAGGTGACGTCTGGTCATGAGTCGAGCACAGATAGTGAAAGAGGTTAAGGCGTAAAGCGGGAAATCCGGGCCATTGCCTTATGCGGCTCATGTTTGTTCGTATTCGCAACTTCGAATACATTTCATATATTCCATTACGGCCGCAGTCGCTGCAGTGTCTGCTATGCTTGTTCGAAGGAACATTGTATCGGGCTCCACGTAACAGGCACTGTAATATCGCATTAAAAACTCTTCAACCATTTCGCAAAACCAGATCGCGCCAGACGGTCACAAGGCCATAGACGCACAGCAAGAGTAGAGGAGTAAACCGCGGTCATTCAAGCCCATCAGCATCTGCGTATTCACAATCCAAAGAGCTGTTCAAGTGACCTCCAGTAATTAGCCGGTTCACGTAAGTGCAGGGTCAGCGATGCACAATACTAAAGTACGGCTTGATACGAAATGAGTCCATGCTGGCGAGGCAGCCGATTTTATTTCCTGCATGACGTCTGAGGCCAGGCTCATGTAAATGCTTGTGAGCGTCTCGTATCGGCGGCAGGTGAAGTCTTTGGCAGCGAATATCTGAGATTATGGACTTTGTTATCTGAGAACCCTTCAAGTGGTCTGTAGGGTCGAGAGTGCCCCAGCCGGTAGCGGGAGGTAAGATGTGTAGGTTGGCAGGCCAGAGAGGTTTGGTTGTACATGTTGCCCATGGATGCACTATATCCTTTACTTGTGGTGCGGATATCATCATGTTTCTGAAACCTGCTGGAACTGCTCTAGTCTCAGGCTCCCTGCTGGGAGCCATAAATGCTGGAGTAGGAAGGGGTCCCACACCATAGACAACCTACTTAATTGTGGCTGGACCTGTGTTTCTTGGCCTCTCTCACTCTGACGTCCGCAGTTATACTGAGCTGCCTCTGAGGGCAGTGGTCATTGGGTATGGGTGCAGCTGCCTTGCATGCCTTCCCAGAATGGCGTCATTGGCTTCCATAGTGAACATCTGTTTTGGAAAATCTGTTTTCCCTGGGCGGCTTTGATGACGCCTGGTAGCCATCTTGGAACTCATCTAAATATGCAAACCCATACTTCTGGGCTCAGAGAGTATCAGAGGCAATGACTGCGCTATCCTTGGTGTGTTCTGCAGTGGATAACAGAGCTTTCAAAATGGTTCAAATGGCTCTGAGCACTATGGGACTTAACATCTGAGGTCATCAGTCCCCTAGAACTTAGAACTACTTAAACCTAACTAACCTAAGGACATCACACACATCCATGCCCGAGGCAGGATTCGAGCCTGCGACCGTAGCAGTCGCGCGGTTCCAGGCTGTAGCGCCTAGAACCTCTCGACCTCCCCGGCCGGCAACCGTGCTTTCAAAGTCGATGAGTGTTCAGTAGTTCTGCTGGAACATGTACCTGAGTTGGGGTGGTTCTGTAGGAGTCCAGGAAATGGATGAGGTGTTTCTGACATCATTTTTCGCTTCTGCTCCTTAAAGAGGTGGCCGAACTGCTCGGCTTCACCATTAGAAGACGAGTGGAACGACGCTGTTGTCAGGTACATGATGCCATCCCAAGAGCAGAAAACATAACGCATTCTAGATGAGAATAGAGGACCATTGTGTGAAACGATAGTTTCTGGGACCCCTACAATGGCGAATACTGTGGTGTCACCGCCAGACACCACACTTGTTGGGTGGTAGCCTTTAAACCGGGCGCGGTCCGTTAGTATACGTCGGACCCGCGTGTCGCCACTGTCAGTGATTGCAGACCGAGCGCCGCCACACGGCAGGTCTAGTCTAGAGAGACTCCCTAGCACTTGCCCAGTTGTACAGCCGACTAGCGATGGTTCACAGTCTACACACGCTCTCATTTGCCGAGACGACAGTTTAGCATAGCCTTCAGCTACGTCATTTGCTACGAACTAGCAAGGCGCCATATTCAGTTACTATTCTGAACAGATAATATTGTGAATCGTGTAGCGTCAAGAGCGACGTTCATCATTAATGGATTAAAGTTAAGTATCAAGCTAATTATGTCCGCTTTCTGAATTCTAATTCCTTGTCATGTTCCAGACCTCTTGTCAGTATAGTTCTTCCCTCCTCACGCCAGCCTGCGTGAGCTGAAACGCGTGCATTTCGGCCTCCTGTAGTAACACGGTGTTGGCTCTTCAGCCAACACAACAAATACTATATGTAAGGCACTTGTTATTCCCTTTACTGTGGTATCCGACATTTAAATAAAACTTGGGGGATTGCCGACTAGGTTCACGCTCTGTCCTCTCTATAACCTGCATGAATACTGTCCAGTAAGTGTGACACCTTGCGTTATATATGTTATCCCTCAGTAATCAGCGTGGGCGTATGACACGTTGACCTGACAATTGTCATTATCTGCTGTCAGCATCAGTGCCCCCTGCACCATGTGGATTGTATTATTTAGAACAAAGTATGGGACGGGTTCTGGAAAGGAATGAGCTGCGAGGGATTCTAGCCAAACTTGACGAATATTTCTCATAATTCCCTTTACGAGAGTGCCTTCAACTGTGTCCTTTGCAATTACAGCTCCTGTGAGGGGAAAATCTTGTCTGTGGTTTTGTAGTGCATCATAGATTTGGGAGTACAGTGTTTCCTGCCCGTCAAATATGGGTTCTGGCCTCATAAGTTGTCTGGACAGACATGAGCATGTTGTGCTGTCAGCCAGTAATGAGCTGTACAAGTATAATTAATTAGGAAGACGGCCCAGCATTGGAGACGTTGGGCCATTTTTTCAGTATGTCGGCTCTTAGGCCTGAACAAGGAAATCTATGGTTTATAGATGATAATGAGGTGAAATTCTCTATGTAAAGAAATGAATGGAATTTCTAATTGCCACATATGATACGAAGGGCTTCTTTTTCGATTTAAAAATACATTTTTATGATGAAGTTAGCATTTCATACAAGTAAGCAACGGGTTCTTTATATTCCTCAGAGCTTTTGTGAAGAAGGAAGGCCCTGAGTTCATGCAGATAGGCCTTAATGGTTAGGGAAAGACGTTTTGATGGGTCGTCGTCACACAAGAGGTTGCCTTTAGTTACTGCTTTAATCTTTAGAAGAGCCTCCTGACTCTGGTATGACCGTTCATACTTTTCACCTTTCCTACGTAAATTATTAAGAGTTCTGGCGATCTGGGCGACATTTGATATGAATTTGGCATGGTAAGTTGGAAGGCACTTTAATTTTTTCTCTAGCTTTCTGATGTTGCTCAGTTGCTTGCTGTTCTTTAAGCTGAATATTGGCTTAAGTACTCCAACTCCTCTAGAAGGTATTCATACTTTTGTAGACTGCACTTTAGTCCACTCTGTTGTACTGTTTCGACAGAAGACATAAGTTTGCAAGATCTTGCTCTCATAGCCCGAATAGATTACTCTACATCTACATCTACGTGATTACTCTGCTATTGACAATAAAGTGATGGCAGAGGGTTCAGTGAGCCACCTTCAAGATGTCTCTCTACCGTTCCATTCTCGAACGGCACGCGGGAAAAATTAACACTTAAATTTTTCTGCGTTAGCCTTGACTTCTCTTATTTTATCGTAATGGTCATTTCTCCCTATGTAGGTGGGTGTCAACAGAATGTTATCGCAGTCGGAGGAGAAAACTGGTGATTGAAGTTTCATTAGAAGATCCCGTCGCAACGAAAAACGCCTTTGTTTTAATAATTGCCACTCTAGTTCATGTGTCTTGTCTGTGGCACTATCTCCCCTATTTTACGACAATACTAACCGAGCGGCCTTTCATTGTACTTTTTCGATGTCATCTGTCAGTCCTACCTGATGCGGATCCCACACCGCACAGCAATACTTCAGAATACGGCGGACAAGCGTGGTGTAAGCAGTCTCTTTAGTAGGGGTTGGAGCTCTGGTTCTTTCCCAATCTTTTTAATCAGCTGCTTCAGAAATCATTGGAAAATTGCTGATGCACCTGGAATTGCGAACGGCAATGTGTTACACAGGGCGATTCCATGGGATCGCAGACTTTCGGGGATGACGGAGGAAGTGTAGGTGTCTGCGTTTGGGTTTAAAGGGCCCTAGTCCGTAAACAACCTAGTCGAAAATCATAAGCGAAAATCGACTCAATTTCCGCCTTAGTCTCACGCAGCGTTAAAACTAAGGGCCCCACCTTCCGAACCCTAATCATGACAGACTATATTTGAAAAGATATATTTATTGATACACCAATAACGTTAAATTAATACCTAATGTGAAAGGTCTGAAGCTGAAAAGTCTGAAATGAGAAAACTGTTCGTTTTAAACAAAAATAGCAGTCAGTACAATGGAAAGGCTGCCAAAGTTGCAAATTTCACTTAATTTAAATTTCCTTGATGACTAATTTCGGGAAGGAACCTATTGACAAATCATTCAGACAGTCAAAATTGTACATATGAAAATACAAGAACCATGTCAAAAATATATTAAGCGCAAAACAACAGTTACAACGCGCACAGATAACTCTGAAAGTAAATATAAATAAGTGAAATTTGCAACTTTGGCTGGTTTTCCGTTGTACTGATTAACAGAACTTTCTGACCCGCAGTTAATCCAGCATGCTGGAAGTTCGTAAACATCTTCCTCGAAAGTGAAAATGCAGTACACAAATTTTAAAACTGCTCATACACTATAATCATAGCCTACAAGAATAACATCTGTTCACATTCAAAAAATATGTAGTTTCTTTCATATCAAATGAAAGCTTAGAAATTACACTTCGAAGTAATAATATAATTAATGTTTTCTTAACAAGAGCTGATGAAGGAAGAAATATCTACAAAGGAGCAAATGTGATACGTAACTACAGGAAATGCAACATTAGCGACTATCCTCTTTGAAGACAAATAACATTCACACTGAAAAAATATGAGTGATTGTTGTTCCCGGCTTTAGTCTACTGAAGTCCACGGTCTTTGGCTCATTCCGAATGAGTATTTGATCTTGGAAGAAGTGCTCTAGTGTTATTAAATAAACAGAATAAACCCTTATGAGGTTGAGGTAACAAAAGAGGTAGAGAAGAACCAACAAAGAGTGTAGCGTTTCGATACAGGATCGTTAGTCGCCACGAGATCGTTACGGAGATGCTCAACAAACTCTACTGGCAGAGGCTACTAGAGGTTTCGCGCATCATGGAAAGGTTTATTTAATTTCTGAAAGAGTACGTTCCAGAAAGAGTCGTATAATGTACAACTGTCCCCAATTTACCGGTCGCGAAATGATCAGAACGAAAAAAATCGAGGAATTAGAGCTAAACAGAGGCTTACCGACAATCATTTCTCCTCGCGCCATTCGTGAAATGAACAGGGAAGGGGGGATCAGTTAATGGGACCAGAAGTAGGTCCACCCTCCACCACACACCGTCAGTTGATTTGCAAAGTACAGATGAGATGAAGCTTCCTCACGCAGGTCACAGTTCTTTCCAGCACTATGAAAAGGCATCACCTACACAAGGACACCTTCAACACAATGAGAACGAGCTCGTCACGAAAACAACTAAGCTGCTTTGAAATCAATCTTTAAGGCATAAGGGAGTGCATACGGTACCGCATGTTGCCTTCTTGTGAATTCTAAAATACTCCAGGAAGCGCAGCGGTTTAGCTATTGTCGCTAACGTTAAGAGGATTGAGACGGGTATTTGATTCCACGATAATTGGGAAAAGGCTTCGTAGCTAACTTGACAAAAATACTTCGAAGAAGTCAATAAAGGAAATCGGTATGGCACACTAAAACTGCTTTTTTCAGCCATCGTTTGATGCGCCGTACAACAGCGAGCTCACCTTTATGGAAGGCAGAACGACGTGAAAAAAGAATGAAGCCGACTCTCCATAACAGAGTGGCATGTTTTGGACTTTCTAAAGAGGAAGTGGTAAATGCAATAGTACTACCTCACTGTGATCAGCCACGCAATGCTACAAATTGATTAAGTGAGAGGTTCTGCGATATCACAGGAAATGACTTGTACAAGTGTATGAGATTTCTGTTTCTGTAGTGAATAAGAACTCCGTGCCCCAGATTCCAGTGGGGCAGCCCCCCCCCCCCATTCCCACCACGCTCTGAGGACGCCTATGGTCGCAGACAACGAAAATTCTTTCCGGGAGATCCTCTTCAGCCTCGAAAGGCTTCTCATACACAATGCTTTTCACGTGATCCCACAAGGAGAATTCAAGTGCGGTCAGATCAGGTGAACATGCTGGCCACGAAAGAGGACCTCCTCTATGTATTCAATTTTCAGGGGATGTCTGAGCCAGGTGTTTACGAACAATCAGTTCAAAGTGGGGTGAGGCCCCCTCATACTGGAACCACATCCGTTGACGAATAACAAGTGAGATACCTTTCAGTAACCTGGGTAATATGGCTGTGATAGACGCTGTTTACACTAGTGCCTTTAAGCGGGAAGGAAGAAGAAATGAACCTACTACGTATTCTTTGATTGTGCTTGCCCACCTATTTAGCATTCCGTCTCTGGTGAAACACAGGAAAGTGAGGATTGACTATAAGGAGCTGCAAGAACCTTTGACCGAACGGGAGCACGAGATTCAAAGTCAGCAAGAGTCAAAGCACGCACTTTCTATGGATGGTAGAGGTGCAGCATTTCCCCTAATAATCGCCACACAGTACTCTGCGAAACATTCATGGCACTTGTAACTGATCGAATGCTGACTGCAGGTACCTCATCCAGTCGAGCAAACACTGCATCGTTTGAGTTTCCATGTTGCTTTCATTTGCTTGTATTGTATTGTATTGTATGTTAACCGGGGGCCTAGAAACGACCAAGAGGCTCCGTCCCCGCCGCAGCCGCAGTGGTCCACAACGCCACGACGACTACCGCAGTCCACTTCACCCCTCCGCAGCCCCACACCGAACCACTCGTTCAGGGTTATTGTGCGGATCGGCCCCTGGTGGACCCCTCCAAGGAACGTCTCACACCAGACGAGTGTAACCCCTATGTTTGCATGGTAAGGTAATGGCGGTGTACGCGTATGTGGAGAACTTATTTGCGCAGCAATCGCCGACATAGTGTAGGTGAGGCGGAATAAAGGGAACCGGCCTGCACTCACCGAGGCAGATGGAAAACCGCCTAAAAATCATCCACAGTCTGGCAGGCTCACCGGACCTCGACCCAAGTCCACCAGACGGATTCGTGCCGGGGACCAAGCGCTCCTTCCCATTCCGGAAAGCCATGCGTTAGACCGAACGGCTAACCCCGCGAGCTTTCATTTGCTTACTCGTATACGAAAATAATGTCTACAAGTTCCGTCAATGGGTAAAACTCCATTTGGCTCGGGCTGCTCGATGTTAGTACCTCAAGTTGTAAACACAGATTGCAGTCTGTTACAGTACAGACATTGTACACTAGGACTCCTCTTGTCAGTACGCCATCTGTACTGGATCACTAACCTCTACATATAAGTCCTCGTCGAGATTAACTACCATATAATCTCAGCAATGAAGGTTCCAGTGCATGTATTCCACTGTCAGAGGTATTTTGAGCGATTTTTTTCTATGACTTCCTCCTCAGTCGTCTCTGAACCAAGGATCATTACCTCAAACTGATACATTTACCCTTCTCCATCATCCATGAAAGTTCGTAACAGCATCACGGAATCACCCTGTACAGCATTCACAATGGTATGTGAGAACGAGTATGAAACATACTCTCCATACACCTAAAGAACAATGGTCGCTAATGCAATACAGTAAACAAAATGGAAATACGTAGCTGCTAAAGATGACTTTCACTTGTCTTACTATTGTGTCAAACTTTCAAATATGAATTAAAATCAACTGTTGTTTTACGTTCCTGTTGTTTGCCAACGCCCAAGATGGCAGCATAAACAGTCTCTTTATTTTATGTTGTATGGTGTAAGGCACAATGGATCCTTAAATTAATTATTTTCCACATCTAAATTGCTCTTGTAAAGTGTTGCAACGATATATCCAAGTCTAAAACAAGTAAGGGATGCTGTCGTTTTAATCGATGAAATGTTATTGGCGATTCATAAAACGAAATTTCGTCAGCTGTAATATTTCATCTTAACAAGCACTGTTTCAAGGGGTGGGGAGAGGGGGGAGGGAGAGCGAAGATAATGCATCATGTTGAAACGGATTCTTAATTGTTTTAAAAGACGTACTGTAATGTGTGACGTTGCATCTCCGACAATAATAACATTCTGATTGAAAACAAATAAAAACAGAACTAAATTACTCTTCCTACAAGTCACAAGCAAACCAATTTTTAAGTATCTGACTGCGAGTTTAAATATGTTTCCTGACAACTGTTCTGCAATGCTCCTATACGCAACAGACAACTTACCTTGTCTTGCGGCTACAGCTACGTGATCAGCAAATGCTAAAATATTTCAAAAGCAATACTGCTATCCATGCAAGTGCAATGCATGGACGCAATAACTGCAACAACTACTGCCATATTTTTATATATAAAAATTGAATGTTGAGGAGTGGTTTGGTCAACTACCCTTAAGCGGTGTAAAAAAAATTAAAAAAGCGATAAAGACTATAATATACTATATTTGCAATATATTATTTAAACACTGACAAACTTTACACAGATTTTTAATTGTTCCGTAATGTCTGCACTCAATAAACACGTCCTGGCCACAAGAAAGACACGAATATTACTCTCAATGTACGCATACACAAATCTGACAAAATCCTTCCAGTGGGGAAGTAACCAACAATTACGTGCAGCAAAAAAGGCAAATTACCAAAACATCGTCAATTAATACCAAAGTCTCCTCCGGCGCTACTAGCACGATCACGGCAGGCTGCGACCTCTCAAGTTGCGCGGGTTCTCTCTACTGCAGGCTGCGCCCGACACCCTCCGACTCATCTCAACATTTGTTCGCTCATTACACTCACGATAATAATATCTCAGACTGCACACCAGCCGAATCATTGGTCAATTTTGCAAAGAAGTATTAACGCCCAAATTTCCATGTTCTACACTAGAAAATATAGTGGATGTTATAACAGTCTAATATTACTTTTTATTTGCATCTGAACTAAACGTCCTAGAAGAATAGTACAAAACTAACTTTCGAGAAAAGCAGCAACAAGTACGAACCAGAAGTATGATGCAAAGGTTCTCTACAACATTTGCAGACTGTATTTTCTACGACAAAGCCATACCAAAATCTAATCGAAACATTTGATGTAAAAAACACATTCACACACAGATAGCCAAAGGACAAAGTAACTATTGAAAGACTGTTTCAGGAAGGAAGGAGCGAAGTGTTTTGATGAAATTTCATTGCAATGTATCACTTAAATTGCAATTTTCATTACACAGGAGGAGAAATCTATATTTGGATACAGTTCGACCAAAGATGGTGATGGTGATGGGACAAGACAGAGACGGAATTTAGCCAAAGAAACCCTGCGAAAGGATAGAAATGAAAAGCTGATGTCTCAGAAATAAAATCCCTGGCACTGAAATAAAACTGTTTATCATTTAACAAGTAAAACCGCACGTACATGACTTATCGTAATATGCAAGTATAATTATAGATTTCTGATCATGAATGATAATTCAAATTTTGCACCAGAATAAAATAACTGTATAATTTCAAGAAATATGTAAGGTCTTAAGCTCAAAACACTTGTAACAGTACTATGATATAATTATTGTATAATTTGTATTAAAAACTACATATGACTTGCATATTGTCACTACTGATTAAAAATTTTGGGTTAAGCAGCATCCGCTGGAAAACAAAGTTTGGTTGTTGTACCAGAGTTACAATCGACCTTCAAATTAAATATTTCCAAATCAAAAGTGTTTTGCTACTTATTAAAATACATGTGGCAATCCTACTATAACTACTGAAATAAATTCTAGTATAGTAGATAAGCAGAATTTGATCTCTATACCACACATTAAATTCATCTAAATACATAAAAACAGGCTCTATAGCAATATAAAACACACATGAGCACTGTTACTGATCTAACGTACAGTTTTAGGAGCACTTGTCAACGAGAATTAGCAAAGTAAATAATGTTATGCTTTTACAACATCTTGTGCTTGCACAAAGCAGTTTCACCTAGTTCACCATTCATCCATACATCTTCACATGCTTGGAATCCATTTACCATTGCAATATGATCAGAACACCTACTACCAGAAAATGCTTTTCGTTGTTACGTTAGACAATGACTGTACAAAAAAACCTCTGGGAATGTGGAGCTGCTGAAATATGTTTGCTCTCAGAATCATCATCTTGCCCAATCTCAGTTCAATAAGCTACTTAATAAGTATCCACTTTAATCGAATGAGTTCATATTTATTTATCCAAGGACTCCATTTCTGCGAGTGAGTCTTAATGTTCTCATAAGTGACTTACCATTCCGCATTTGAGTCTTTCACTTTATTTTCTGCAGTCACTATAAACTCCACGTGATAATCAACACTTCCCAGAGCACCTCGTCAGTAAATATTATTACATTATAATGTGAACTACTACCTATCGCTTTCTAAGCTAGCAAGAAAATTAGTCACTCCACCATTTTATTAGGATTTTTCCAGAGGGCATAATCAGTATCTGCTGGTGATTCGTTGGAGACCATCTTCCAATCATAAACGACATCTTCTTCGTTGTAACCGTCGTCCTCTTCCTTTTCGTTATTATTATCATCACTATCATCCTCATCACAATCATCCAGTTTATTATCTTCACTATTATACCATATTCCTCACCATGAACACCGTCTTCTTTTTGTTCTCCTCCAATATGTCATCTTCCTACTTTCATAAATGCATTGTTTATTTTGGCTTCAATGTCTTCATTTCTTCCTCTTGGTCCGTCTTCCTCTCCCTTTTAAATAGCTGTCCTAACCTCTGTAACGGTTGAAAAATGAGATAAAATGTCTTTACCACTACAGAGTCAGCTTCCCCTCGACTTTTTGCAGGTTCATAAATGAGTTTAAATGTCTTTTTCACTGCAGTCAGCTTTCCCTCGACTATTTTGCAGCAACGATAGTTTCTTGTGGATACTTTGTCGATATGTCAAGAAAACCTGCCCAGATTTTTTGAATTCAGCATCAGGCGCAGCTGGATGAACGTCTGAAATTGAGAATAATATAATATGTCCAATAGTGACGGTAAGAAACTGTATAAATATTATATTTAACGTTCTTTCATATATTAATTCACTGTGTTTGTTGTAGATGATAGCAATAAACCAGTACACCCAATTCCTTAACGAAAACAAACTCCCATATATTTCTTTACAGATAAGTTCACGTGTTATATATTTCAGTTAAGCAAGTAAGCGAGAAAAAGTTTCGAAAATGCTTGAAATTGTGCTTAAAGTTTGTTGGAAGTCACTGAGCACTGTCAATATGAAACAATAGATGCATGTAGTTTGGGTAATTTGCACCGCATTTTAAGGAAACGCAAATTTTTCGCACATATCAATGTTTATAATTCTATATCTCATGAATTATGTATTGTACAATGATACAGCTTTGAAGGTGCATTTCGTGGTTAAGAAGTCTAAATTAAAACGCCATGTCTGATGCAGAAGTTTTACTGCTTGAACAGCGAGAATGTCTTAAGCGATAAACTTTTTTGCTTTCATAATTTTGTGGGAGATGTCAGTAGAGAAAATTGCTTAAGCGTTCGAAATTATGTGTAAAGTTCGTTGGAAGTCGCTAAGTGAGCTCAAATACTGAATGAATGAAGTCCGCCTATGTGCACATCGTCAACTATGCTGCTTCAAGACAAACGCATATTGTGGTACACTGTATCATCAGATATTACTTCTTAGTGAGCACATTATGACAGAATTTTAAATTTTTATATTCGATCAATGATTATGCGAAATATTGAAAATCAAACTTTTGTTGGCCTGGAAGGCAATCTGCAACTATTACTGGGTTCCAGGTTGTGGGCTCCAAATTCTGGGATAGTAACTTGGTAATACAGATCAGAAAATTAATTCATATTTAAATATTAATTCAGTAATTCTAACAAAATAATTTCCTTCTAGGTACTTAAAGTCTGAAATTACATATAACTCTAAATATTATTACAAATGTCACCATATGTATTCCATATTTACTAACTTTTATCCTCAGTGAACAACCAGCTATTACCTCATTTGCAAAATGTTTGTTTTGGTGTTTCCCCTAAGTCAGTTTTTGTAATTTCTCATGTTGCTCTCACAAGGAAAATAAGGTTATCCTGCCACAACAGATCACAACAAAATGCATCAAACTGCCAATACACCATCATTTTATATTTGGTTACAGATTAGCATTGTCCCATACTTGGAGACATGCTAGGAGGCTGCAGATAAGCACACGTGCCGATGTCTACAACTTTAAAAATGATGACGACTGAGTAAGTTGAGTCCTGTCCCTGAAAGTTTCAACATGTTTCAATAAGCAAAAGAGAACGGTCAACAACTCGAGCCTTACTAAAATATGCATTAAAGAAAGAGAGATTGAGGAAATTTACTGTAGTGTTTAAATCAGGGAGATGAAATTAACTGTTTGTGATGGGGCAGATATGAAAAAAAAAAATTAAATAATTTTTTGAGGTTTTATGCGTACATGTTAGATGAAATTTAATGACGAGGCAGTAAAGAATTTACTGAGATGGAACATTATGCAGGGTGTGTACAAACTTTATAACAACTTCTCCCCAAAAATGTAACAGCTTCATTCAAAACTTTACCGACTTTTCCCCCAACAGTATTAATTTGTTCCGAAACTGTATCAATTTAATCCCAATCAGTATCAACTTCCCTCCTACAAATTACATCGCTTACATAATTTTTGGGTAAATACTTTTCAATGTAGGGCGAAAAAAATCCGATCGTTTGGACACTTTTGAGCACAGCGCCGATGCCTGCTCTGGTGCTATACTGTGATTCCATTTTAATGCCCGCTAAAACATCAAGCTATGACTGATTGTTTCATTTTGATGATATGATGATATTGGCTGGAGGGGAAAAGGAGGAAGGGGTGGGGAGGAAGAGTTCTGATATCTTACTGAATTTTTTAAAATTATTTTTAACTTTTCCAAATTTTTTCCTGACCGTCATGGCTTGTTTAATTTCCTGCCAGCATGACCTAGCATTTTAAGCTTCTTGCCAACCCCATCTATGATTTTTGAATTTCCTGCCACCGCCAGCAACTGCATTGCCGTGCCAAGGCCCTACACATATCCTGTTGTTGTCCAATTAAAACAGGCGAACTAAGTTTAGATTAGAAAATGTGACATTCCAAATATTGTACTATTTGGGCAGCAAAATAACTGATCCACATCCACACCTACATACATACCCTGCAGGCCACCTCACGGTGGCTGGCAGAGGCACGCTGTACCACTGCTAGTCATTTCCTTTCCTGTTGACCGAGGGAGGTGGCGCAGTGGTTTAACATACTGGACTCGCATTCGGGAAGACGACGGTTCAATCCCGCGTTCGGCCATCCTGATTTAGGTCTTCCGTGATTTCCCTAAATCGCTTCAGGCAAATCCTTTGGAAGGGCACGGCCGACTTACTTCCCCATCCATCCCTAATCAGATGAGACCGATAACCTCGCTTGTTGCTCTCTTCCACCAAATCAACCCAATTTCTTTCCTAGTCCACTCGCCGATAGAGCGGGAGAATAACTACTGTCTATATGCCTCCATATGAGCCCTAATAGTGTCAAATGAAATGGTCTGCAGTGAACTGGAGCCCTTTATAAACAATATGCGGGAGAAAAGGGTCACTTGTTTGGTCACATTACGAGGACACCAGAAACCAGATAATCAAGAAAGCTATGGAGAAACAATGGAACATGAAGCAACAAGTAGGATGGATAAAGAAAATCAGAGAGTATATGAAAGAGCTAGAATTAATCTTGGACCATTTGCAAAACAAGAAAGGACATTTAAAGAAACTATAAATCATAAAAATAAGATTTAAACCAAAAACTAAAAAACGACATGCAAAAAAAAGGATATTTGCAGATGAGGAATGACAAAATGTTTATATAACTCACCGACAAGATTCAATTCGACCGTAAAAGTAGAAGAAGAAGAATTCCTCAACTACCCTGTCCCAGACACGTGGTGTTTTCTCCACTATACAGATCTCGCCGTAACTGATTTCATGATTATTGAAGACAATAACTGCTTATGTGCTTTATGCTGGCCCGGTTTTTCGAATCATGGGTAGACTTCGACGGAAAAATGGAATTCAATGTACTTCGAGCCCATCAACAAAGGTTAAAGGTTTTCTTTGTAATACTGAAGACGATTTTGGCCTCGGAAAGCCGCGTTTGAATCGCAGTGCATGTGAATGCGGCATGCCCTTCCTGGGGAAGGCTGTTAGAACAGTCGAGGAGAGATGCAAGGAACATCAGTGATACCCCTGACTAAAACCACCAAGCAGTCAGTTATCGCCCAGCAGTGTGACACTTCCCCTTTGAATGTAAAGAAAGACTGTGCTGGTAAACTTCTACATTATTTGATACAGAAACAGCTGAGTAAAACTGAACGTACTCAGACCGCTTTCTCTCTACTTATTATGATCATTTCTAAACTGACACACAATATTTTAGCGCAACGCAATCTGACTTTTAATAATCCCTACAAACGAACAGCCCTGACTAACAATAACCTACACCCTTCATAAATCACTTACTTCACAAAAATCTTCGGTACTTGAACTACTACAATACAGCGAGCACCAATACTGTCAGCTAAATAAAAGATTCTAACTACTTTTTTTTTGCCATTTTGTTCGTTATTGATCGTTGTGTTTGGTCGTTGCGGACATCGCAAGACATCCCGTTCAAGTTCGGTGGTTGATCCTTCCACTCAGTTTTTTTGTTACAGAGGCCAACCGGCTCTCTGACCGAACACGCTGAGCTACCGTGCCGGCTAACTGCTGAAGGCACTAACTACTGATAGGCGTAGCTAGTAAATGAAAAAAAATTGATAGATAGCAAACAATGTATTTACCTTAATAGTGTTCAGAAGTCATAATAAACATACAAATTGTTGACATCTATTTTGGCAAATTTCCTTTTTCTGACGCACACACGTCCAGATCATCCGCTCATATTAACGTCTCAAAACTCCGGCATCTCTCTCCCCACATCCACTACTGCTGGCGGCTCACCTCCAACAGCCCAACACTAGTGGCTGTTCACATCCAACAGCCCAACACTACACTACCGAATAATCCAACAATGAGTCCAACTAGCCACGGACTGCACATAGCGCAGTGAGCGATTTTAATACAGAGCGCTAAGTAGCGTCGCCGACATAAAAACCTAAACAGCCTACTTACAACTGCTTCGGGCGTAATCACGTAATGTCATACAATGAGACCCGTATCGTGGTGCAAACGCCAACATGTGGGGTGACGTGACTGTGCAGTATATCGAATTAAATATATTGAAAAACCAAGTGAACTGGACGAAGATTTCAATTTAAGCAAGGTATAGCATGTCTTAACGAACGATGAATAAAAAACAATAACGTAAACCTTTTGTAACAAACATTCACAAAACCCTAAGAATCACTGTGTGTTAAAAATATAATATGTATTTTATTTATCAAAACTATACATTAAAAAAGATGTATCTTAGAGTTACATTGTAATAATATCTGAAGTCGCGTTAATTTATCGTGATTAGGAAAATAAAGCCTTTACGGATTTTGCTTTGTCTTCTATTTACCTTTGATGTTAATGGTCTTACTGCATCTGTATGAGTAATCAGGTATGTTTAAAACTCTTAAATATTTCTATACATGATTACAGAGTATTGGTTGGAATTATTTAAGTGCTGTAAATACCCATTCATGTCAAATTCATTAAGAGTTTTCGGCATTTAGTATTTTTAGTTGTTCGAGCATTATCGCTGAACGACCTGCAGCCGCCGCCATTACGCGGCAAATAATAATTTAAACTAACCGTGCAAAATGCGCACGACCTGCAACGATTTAAATTGTTTCATTTTCAGAACAGCAGATAAGCTGAGCAGTACAGTTTCTAAACATTTTCTTAGTGAATTTTGACTTAAAGCCCAACTTGAGACTTGGCGTGGTGTACTGTAGGCACTTTTACTATTTTTGTGAACAGTTTTAAAGAGTTCTGCTATGTAACGTCAATGAAAGCATTAACTAGTATAACAGTAAAGTATTTCACCCGCAGTCAGTACTACTCAGAGATGATAAATAAGATCTACGCAGGCGAACTATGCATTTCTCCAACTTTCTTGTTCAATGAATCGTCAAACTGGTACACCATGCGATTTAAAACACATAGATATGTGAAGAGGCAGAATACGGTGCAGCTGTCGGCATTTTCTTTATAAGACAACAAGTATCTGGCGCAGTTAGATCGGTTACGGCTGCTACTGTCACAGGTTATCAAGATGTAAGTGATTCTGGAAGTGGTGTTATTGTCGGCGCACGAGTGATGGGACACAACATATCCGAGGCAGTGATGAAGTGGGTATTTTCCCGTACGACCATTTCACGAGTGTACTGTGAATATCAGGAATCCGGTAAAACATTAAATTTGCGACATCACTGCGGCCAGAAAAAGATCTACAAGCAAGAAACCAACGACGACTTAAGAGAATCGTTCAACGTGACGGAAGTGGAACCCTTCCGCAAATTGCTGCAGATTTCAATGCTGGGCCATCAACCAGTGTCAGGGTGCGAAACATTCAGCGAAACATCATAGATAGGGGCTTCCGGAGCCGAAGGCCCACTCCTGTACCCTTGTGCACTGTACATAGCTTTCTACATCTACATCTACATTTATACTCCGCAAGCCACCCAACGGTGTGTGGCGGAGGGCACTTTACATGCCACTGTCATTACCTCCCTTTCCTGTTCCAGTCGCGTATGGTTCGCGGGAAGAACGACTGTGTGAAAGCCTCCGTGCGCGCTCTAATCTCTCTAATTTTACATTCGTGATCTCCTCGGGAGGTATAAGTAGGGGGAAGCAATATATTCGATACCTCATCCAGAAACGCACCCTCTCGAAACCTGGCGAGCAAGCTACACCGCGATGCAGAGCGCCTCTCTTGCAGAGTCTGCCACTTGAGTTTGTTAAACATCTCCGTAACGCTATCACGGTTACCAAATAACCCTGTGACGAAACGCGCCGCTCTTCTTTGGATCTTCTCTATCTCCTCCGTCAACCCGATCTGGTACGGATCCCACACTGATGAGCAATACTCAAGTATAGGTCGAGCGAGTGTTTTGTAAGCCACCTCCTTTGTTGATGGACTACATTTTCTAAGGACTCTCCCAATGAATCTCAACCTGGTACCCGCCTTACCAACAATTAATTTTATATGATCATTCCACTTCAAATCGTTCCGCACGCATACTCCCAGATATTTTACAGAAGTAACTGCTACCAGTGTTTGTTCCGCTATCATATAATCATACAATAAAGGATCCTTCTTTCTATGTATTCGCAATACATTACATTTGTCTATGTTAAGGGTCAGTTGCCACTCCCTGCATCAAGTGCCTATCCGCTGCAGATCTTCCTGCATTTCGCTACAATTTTCTAATGCTGCAACTTCTCTGTATACTACAGCATCATCCGCGAAAAGCCGCATGGAACTTCCGACACTATCTACTAGGTCATTTATATATATTGTGAAAAGCAATGGTCCCATAACACTCCCCTGTGTCACATGAGCATGTCAACAACGACGTTGGACTGTTGGTGACTGGAAACATGATGTCTGGTCGGACGAGTCTCGTTTCAGATTGTGTCGAGCGGATGAGCGTGTACGGGTATGGAGACTGCCTCATGAATCCATGGACCCTGCACGTAAGCAGGGGACTGTTCAAGCTGGTGGAGGCTCTGTAATTGTGTGGCGCGTGCGCTGTTGGAGTGATATGGGACCTCTCTTACGTCTAGATACGACTCTGATAGGTGACAGGGTACGTAAGCATCTTGTCTGATTGCCTGCATTCATTCATGTCAATTGCTCATTCCGACGGACTTGGATAATTCCACCAGGGCAATGCGACACCCCACAGGTTCGAATTGCTACAGAGTGGCTCCAGAAACGCTCTTCTGAACTTAAACACTTCCGCTGGCCACGAGACCCCCCCCCCCCCGCCCCAGACGTGAACATTATTGAGCATATCTCGGATGCCTTGCAACGTGCTGCTCGGAAGAGATGTAAACGTCCCCGTACTCTTACGGATTTATGGACAGCCCTGCAGGATTCATGGTGTTAGTTCCCTACAGCACTACTTGAGACATTAGTCGAGTCCATGCCACGTCGTATTGCGGCACTTCTACATGCTCGCGGGGGCCCTACAAATGTTAGGCAGATGTACCAGTTTCTTTGGCCGTTCAGTGTATATTGTAATATGTAATGTTGTAAATTCAATAAATTGAGATTAACCGACCAAAAGTAGACAGAGATTATTTCATTTGTTTTTTAAAGACAATATGCAACAATAATTAACAGTTTTCAAAACTCATTTTATAGAAAAATAATATTTAAGGGGAGAGACGGCGTAATGGTTCGGGGTTTGGCGTTTAATTTATTAAGATCTCACTAGCCATCATGACCCGCAAATTAATAATAAACTTTGGCTTTACGCGAACAATGTCGTTATCCATAAGGAAGTACTGTCTGAGAGAAGCTACAGAAATATCAGTCAGATTTTTGTAAGATTTCAAAGTGTTGCTGTATTGTCAACTTGTTTTAAATCCTCGGGAATAAAAATTGTGCACATCAAAAAATTAAAGTACTTGCTACCCCTTAACTGTAGTATCAATGAGTTACATTTGCAATCGATCAGTTCATACGAACACCTGGATGGAAGAATTTTCCGGGATATGCAGCGGAGCGATGACAGAAGCTTAGGTCTATGTAAGACGTGCGGCAGACTGCGGTTCATTGGTAGAATTCTAGGGAAATACAATCGGTCTGCAAAGGAGACTGCATACAAAACACTGGTGTGAACCATCCTAGAATACCGCTCAAGCGTACGGGACATAGGATACTAAACGAATGCAAATAAGGGCAGCATGGATGTTCACAAATTTGCATGACCTATGAGAGAATGTTACGAAAATGCAGATAGAATTGAACAGTCAGATTTCTGAAGATAGACGCAAAATACCCCATGTAAACACACTTAGAAAATTTTAGGACCAACACTAACTCTCTATCCATCGGTCCCACATGGACAGCGAAGACAGTATTGGGCTAATGACAATGGGCACAGAGGCGCTGCAGCAATCAATCTTCCCCAGCTCCTTACGTGAATGGAGCGGGAGAAAGCGCTAGTAATCGCTGCAATGAGACTTTCCCTCTGTCACGCACTTGATAGTAGTGTGCAGAGCATACACACACACTGACGGGCAAAAAATCGCAACACCAAAAAGTTGGTAGGCGTGTATCTACATCTGAAAGACGATTTGTATCCAAACATCGCGCCAGTTGCACAAGAGTGACGCTGGTAGCGCCAGTATGAGGACACAAAAAATGGCTCTGAGCACTATGAGACTTAACTTCTGAGGTCATCAGTCGCCTAGAACTTAGAACTGATTAAACCTAACTAACCTAAGGACATCACACACATCCATGCCCGAGGCAGGATTCGAACCTTCCACCGTAGCGGTCGCTCGGTTCCAGACTGTAGCGCCTAGAACCGCACGGCCACTCCGGCCGGCTATATGACACAAATCAGGTTTGCTGTAAACACGCGCTGTAATGGTCGTGAGCGTTAGTTACCTTCGAGACTGGAAATGGTGAGCTGGTGTTAGTCGAGAACACCTTCGAGGCGTAAAGGTGCCGTTATCAGCACCTCATGGAGTTTGAGCGGTGTAGTGTAATAGAGCTATGCGAAGCTGGATGTTCCTTCTGCGATAGTGCAGAAAGACTTGGCAGGAATGTAGCCATTGTATAGGATTGCTAGTAGTGCGTCACGAGAATGAATGGTCGCAAGAAGACCAGGCTCCGGATGGCACGTGGCGCTACTGCGAGGAAAGACTGCCGTATTCGGCGTATGGCTCTGGCGCACCGTACTGCAACAGCAATTTGCGCACCAAACGACACAACAATGATACAGCGAACTGCTACAAATCGGTTTTTTCAAGGACAGCTTCGAGCTGGACACCATTTAGCGTGCATTATACGTACCCCAAGCCGAGAACTCATTATGAGGCAGGTGGAGCTGTGTTGTGTGTTCTGATGAAAGCAGGTTCTGCCTCGGTGCCACTGATGGCCGTGTGTTAGTTAGAAGGAGAGTAGTTGAGCGCCTGCAACCAACCCGTCTGCGTGCTGTGCATACTGGACCTACTCTTGCAATTATGCTCTGCAATGTGATTTCGTCGCGGCGGAGGTTCGAGTCCTCTCTCGGGCATGGGTGTGTGTGTTTGTCCTTAGGATAATTTAGGTTAAGTAGTGTGTAAGCTTAGGGACCGATGACCTTAGCAGTTAAGTCCCATAAGATTTCGCACACATTTTAACATTTTGTGATTTCGTGTAGCAGCAGGAGCACTCTCGTGGTTATCCCACGCACCCTGACAGCAACTTCGTACGTTAGTCTGGTTGATATGACCTGTTGTGCAGCCATTGATGAACAGCATTCCAGGGGCTATTTTCCAGAAGGTTTAAGCTCCCCACACACTGTTTTTGTAACTCGACATGCTCTACAGAATGTCGACACGTTGATTTGGCCTGCTCGATCACCAGATCTGTCTCCAATCGATCACAAATGGGGCAACATCAGACGACAGTTCCAACGTCATCCACAAACAGCATTAACCATTCCTGTATTGACCGAACAATACATGCACCTTTGCATCCTCGCAGTCAACATTCAGCACTAGACCGGTCATTAACGTATCAACATTTCAGATTTGCAACGGCTAATCTCGCGCTTACAGTGACCTGTGAACTTGCAGTGTTAATCACTTAAATACGTCAGCTACACAAATGTATTCCCGAAATATTATCACTCCCGTCGGTGTGCAGTAGAACCTCGCTAATCCGACCTCGGATGGTCCGAGTCCCGGCTTAGTCCGGCTCTGCCATTTCCGGAGCTGTTTACGTGAACGAGCCGCAGTTGCGGACTTGTCGATGACTCATCGTCTACAATACCGGTTAAAATGGCTCTAAGCACTATGGGACTTAAGTCCCCTAGACCTAGAACTACTTAAAACTAACTAACCTAAGGACATCACACACATCCATGCTCGAGGCAGGATTCGAACCTGCGACGTAGCAGCAGCGAAGTTCGGGACCGATGTGCCTAGAAACACTCGGCCACAGCAGCCGGCCAATCCTGGTTAGTAGGCAGTTGACGGTAGGTAGGTGTGATAATTTTTAGTATGAAGTAGCTTGTTCCTAATTCTATAAATAAGTCTTATTATCCACCCATTCGTTCTATAAATTAGTGAGTGTCTTCTTATTTATTAAAATGTGTGAAACTAAATTATGGTAACAACTAAACATATGATATTGTCTTAACAACAGCACATAGAGGCCAGGGATATAAGTGAATGGATCAGTACAGGTGATGATGACTGCACAACGGAAGCAAAATTAACTGACGACCAAATCTCTCTGTGTGACTCGAACAACCGATGAGTGGGAGAAATATGATGACGACAACCCAAACAAGGAACCTATGGCTCCAGTGTCACATACAGATACTAAAAATGCATTTGATACAGCCAGTCACATCGAACAAAGCTCTACGTCTACTACGATGGGCATTTTGCGGAATAGGAAGTGTTGGAACATAGCGGCAGTATCAGTGTTGTCGTCTTCTGAGCAAAAGAATATTACAGACTTTTTTTGTCCTGCCGAAGAAGAGAACAATTTTACCGTGTGATTTCTCGTCTTTTAAACAGTCAAGAGAGGATATGAAATTTAGACTGGCATCGCAAGGAAAACTTTTCTGAAGAAGAGAAATTTGTTAACATCGAGTATAGATTTAAGTGTCAGGAAGTCGTTTCTGAAAGTATTTGTATGGAGTGTAGCCATGTATGGAAGTGAAACGTGGACGATAAATAGTTCAGACAAGAGCAGAATGGAAGCTTTCGAAATGTGGTGCTACAGAAGAATGCTGAAGATTAGATGGGTAGATCACATAAATAAAGAGGAGGTATTGAATAGAATTGGAGAGAAATTTGTGGCACAAGTTGACTAGAAGAAGGGATCGGTTGGTGGATCATATTCTGAGGCATCAAGGGATCACCAATTTAATATTGGAGGGCAGCGTGGAGGGTAAAAATCGTAGAGGGAGACCAAGAGATGAATACACTGAGCAGATTCAGAAGGATGTAGGGTGCAGTAGTTACTTGGAGATGAAGAAGCTTGCACAGCATGGAGAGCTGCATCAAACCAGTCTCTGGACTGAAGACCACAACAACAACAATAACAGTGAAAATCAGTTACGTGTCAGTGCAGTTCTGTAATAAGGTATATACTGTCGTTGAATTTGCACTTATAGTAACAATATCTCACCGTACGATACTGGCACTACCGTACATCGCAGTTTCGTGTAAGATTTTTTAGTGTTTCAGTGTTTTCCTGTCTTTATGTTACTGTCTTAACATGGAACAATATTTCAGGCAGTATTTCAAGTTGAAAATTAAAGCTTTACTGTGCTGTGTTGTGATTGTACGTGTCAGTCAAGTGTTACTCTGATAATCCTTTTTTTTTGTGTTCTGACCATGCTTCCGGCGCCATACGGGACAGATCAGCGAGGTTCTACTGTAAATATAGAACTCGCGGATGACTGGCAAGGCCTTCAGGTATATTGTGCACAAAAGGGAAACAACAACTCGGCCGAACGCGCCCCAGTAAATGAGACACTCCGACGACTCAACGATCTTTACAAACGGAATACGACGAGGAGGCGTGTGGACGGCGCCGTGCGGTGGCGAGGAATGCGGCGAGGCGGCCTGACCTTGGTGGAGAGCGGCGTCCGCACCAGAAACCTGCCCGCGGTAGCGCCGCGCCGCAGCGCCGGCGTGCCGCGGCCGTGCAGTGGCGTGGCGTGCCGTATGTGGGCGGCGCCGGCCCGGCTCTGCCGCTCTGCTCCGGCCGGACACGTGTGCCGGCCGCTGAACCTGGCGCCGGATGCATGCGGCCCAAACAAGTTAGTCGTCGGAGCCAGCCTCGCTGACAGCTTAGAACTCTTGACCGTAGCAACCAGTACCCTCTGACCTAATCGTTCTCACATGACTATTAATAATTATTCACGATAAAGGATGACAGCCAAAACAGTTGCAGGATAAAGATTTATTAAAATTCTTCACCAAGGTTTCGGTATATATAAATATACCTTCATCAGAAGTAAAAAATCTAAAATTACATCATGCAATGGAGATTAATAAAACAATTGTGCCAAAGGCGTCGTCAATAATTAAGACATCTTCTCCATTTGTACAACATGACTATGGGCACAGGGTCAATGCATTGCTGTGCCCATAGTCATGTTGTACAAATGGAGAAGATGTCTTAATTACTGACGACGCCTTTGGCACAATTGTTTTATTAATCTCCATTGCATGATGTAATTTTAGATTTTTTACTTCTGATGAAGGTATATTTATATATACCGAAACCTTGGTGAAGAATTTCAATAAATCTTTATCCTGCAACTGTTTTGGCTGTCATCCTTTATCGTGAATAATTTCAATAGTTTCTGTTTCAGCCATGTTTAAAATCTTGTTATTATTAATTAATTTTCTATGGGCATACAATTCAAATCTTACTGAATGAAATTTGCGTGTTCTCTTTAACGCTGGACAACTAATTTTTACTTTCACTGAGGTGACAAAAGTGACGAGGTACCTCTTAATATCGTGTGAGACTTCCTTTTACATGCCGTGCTCCAACAACTCGGCCTAGCATAGACTCAACAAGTCGTACGAAGTACCCTCCAAAAATATTGAGCCATGCTGTTGGCGAAACCTATTCATAATTCTGAAAGTGTTACAGTACAGGATTTTGTGCATGAACTGACCTCTCGATTATGTCAGATAAATTCATATCGAGCGACCTGGGTGGGCAAATCATTCGCTCGAATTGTCCAGTATCTTCTTCGAAACCAATTGTCAACATTTGTGGCCTGGTGATACAACGTCATTGTTTGCGAACATGAACTCGGTGAATACCTGCAAATGGTCTCCGAGTAGCTGTACAAAATAGTTTCCAGTCAATGATCGTTTCGTTTGGACCAGATGACCCAGTACATTCAATGTGAACACTTCCTACACCACTGTGGAGTCCCACTGCCAGCTTGCACAGTGTCAACATGGCTCCATAGCTTCGTGGGGTCTCTTACGAACGGAAATCGGGACTCATCTGACTAGGCCACAATTTTCTAAGGTCCAACAGATATGCTCACGAGCCCAGATGAGGCGCTGCAGGCGATGTCGTGCTGTTAGCAAAGGCACTCGCGTCGGTCGTCTGCTGCTGTACCCCATCAACGCCAAATTTCTCCACGCCGTCCGAACGGATATATTCGTTGTACGCTCCAAATTGAGTTCTACGGTTTTTCCTCGCTGTGTTGCTTGTCTATTAGCGCTGACAACTGTAAGCAAACGCTGCTACTCTCGGTCGTTAATAAACGCCGTCGGCCACTGCGCTGTTCGCGGTGTGAGGTAATGCATGAAATTTGGATTTCTCGCCATACTGTAGACGCCGTCGATCTTGGAATAACGAATTTACTAACGGTTTCCGAAACAGACTGTCCCACGTGTCTAGCTCCAACTACCATTCCGAGCACTGCCATTTTACAACTTGTGGACACGTTACTATTGCCACCTGTATATGTGCATATCGCTATCCCATGGCATACGTCACCACAGCGTATGTGCGTTACTCATTATAGTGGTTTGTACATTGTCATTGTTATCTGTCGTCCAGCTTCTTAAGTCCCTGCGTATTTGACTGAAAAGTATTGTGTTCATTAACGGCGTCAAGTAGAAAGACTTACACTATGCGCTCAAACTACGGATGATGGGGGTCTCCTGGGCAGTGAGGCCATACAGTCATTTTATCCGATCTGCACGTGTTATGTAAACTGACTCGTTCCACATCATTTCACTAAAAAGTCGCTCGGTTAACCTATGGGATATTAACTAACTAATTTTTGTGCTAAACTGAAATATTTTATGTTAGCGCGTTATTTCATAATCAAATAAAGAAGTCCACCACTCTGTGTATTATCATATACGCACTGATCGATAACGCATCGCGAAACGAGCAGAACAGAACGAAACGAAACTCTGTACTCTGAAGCGATTCACCCCAAATACCATTATAACCCGAACCCAGAACTTTTTACATCGCAGACGCAGCCCCTGACTACAGAGGCTTCTTTTTTTATATATAAATTTCAGTTTATTGGCCGTGCAGCCAAATCAGTGGTGGAAAGATGATACGACGGTGTGTCTGAGGCGACTTTCGTGTAAATAATGACGATATGGATGTGGAAACAACACAACATCCCTTCGGTTAGCAGTCTGCTGTGCTGATCCTGCAGCTACTGAGACGTACCACCGAGGCTTCATCCTGGTACTTTTTTTTATTTCAGGAACCTTCAACAGAGCTGCGAGATGAAAGTTGCGTTTCCGGCGTTAATGTTTCAATCCAGAGAGGCGTCAGCACTGTCTTTCAGGCAGTACGCAAAATGGAAACCAGACATCTTTGATACACTCGTGATATTACCTGAAAGTGTGTGTATTGATACTTTATGAAACAATGTACGTGTATTATGTGTAGTTTGTGCAGTGACTGAGAGTGAGAAATGAGTGATCAGTGCGGCACTAGCCTTTTACATTATTAAATAATTTCTTTATAAAAAAGTTTTGTACACTAGCAATAAAGCGAATGACATAACACAGTTTCAAGCAGGCTGGCATTGTATTTGGGAGGGTGCAAGTTCTGGTCTTCATTTGTTATTAATTATATATGTTTTCCGTGGTTTCCCTAAACTGCTTCAGGCAAATGCCAGTGTGGTCCCCACTATAAGGCCACAGCCAACTACGTGTTCCATCCTTGTCAGAGTTGATCTGTAAATATGTAAATGCTGTGTATATGAATTACGTTATTTTTGTTGTTCTTAAATTGTAAAATCTAGCCATGCCCAATATCCTTGTAAAGGCGATTTACGGATGAATACTTCTACTACTAGTACTCAAAGGAATTACAAACATTGGCTGCATGAGAGCATTGATTTAAATCAATGGAGAAGGTTGAAAATTTATGCTGGACCGATATTTGAACCCAGGTCTTTTGCTTACTAGGCAGATGCTCTGACCACCGAGCTACATTTTTTTAAAATTTCATTTTGTTCGTTACACAAGTTCATCGTTGATCCATTCACTCCGTTTTCTTTTTTTTTATTTATTTTTTTATTACAGGGGGTCTCCCGTCAGACCCAAATTCTCAACTTATCCACACACTACTAATATAGTGACCCTTGCCCATTATCCTCATTACTCGCGGAGTGACCTCTTCAGTGCAGATGCACACCAGGCTTAAACTCTTGCGAGAATCGACGAAATGTCGCGAGTAATGAGGATAATCGACAAGGGGTAGTACATTAGTAGAGCGTGGGTTAAGTTGAGAATTTGGGTCTGAGGGAAGCCGTGATAGGGTAGTCCGTGCAGCTGCAATGACCAGTGTGTCCAGATACCTTAGTGGTCAGAGCATCTGTCTAGGTAGCTGGAGACCCGGGTTGGAGTCCCAGTCCGGCACAAAATTTCAAACTTCCCAACTGACTTAAATCAATGCCCACTCCCAGCTAATGTCTCTCATTATTTTGTGTCTTATTTCAGAATGGCTGATGGATCAAAAACCGTGTCTGTTCTTGCGGACACAACACACTTATATTACTGCTACTGGCATGTTAAAAATGTGTGCTTGACCAAATCACAGACTCGGAAGTTTGTCTCTCGTGGGCAGTGATCTTGCCCACTGAGATTGTAACACCAATATCGATTGTAAGTAGTTTATACAATATAATTATGTGTATTTAATTATGAAGTAGTTGTTCTTTACTGATTTAGTTCATTGAGATGTGAAAGGAAAATGGATATGTGATTATATGTAATATAGAAACTAAACAGATTTTTAAAAAATAATGATATTTTGTAAATTATGCCTGTTTAGAAAAGATAATTTGTAATTCGAGTACTGGTTCATACTTAGGGAAATTGTATGATGTAACTTAAAAGACGTAGGGAACCTCCTCCGCTACGGAAGTGGTGTGGCGCGAGGAAAAAGGTGGAATTGGCGGTCAGTCTGGGAGGCAAGAGAGAGAGCACGTTATGCAATCAGTGACCAGCAGTTGTACAGTCAACACTGCGGGCGCCAAAAGAGGCATTCAGGAACCGATTTATGATGGAATGGCCTCGGATGTGGTTTTGTCTGTAAAATGGTGCTCTCGCATTTTGGAATGGCTCCTAAATATTAATACGTAGCCAAGAAGATTTGGATAGAGCTTTAAACTGCCACAGGTGAGAGCAGATAGCCGCTACATGCTTGCCACCACCATTGCACCACTGCTTCACCAACTTTGGAAATCAGATATGTATACCAGTATGAACCAGTATGCTTGTGTATGAGTGGTTTTCAGTAATAATTTTAATCATAAAAATTCGTGTTTGAACTTCGAAACTGTCCTGTTCATGAAACCAAGCAGGGTCCTATCCTAAACGTTCTGAAGACCGAGTATCCTGTTTATGAAGAACCGCTAACTTGTCTCTATTTGAATGTACCTAAGTTTCAGTGTTAAAGCGTGTAAATGTTTTTAGTTAAATTACTTATTTCACAGGTAAAGAGGGAGGCCATAATTTGGAACTTGCAACAACAAAAAAAACTTTATTTTGCTTTGAATTGCTTCTATTTTGAATGTGCCAAAGTTTTACTGTTAAAGGTCATAAATGCTGTTAGTTAAAACCACTTGCTTCACAAGTAATGAAAGAGGCACACAATTTTGGACCTACTTGAAACTTGACTTTACCTTGAACTGACTTCTGAAATTAATTAAGAATATTGTTACTGTAAATTGCTGTAAAGCATTGAAAGATAAATAATCTCAAATGGGGTTGAAAATCAGTAATACTGTGATGCAAATTGTTTATGAAATGTGTGCATAGCTTGCTTATAAAGGAAGTGACTGTTTATGGGTCCCCACTTTAATCTTTTCTAGCATGAGAAAGTTAAGCTGAATAGTAATTTTGCTAATGAAATATGAAACATTTCCACAGTAGAGTGAATATAAAAAGCGCATGTGCAGAGTCATTTAATTGCATTTGTGATGCTTGGGTGTTAGTTAAATCAGGACTCTGTTCATGCTCAAATTTGGCCTTGTGATGCCTTTGATAACATTTGGTACTGAATCGGTTAATAGCTGAGATGATAAATATTATTAATAGATGTATAGGCCCATTGTCTTTCTGTGATTGTCAATTAGGCCAATGATAACTACTGCTATCTAATGTTCAGTTCGTTTAGTAGTTGTGTGTGTTCATTGCACTTTACAAAGAAAGAAGTAACGAAAGTTTCCTTTCGTTAAATTATAGTAAAATTTTTTGAACTTAATGTTCTCAATTATTACCCCTATTTAGGTTGGCAACCTTTTATTCATTGTTTTATGTGAATTTAATTACTTTCTTAACTTCCAAAAGTAAAGTTGTAAAGTTTTTCAGTTTTTCTGCTAACTGAAATTTGTACGAAATCATAGTTCGATACCGTCTGTCCACTAGGTCAACACGGTCAAACTATGCAAAATTCCTCCCAGAGGGTAACGCTAGTTGCAATGAAATGTTATACTTAAGGTTATACATGACGGTATTTGCTTTATAAGCTATCCAGTTATCCTCATAGTTTCCCTTTTGGCAGCACCTCTTCCCTTCTCGTACTTTCCCATCTAGGTAGAAGCTCTCCCAGATACCTCGCTGGACAACCACTTTTGGGAGAGAGGATATTACGGATAAGTGACTTAGCCACAGTCAAAGCCGTTGCTTTCAGAAGGAATATTTCACTCTGCATATCCGCTCTTCCATGCTGGCTGGGTTAGCCGCAGAGCTTACGTGAAGTATAGGAAGCAGAAGCGAGTTACTGACGGAAGCGAAGCTGTGAAGGCGGGTCGTTAGTCGTACCTGTATAACTCAATAAGGGTATTGCCAGTGCAAAGCAAGGTTCTCCGTTCGAGTTCTGCTCCGGCAGACAGTTTTAATCTGTATCAAAATTTCGAAGTACATTCTCTGAGAAGGTTGTATAGAATCGACGCTAGGGAAGTCTGAAGTAGTAAAGAGCTGCTACTGAAATGATGATTTCAATAAGACTATGAATTATGGCTTTAAAGGCATCTTACAGAAGCCACTACGTTGTAACACTGTACAGCGAAGAAACATTGCGTCTGCCCTAATAAAGTGTAACGAGACCACTGTATATATACAGTTTAACAGCGTAGCAAAGAAATTGTTCGCTACCGACTTTTCTGCCTACAGAAAAGATTCATACTATGTAAAGGCAGAATGACTCAGACAGAATTTTTACTTGCTGTACTGATTGACATCTTCCTCCGAGTATGAATGAGTGTAAAATCAGCTTATGGTACTAGAGGTATGTTTCTGAATCTTGTTGAACATAAGCCTCAATCCGAGAAAAACGTTTATGAGTACGGTCGTTTGGGACTCGGCATCGTGAATCATGATCATCGGGAAAACCGGAAAGGGAGATAATCGAAGTGGTTGAGATTTGTCGCTGGAAAGTAAATGCACTGATGAGGAGGTTTTCCACAGAATTGGCGGGGAATCGAATATATGGAAATCACTAACTATAAAAAGGGAAATTCGTTGATATATTGGGAAATAACTTCCATTGTGCTAGGGAGAGCTGTAGAGGGCAAAGGTATAGGGGAAGACAGAGGCTGGAGCAGACACAACAAATACATTAGGACATTTGGTGTAAGTGGTACTCCGCGCTGAAGAGACAGGCACAATAATCGAAATCATAATGGGCTGCAACATATCATTCAGAAAACTGTTGATCGAAAAATAAAACAGGAGATTTTATTTGCTTTAATTTTCTCGTATAGGAGTTTCTGACTACAAGATGGACAGAGACTGATAAACTTCCTTTCTTTTAGACACGAACACAGAGTATGATTAAAACTACCACAGCCTGTTTCTGTCTTCATTGACCATCTTAAGACTGTACAGTAAGAAAACCAGATAAATTTACTTTAAAGTCTGTAAGTTATTTGGCATTTATACTGGCAAACCGATGCAATTTAAAAGCTGAAGTTCGCGATGACCCATTGAAACGTCCCCTTAGAACAATTTATACAAGACTGTGCTTAACCTGACACACAATAATTTTAGCGCAACGCAATCTGACTATCAAAGATCCCTGCAAAAGAATGGCCCTGAGTAACATTAAACTACACCTTTCAAAAATCACTTACCTCACAAAAATCTTCGTTACTCGAACTAATGCAATACAGCGAGCGCCACTACTGCCAGCTAAATAAAAGATTCAAACTACAGAAGGCACTAACTACTGATAGGGATAGTTAGCAAATGAAAGATATTAATAGAGAACAAACAATGTATTTACCTTAATATTCATAATTGACATCCAGTATTACAAATTATCAAAACTCCGCCATCTCTCTCCCCACATCCACCACTGCTGGCGGCTCACCTCCAACTGCGCAACGCTGCGCGCTGTTCACATCCAGCTGCCCCTCTACAATGGCAGACAACAATGCAAAACTAGCCACAGACTGCACACAGCACAGCCAGTGATTTTCATACAGAGCGCTACGTAACGTTGCCAATAAGAAAACATAAACAGCCTACTTACATAAAGAAAACATAAACAGCCTACTTACACCATGTGGTATTTGACGAGCAAAGCGTCCATAGCATGCTTTGTCATACTAAATCTGAGAACAAACACAAATGAATGCCATTTTCATAAGCAAGGTATGTCTCGTAATACCCACTCAACGCAAGATACGTGTGTCTTCTGTAAGTCTGAGAAGAACTTCATAAATACTTGAATGTAAAAAGTATAAAAAATATTAATGTTAGAATGAAACAAATTTTTAAAATGTCCATTTGGTTCTGTTACACAAAGTTTATAAAAAATGGCTCTGAGCACTATGGGACTCAACTGCTGTGGTCATAAGTCCCCTAGAACTTAGAACTACTTAAACCTAACTAACCTAAGGACAGCACACAACACCCAGCCATCACGAGGCAGAGAAAATCCCTGACCCCGCCGGGAATCGAACCCGGGAACCCGGGCGTGGGAAGCGAGAACGCTACCGCACGACCACGAGATGCGGGCCACAAAGTTTATATTTATATCTGATTTTCATCTACATAAAAAAGTTTATAGTTTTTATTTTCTGTAACTCATAACATCTAACGTTAATCATTATCACCACAGCCTGCAGGTCAAAACGTATGCGACATTTGGAAATATATTCTGTGGTTGTTTCTAAACTAAATTAAGTGTATACAAGACATTGTATTTCCCACCGTTCAATTCGTAGAGCTTCGTGACTTTGTGCATTGGAATTCATGCCGCCAAATCGGCTAAGTCTTCTTCTTCAATTACTACTACAATTGCGCTTAACTAGAGAAAGAGGCCTGTGGTGAGATCATAGGAGACAGAGTTCCTCTGTGTGTGTGTGTGTGTGTGTGTTTGTGTGTGTGTGTGTGTGTGTGTGTATGTGTGTGAGTGTGCATATTTTCAATTAACTGCCACCTACAGCAGCTTTTGTTTAGGAAAAAATAAATGTTGCTAATGAAATGCCAAGCGCACTTCTATACAGACTTCACGTAAAGGTACTCGTGTGTTAAACATAGCGATAGTAATCTCTGTGCTAGAGACAGGCTGTTAGTGTTTAAACACACGTGCGCACGCACACACTTACACACACACACACACACACACACACACACATACACACACACACACACCTATGCACCTAACTGTTCCTCTCATACGCGCTCTCTGATCCCTGTCTCTCACCTTCAGCAGCTTTCTTTCTCTTGGTCTTCATGTCTGGCACTGAGAGTTGACTCGAATTACATTTGTGCTATATAATTACTGACATAATTAAATAAAATCTAGAGCCTTTCGGACAGAGCATTTTCCCCGTTTTCCGAGAATACTGGAAAATACACGTCATCGAATCCAAGTAATAATTAGTTGTGTCCTGTGAAGCATGGCTGAATAAGTGCGTTGTATTCACAAGTAATACAGTTATTAAGCATTATAAAAATACAGACGAGAAATAGTCTCCATCTCTTGAGATAAACAAGTGCAGTTTACTAGGATGAAATTATGTTTTTGTACGAACAGAAATCTGTCTCGAGTGTTCAGCTGGTTGATGAGAGTGGCAAGATGAAAAGGACAAATGTGGTGACATAGTGGCAGTGCTGCGGCGTACATTTACATACGAAACAACCTGATGGAGCTACGTTAGAAGTTACAGATAACTATTTAATGGTTGTTTTCGTCCTACATATTACGAAGTCTTTTTATATAAATCGCCACTCTAAGCTGTGACAAAATATTCCATGATGCTGTTAACGGCTACGCCTCGGAAGCCATCATACTGTAGTTCTATAAATCTCGAAAAAATCGTATCAAGATGGCAATGTATTGCTCCAACCGAGGCGATATTCATGGTACGTAACATCGATCGGTCTGAAATGAGAGTATGTCAATCTAGATAATCTGTTCCTTCGAATATAGTGACATGTGGTGACGACTTGTGGTACACTTGCCGATAAGAGGCTCTAGATTTTGATGGCAGTCCCTCAAAAGTCAGGATAATGATAAAAATGTTAAATGGTGAGACTGCACTGACTGTTTTCGTGATGGCGTACTAAGATTCTTCCCAATAACTAAAAATTTGAAAAAGAAAATAGAGGATGCAATGTTTAACTGTAAAAAGACTAAACTCGGCCCGAACAGGCCATGAAGGTCCAACGGTACCGATCCTCAGCCCACAGGCGTCACTCGATGCAAACAGCTCTCACGGCCGTATGTTAGTTTACGCGACTGTAGCCGCTACTTCTCAGTCAAGTAGCTCCTCAGTTTGTCTCACAGAGGCTGAGTGCACACCGCTTGCCAACAGCGCTCGGCAGACCGGATGGTCACCCATCCAGGTGCTAGCTAGCCCAGCCCGACAGCGCTTAACTTCGGTGATATGACGGGAGCCGGTGTTACCACTGCGGCAAGCCCGTTGACAATATTTAACTACAGATCAAGTGAATTATAAAATATGCCATTCCATTTATTACTCCTGCTAACACATGTGGTTTGATACTTCCTGAGAGAAGAAAAATGTATACCAGACTGGGATCCGAGCTCGGAACCGTGCCCCTTGTGGAAAATATTCTCGACGATCGAGCTACTCGGGCAAGAGTCCTGAGCCTCCTTGACAGCTTCAATTCTGTGAATGCAATTTTCGAACTTTACAAAAATCACTGCTCTCCTGTTCGACTTGCAGGACTGCGCTGCTGCCTAGAAAGACGTTTCACCAAAGTTTAACATTTCATAGAGTAGGGAAAGTAATGCCCGTTGTCTGAATAACAGATCTTTTTCTTGGCAGTGTGCGATCGAAACGTTTTTATAATTATCAGCTTTGGATTCGCCAATGTGTCAAACGAGCCTGTCAGTTCCTATGCCTTCCGGAGGTAATGAACTCCCGCACGCTTTACGCGCAATTGTCCTCGTTACTCGTTAACGTCTTCGGTCAACATCACAGCATCGAGCGACAGTCGCCTTTAACAAAAACGCCTACACCAATCGACGACCTCTCATCGACTAACGACCTCATCATCGACTCATATCTTTACCACCCAGTCCCCCCGTATCTGAAGCTCGTTGCTCCATTCTCCGAAATCTCCTGTGATTGTTACGTGTGAGGGACAACTGTCGTTGCAACGGAGGTTCCCTCTCACAACACATACGGCCACCGCCGGTTCGAACTAGCCCTGGTTTCAGATATATCAAATCTTTTAAGTCGACGTGTACAAATGTTTCTCGGCAGTCAGCGATCTGTTCGACATTTATCATACTTTAGGTTGTTACTGCCCCTAAGCTAGTCTCCACTTCCTATTTTGTATGCTTAAAAATGGTGCTCGTGAGGACCAAGGCAATCGGCAAGGTACTAACTAGGAAGAAACTGGTTTAGCGCCAAGGTACACTCCTACATTTAGATGGTGGAGACGCACTGTGATGCAGCAGACAGTGTGGTGACTGAATGTGTAGCAAAGCATTGTGGATGTGCCGGGCTTGAAGTTGTATTGGGTCACAATACAATGTTTATACAAGTAGCGGTTTCCAGAAGATTTAGAGAAGAAGAGTACTGTGTGGCCAGGTATATTAAAATTACCCGTAACTGGAAGAAGATCCATTGCTTAAATGACTGTTGCCACAAAACCATTATATCCCGCCAACAGCAGCTCCAGTTCAAAGTAAGAGTGCGCCATTCCAAACGCTTAGGAGCGTAGGACACTTGCAGTATATCAGAATCACTTTATCGAACGTTGTAGTGGGCGTGCAGAACCTTAATCCTTTTCTTGTGTTAATGATTTCCTGCGTTCTTACTACCAACAGTATGGTCCTTTTCATGTCATTATAATAAATAACTGTTAAAAGAGCAGCAATATAAAATTCCTGAATGTGTCACAAAACAAATCTAAACTTTTTCTCTTCCAATGAAAAAAAAATTACTTTTCCTTGTTGGCTGAAAGCATTATGTCAATTTTGTATTTTAACTACACTCCTGGAAATTGAAATAAGAACACCGTGAATTCATTGTCCCAGGAAGGGGAAACTTTATTGACACATTCCTGGGGTCAGATACATCACATGATCACATTGACAGAACCACAGGCACATAGACACAGGCAACAGAGCATGCACAATGTCGGCACTAGTACAGTGTATATCCACCTTTCGCAGCAATGCAGGCTGCTATTCTCCCATGGAGACGATCGTAGAGATGCTGGATGTAGTCCTGTGGAACGGCTTGCCATGCCATTTCCACCTGGCGCCTCAGTTGGACCAGCGTTCGTGCTGGACGTGCAGACCGCGTGAGACGACGCTTCATCCAGTCCCAAACATGCTCAATGGGGGACAGATCCGGAGATCTTGCTGGCCAGGGTAGTTGTCTTACACCTTCTAGAGCACGTTGGGTGGCACGGGATACATGCGGACGTGCATTGTCCTGTTGGAACAGCAAGTTCCCTTGCCGGTCTAGGAATGGTAGAACGATGGGTTCGATGACGGTTTGGATGTACCGTGCACTATTCAGTGTCCCCTCGACGATCACCAGTGGTGTACGGCCAGTGTAGGAGATCGCTCCCCACACCGTGATGCCGGGTGTTGGCCCTGTGTGCCTCGGTCGTATGCAGTCCTGATTGTGGCGCTCACCTGCACGGCGCCAAACACGCATACGACCATCATTGGCACCAAGGCAGAAGCGACTCTCATCGCTGAAGACGACACGTCTCCATTCGTCCCTCCATTCACGCCTGTCGCGACACCACTGGAGGCGGGCTGCACGATGTTGGGGCGTGAGCGGAAGACGGCCTAACGGTGTGCGGGACCGTAGCTCAGCTTCATGGAGACGGTTGCGAATGGTCCTCGCCGATACCCCAGGAGCAACAGTGTCCCTAATTTGCTGGGAAGTGGCGGTGCGGTCGCCTACGGCACTGCGTAGGATCCTACGGTCTTGGCGTGCATCCGTGCGTCGCTGCGGTCCGGTCCCAGGTCGACGGGCACGTGCACCTTCCGCCGACCACTGGCGACAACATCGATGTACTGTGGAGACCTCACGCCCCACGTGTTGAGCAATTCGGCGGTACGTCCACCCGGCCTCCCGCATGCCCACTATACGCCCTCGCTCAAAGTCCGTCAACTGCACATACGGTTCACGTCCACGCTGTCGCGGCATGCTACCAGTGTTAAAGACTGCGATGGAGCTCCGTACGCCACGGCAAACTGGCTGACACTGACGGCGGCGGTGCACAAATGCTGCGCAGCTAGCGCCATTCGACGGCCAACACCGCGGTTCCTGGTGTGTCCGCTGTGCCGTGCGTGTGATCATTGCTTGTACAGCCCTCTCGCAGTGTCCGGAGCAAGTATGGTGGGTCTGAAACACCGGTGTCAATGTGTTCTTTTTTCCATTTCCAGGAGTGTACATTATATTCATTGTCTTTTTGAGAAGGAAGATCATTCAGTAACGAAATCACTAATTCTTACAAACTACAGTAAAACTTTACTCTCTGTTTCAAAAATGATATAAAATTGTATGTTTTAATTGATTTTCTATATCACTCTTTGATCGTTTAATTGAACTGACAGCCTTTAGATTTGTGTGATTCATCGAGTAACCGAAATTTAACAGATCTTAGTACTCGTTTGGTTGACCTCACACACTCATTATTTATCGTCAGTTGCCGCTTTTCGCACCATGCAGATACCTTGTCTAAATCGTTTTGTAGTCGATTTTGACTGTCCGATGACTTTAATAGACAGTAAACGACAGTAACCTCAGCAAAAAATCTAGGACGGCAGATCATATTCTCTCCTAAATCACTAATACCGATTTCGAACGGAAGAGGACCTATAATACTTCCTTGGGGAACGCGAGTTATAACTTCTGCTTTACTCAATGACTTTCCGTCAGTTACTACGAACTGTGACCGTTCTGACAAAGAATGACGAATATAGTTGCACAGCAGAGACAATACTCCTCAAGCCACCTTACGATGTGTGGTGAAGGATACTTGTGGTATCACTATTATTTTTCCTCCCACTGATGCATGGCGCTTGAAAACAACAACTGTCGTTAAAACTTCGTTTGAGACCTAATTTCTCTGATCTCGGTGCGGCGATTATTTCTTGAGACGTATATGGAAGAAAGTTATCCGTAACGCTCTCGCACCGGGTAAGTGATCGCTGACAAAACGAGCCGCCTTTCTTTGGACCTCCTCTATCTCTTGTGTTAATCCCGCTTGGTAAGGGTCCCAGATTGTTAAAAAATACTCCAAAAACCATTCGAACGAACATCCTATAGGGTTATAACAGTTCACTAGCCGTACATGGCCAACAAGCAGCCCTTAGCTTTGCCATCATTATGATGACAATTCATTGCAGAGGTGGGACTGCTGAGGCCAATAAGCACATTTGTGTGGCAGAAAATTAGGGACTGTGTGACGGTTCTCCAGATAAGTGACAGGGCACTTTTGAGCACCGGAAACGTCTCAGCAAAACAGCGTGCACATAAAAAGCAGCACAATTGGGATCAAAATATAATTAATGATAATGAAATAGCAATTAAGTCATGAAAAAAAAATTGTGAGAAAACTGAGCAAAACATTTGAACTGTACATGGGAGTACGAGAATGAAATGTCATTTTCCCATTATTATTCAGCTGTGTCCTTGAAAGAAATGGTAAGGAAGTGGAGAAGATCTGGCGTACCAACAGAGCGGCAGGACATATACTCGAAGGTATAGGGCTACTTATTCTAGCCTTTACAGGTTCCATAACACTAATTTCCAAAGTCATGACAGATGTATAAAAACAACATGTAATATTGCAGGAACAAACAGTGAAAACTGGACCACTAATTTAATCTGAAATAACTAAATTTATAGCTCACACAGAAACAGAAGCGGATGAGCTCAAAATCAGCAAGAGAAATATTCCGTATAAAGCATTAAATAGTAAGGTGCATGGCTCACTGAGAAGTGTAACAAAAAGAACGCCATCGTGCCCGATTTCAGGAAATAGAAACCGGGCTTCGGTCAACAAAAGATTCTCTTAAAAAACCGCTTTTCCTGAATCTGAAAAACTCGGTATTACACAAGTCGTTAAACCAGAATCACCGTACACATCAGAAACATTTATTGTCCAGTACAGAACATGAAAGGAGTAATCAGAAATAAAAGAACTTAAATCCGTGAGAAAAATTTTAGGACCAAAATTAGAAGTTTGATACGTTACCCAAAACCTAAAGAGGAAAGCTGCTAGCAAATCCCTAAAAAGCAAGGTTACAATGCGTCTGTGAAGAATCCAACTAATGTCGCGCGTAGAATAAACCTAAATGTGCTAAACCATCAGATTCACTCGTTCTTGGAAAATAAGATTAACAGACGCAAAAGACCCTGAGGATTTATGATCGCCAAATTTACACGATCGAGATGCAATCTGCAAAGTCACACAAAAAAAGGCTTTTGAGGAAGAAGAGAGAAGGACCAAATAACAGAATTGGACGGAGCAATGGAACCACATTACTCGTTGCACAAGAAGGAATACTTGGCGAGAAAGAAGGCCAACGTGTGCTGATATCGAGTGGTTCAGTGAGGTCCATTTGTGAAAGAAGAAGAAGAAGAAGAAGGAGAAGAAGAAATGATAATAGCTGTAGAGGAGTCGGTGTAAGAAGATCCCTGACATCTAGCAGCACTCATGCCAACCCTCAGTTACATAGCACTAACAGCTCAACAGCCACAGCCGGAAACAACAGTCGTCTATATAGCTGTGATAATACAGCTGCGTTTCCATGGAAACGTGTACATAATCGAGCGATGTGATTGACTGAGTCAGACGAGCAAAGCTGTAGCTCCCAGGCCACTGCAACAAGTCAGGGTTCTTCTTACACCGACTCGACCATAGTTGGATACCAGGATGACTGGCAAAAGCAGAAAGTAGGGAGGACAGCCATGTGATTGGATGGTACCTCTTGACGGTGTGTTATCCTAACAGGAAACGTTTTCTGCCACCAGAGGACGTACGAAACAAACTTGTTTCTGTTACCTCGGCGCAGCTAGACGATATACAATGAGTAGCAGCCTGTTGTGATGGCCGATTAGTGAGGACACAACTTGGATCCAACCACAGTAAGTAATCTCAGTCTTTTAACTGTTAGTTTAAGATGGCACTATGTGCTAGTATTTCAGTTAAGCATATGGAAATTAGTATGATTCCAAAATATCATTAGTAACAGCAGAATTAGTGTGAAGACTTGGCCTGCACAGATACAGTGACGCTTTGATAACATGAATGTAGTTGTATCTTTCAGTTAGTTCGAATTTCCGTTGTAGTGTCATCGACCATAGGGAAGCTTTTATTAATATCTGTTCAGGCAGTTTGGTTGTGGTGTTTCCAGCTGTATGGTCATCTGTTGTCATTGCCAAAATGAGTGAAGAGAGGGAATACTTCGATGTATTATTCAAAGTCTTATGCATGCAGCACGCATCTGACGAGATTACCCGGGCGCTCTTTCAACTATCCGTGTACAAGGTAGCTCCTCATTTGGGATTACACTACTCGATTATCTGTTCGCGATTTAAAATCTGCCTGTTTGTGATTATCGAACTGTCGGTGAATGGTCTGAAGAAAATATAAAGTTTTCTGGGTATGGTACCGTGTCATAATGTGTAAAACTACTGCTGCTGGAGAAAACGTTACGGCCACGGTTTGCAGCGGCTTTCTTCTGGTTATACTGTTTTTTCCTCCAGCAGCAGTAGTTTTATACAATATGACACGTTACCATACCCAGAAAACTTTTATATCGACTGACTCTGGCCGTGGAAGCCTACGCAATTAAAATGTAGCAAGTTATCAGCCGAAACTTATCCATTCCCTGAACATACATGACAGTCGTCTGTGATTCAACTTCTGGTCTTCTTGATTGTGCTGATACCCAGTTTCTAGAGCACATCGTAGTTCATCACGTTTAACATTGTACTCCTTGAACTTGCAACATGTACCCTCTCTAGCTACACATCCATAGCCAACAGCAAGGTACCAAGCAAGCGACAGCACGCCAGCGAGTCACTGTGATGGAATAATGATGATTTACTCTTCCAGTGCCAGCTGCTACATCCACATACATACTCTGCAAGCCACGGTATGAAACATGGTGGAGGATACCTTGTACGACTGCTACTCACTTCCTTTCCTGTTCCACTCTCAAACAGACAGAGAGAAAAAAAACTGTCTAAATGCTTTCGCATGAGCCCTAATTTCTATTTGCTTATCTTCGTGGCCCCTATGCGAAACGTACGTTGGTGGTAGAATCGTGCTGCAGTCAGATTGAAATGCCGGTTCGCTATATTTTCTCAATAGTGTGTCGAAAAGGAACGCCGTCTTCCTTCCAGAGACTGCCATTAGAGTTCACGAAGCATCTCGGTAGAACTCGGTTGTCCATCGAAAGTACCGGTAACAAATCGAGCACCCCGGCAGTAAAACGCTTCGGTGTCTTTCTTTAATCAAACCTTGTGGGAACGCAAGACACTAGAGCGGTACTGAAGAATGGATCGGACTCGTGTCCTGTACACGATCGTCTTTAGTGTACATATGCACGGAGACCACTAACTGTTCTCGGATGGAGGCCGCAGGTGTGAAGGCTTTGCGGAGTCCTTGGTACACAGGACGGTGATCGTCCTCTGCAGTGGCCAAATGACGTCAACCTTTACCTTAACAACGAATGTGCTTGTCTTCATGTTCCCATGCAATATAGCTTGCAGAGCTGTCATACCCGAAAGCCAAAACATCAGGATATTGCGCACATCGACCAGACGGCCAAATGCATAACCGTAATCACGCCCCTACCGGACTCTGTCCGGTGCTGATAACGCTGTCTTCCACGAGCAAGCAGCATCTCGGTATGCTTCACAGTGACTGCTCGATATTTGTCGCTGTTGACGCCCCTTGCCAGGTCTGGTAACAGCCGGCCGGAATGGCCGTGCGGTTCTAGGCGCTACAGTGTGGAACCACGTGACCGCTACGGTCGCGGGTTCGAATCCTGCCTCAGGCATGGATGTGTGTGATGTCCTTCGGTTAGTTAGGTTTAAGTAGTTCTAAGTTCTAGGGGACTGATGACCTCAGCAGTTAAGTCCCATAGTGCTCAGAGCCATTTGAACCATTTCTGGTAACAACAAACATAGATTTTATTAAACTGGTTGTCATTATTATAAAGAAAAATCGAGTGACGACAGGAAGAGCATCCGGCCACTCTCTAACATTCAGAATGTCACATCCCACAACAAACATCCAGATTCCGTGTAGCTACTGGATAAAGGTAAAAGAAAAAAGAAATTTGTCACCTGGACAGCAACATGAGGAAGCGCAAGGCAGAGCTGCCACGCCACTCACAGAACACACTCGTAAACTTACATTTCAGCCGTGGGAGGTGGCACAGTGGTTAGCACTGAAACCTGCTTGGTAGGTACTCAGAGAGTGCACAGGATAAGGTTACGATTGTGGATGGGTCCGTAAACAGTTACTGTAAGTTGCACAATCAAACACACAACTTCGTTTTTCTAGGAACAAATTTTTTACATATTGCTTTAAAAGATCACAATTAGAAATACAGCTGAAACCCTAGTTAAGAAAACGTGAGATGCTTTCTGGGCTGAAGGCCCAAAACCACACCAAAAACAAGAATGGCTGAAGGCAATTAGAAACAGAATGTAAATTTTAAAAAAATGCAATTCAAAACAATTAGCGGCTGAGGGCCTACACTATACGTCTGAAAGACAACTATAATTAAAACACATTAATAAACAATTTTTTAACCAAGAAATTTCTTTTTGAACTTACAACAGAATGGCCAAAAGTCTAATTAAAGAAATATTAACTTATTGCACATCTGAAGGCCACAAACAAATATGAAACAATGGCTGAAGGCCTGAACAACGAGTCAGACAAACAGTTTAAAATAAACCCCTTCCATCTTATAAGAAACTTTCCTTTAAAGAATGCACATAGCTGAAGGCCTAATTAAAAGGGGTTCACGTAAATCCTCGGCTGAAGGCCATACAAAACACATCAAACAACTAACGGCTAAGGGCCTGGATTACAAACACAGATAGAGCCAATTTCAAGGAAAGAAATTTTAAAAATAAAATCAATCTTCAAAATTTTAGTTTAATACGTATGCTTGAAGGCCTTTATGTAAAATTTAAAAAGAACTGAATTAATACACAGCTGAAAGCCTGGCACAATACTTCAAACTAAAATGAAAATCACAATCTAAAACAAACAAGTGGTGCTCAGAAGTGTTCCAAGTGTCGCCCTGAGAAGTTAGCTCAAACATAAGGTGAGGTGAGCCAGGCAGCCAACCCAAAATAGGGACGACCCAAGGACCGACCAGCAATTTAATCCATTCCCTTCTGTCCAACCAATGGCATAATGACGGAAAATATCGGCCGAGGACGAGGATACGAACAGCACTACACCTTCAGAAACTGGCATCTAAAAACAGCCAAGGGAACAATAACAACTCTAAGCAAAACATGAACCAAACAACCTCAAAAGCCGTCGAACTTCACGCCATACCAAACCGCATCAACTCGACGAGAGGAACGCACACTGCTGGAAAACTACACTAACGACCAGGGCAGGTAGCTGGGTTGTTAACAGCCACCTGGCAGAAAATACCGCTGGTGCACTTCACTAGCAAGTAACAGTCAATTTAATAATTAATCACAATGTAGGAAGACGACTGCAAGATTTCGCTGACTCCAACACATCATATGTTGCTGCTAGCTCGAACGGCCCAGGGAGCAACAACCCACAAATGAACGAAGAGATCTTGCAATAGTTGAGGTTTCATAACAGGTTAACTGCGTCACTCTCGCAGCTAGCGCCTCACGATCCGATAGCGTGTGCACGCTGCCAACGGTCCCGGCCTGGCTGCGCGCCACGGAGACTTCCTCGCTGCTCCGTCCCAACTGACTGCCTACCACACACACCAACACCACCCAGAAATACTAGCGGTCACACCAAAGATAATATGACAGTACTAGTATCGATAAGTGCTGCTGCTGCGACTGAAGGAGGCAAGCCAGCAACTTCGTTACACCAGTAAGTAAGGAAGAAACAAGATGCCACTGGATGTGACAAAATGCCAAAGAACAAACGACATCAGCGTGATATGCACACGGCTCAAGCACATTGAACTCGGATTCGAGAGGAGGATGGTTCAAACACGTGTCCGGTCATCCTCTTTTAGGTTTTCCGTGATTTCGCTAAATCCTTCCAGGAAAATGTCAGGATGGTTCCTTTGAAAGAGCTTGGACTACTTCCTTCCCCATCCTTCCCTAATCCAATTGGTCTGGTGACCTCGCTGTTTGGTCCCTTACCCCCAAATCAACCAACCAACCAACTAACCAACCAACATTTCGTTCAACTAACTGAAACTTTCTAGATATTCGATGTACAAAGGGGGAAAATGCATTTATGTCTTCTGGAAGAGCTGCATTTTAGTTTTATTTACAGTAACAGATCTTAAGATGATGTTCAGATAGTTTCAAAAATTCATTGTATTGTAATGTAACCGAAATTTCAATGTGAGGGAAACGTTTTTGTTACTGAACACACAATGCTTACGAAATATTAAAAAATACACCATATTTTCGTTTGTTCCAAACCGAAACTATGCTGGACCTCTCTAACACGAGATAATTTGTGTTAAGTGTTGTGGATGATGCTGTACTGTCACTTGGAAACTTCAGCAGTCGATCGTTTGGTTTCATTTGAGAAACAAAGCTCTACGTTGATGAATAACTTGTTATTACGTTTTTGATCAAATATTATACTCTTTGTAACATATCCAAAACAACGCACACTCGTTGGTAGCAAGAATAATAGTACTACAAAACACACAAACTCAGTTTTGCAAAATTACGAAGCAAACAGAATGAGGTTTTTCTATTGTCCTCTTAGTACTGAGTTCCTGAGATGAACATCATTGTCACTTGGGGTGCTAGAAACAGTCTTTTCATATATCGTTGAAACGTGGGATAAAATTTGCTGTGCAGGTACTTAAATCGCACACATCAAACATTCACCTGAATCAGTCTACCCATTTTCCTGTGATGACAATAGAAAAGCTGCATTGACATTACACTCGTTGCTATCACAGATGCTCGAAGTAACATAGCCATTTCGTTATTTAATGAAATTACCATTTCCTATAAAATTTTTTTCAAGAGCTTCGTTCTGCCACTCTTTTTCAACAATGTGTGTTTGTAACTGACGGCTCTCCATCAGTCTTCAGAGGTGACTACCCCAACAGGTTTCTTTGTGAGTGCCTCGACTGAATAATTTTTTTAACATTACTCGCAATGTAACCTTTAATTTGGGTCCACATCAATTCCGTTGGGTGTAAATGGCAGTGACAAGGTGGCACCCTAATGACAGAATCCCAGAGGAAAGCAAGCCGTCTGACACTGCAACGTAGTGCAAGCTGAACTGTTGTAGAGAATGGTGGTGACGGTCTAGCAACCGCAGATCATTGCTGAGCAGCATACGGCAGCACGTTTCGTCAGCTTTGATGAGTGTGGTCCGTGCTTCCTCATGAGACTTACCCTACTGCTTTATTCGTAAGTGTCAATCCTAAAGTAATTTTGAACAGACTGCAGTAACTGTGGAAATGCGCTGAAAAACTGTCGAAGCATTTATAGTATGTGAACGATACCTGTTTACAGCATACTAGTTTGGTGCAGTGCAAGTCGAGACGATAAATTTGATATAAGACACTTGTAGTCCGTCGGCCAGAGAAACTAACTCAAATTGACCTACAAAAGACATCATAGCTACAGCTCACTCACAACGTGTTAGACACAAACAGTTCTGCACATCTAGAAGTAGTGTACAAGTGAGAAGTGTAACTTATTGTGAGGAAATGAAAGGTAAAGTGGAAACTTAAAGCTGTAGTTGACTATGTTGATGAGAATTTAAACTGGAAAAGCACATTTTGGAACTCCTAAAACAGCTTAGTTCAGTCAAATTTGCACTTGGAACCATTGAGAATCTTGGGGAGAGAGATATCAGTAAGTTGATATATTTTATATATTTTCATTCAATAATGTCAATTGGAATTATATTCTGGGGTACTTCATCTTTAAGAAAGAAAATATTCAATGTTCAAAAAGGTGCTGTAAGAAAAATATGTGGTGCTCACCTGCGCTTATCTTGAAGACATCTGTTCACGTTGTCGTGCGTTGTGACTACTGCTTCACAATATATACACGTTGAACATTAATAATGGCGCTGAAGAATGAGAGTTAATCTGACCACGTGCTGTCTGTTTCTTGAGCGTTGCAGGCTGTGTGACTGAAGCTGCTTACAGAATGGTTCAGTATTCATTTCGGGAACAAGGCGAGATGTTGCCTGCGTACGGCCAAGTAGATGGACAACGTAGAGAGGCAGCATGACTATACCAAAACAAGTACCCTCACAGACAACCAACCACATCACACACTATTTCACGCCCTTTTTGGGCGTTTGTGCTATTATGGGTCCTTTCAGACAGACGAACGTGCACGGACTGTGCGTATACCAGATTTGAAGAGCCAGATTCTACAGGAGGTTGACACGAACCCTAGTACAATCTCAAGGCAAGTGGCCTTCCATCATGGTGTAAGCCAAAGTACGATTAGGTATATGCTACATGACAACCGCTACTGTCCCTGTCTCTTCCACTCACATTGAGGCCGCTTTGAAATTATGTTGTGACATGGATTCGATACAGCTCTATACTGTGCTCCAGGACGATTTGTTGTCGTTCTACGTACGCTGTCCATTCCTGGACACTTGTTCATAGGACATTTTTCCTCCATTTCCAGCCAGTAATCCATCTCTGAAGTTGTCGGCTTTATTAGTGTTCACCCTATACATTCCCTCACAAAGTTCGTTGTAGATAATCCACTGCAGTTGAAAAGGAACAATGATGTACATAATTACGATAACAGAAGAAAAAACAACATTCATTCTTCTACATCGTATCTTGCACAAAAAGGGTTGCACCTGGCCGCAAATAAAACTTCTGATCTCTTACCCGGTGACATAAAATGTCTGAGAGACAGCAAAGTAAAATATGAGAACTCCCATTCCGTAGTAGAAATTCTGTCACTTATAAATGTTAACCATGTAGCCATGTTTGAAAATTAATTTGTGATGTGAATGTAAAAATGACTCTCTCCCCATCCTTACGATTTATCGTGCAAATGATCCATGGTGCATGAAACTATTACACGGTCCTCTTACGCCGCTGGCTTGGTCGCGCACTTACTCATTATAAAACTGTCAATTATATAACATTTATCTTACAGTTTTTAAAATTAAGAATTACATCGTTTTGTTTCTCTGGCCTTCTTACCACGTGGCTACTGTGCTTCTGAGGTTTAAGATTTGATCGAAATGGAAACAATTAGTTTTTGCATGAAATGTCAAAACTTTTTTTTCCAATAACCCTCACAGGAAAGTTTAAATTACTAACGATGAAGACAGCCAGTAGCATAAGAGACAGATGAAATACGCAACATCTCGCAAGGCGCTTATGGGCTGTGACTGCGGTGACCATTGAACGCCAATCTGAGGTTGTTTCTCGGCTTGGTAGACAGTAAGTGACTCATATCAAATTGTTCATTTCGACTTCCTCTGCACTGTTGCGAGGCGTTGTTGAGAGTTATCGTTTTCACCCTTATAAGGTTGGCTTGTGGCTTTATACTTATGATATTGTCCAAGCCATTCTTCAGAATTAAGAAGCGTCATGTGAGTCAAATTATCATTCTGCACAATTTCAAATAACACTGAAGCCAAATTTTCATCATAGTTAAGTTGATCGAAATAGAATTCAGGGACCTTCACAGATTGTTCAGGGACCTTCGCAGATTGTCCGTTTTTCTGACATGCAAACAATGCTGATAAAATGTTGATTGCATGGTCTGACACGGGATAGCAAGGATAAATAATGCTTGAACGAAGATAGTAACAAAATACCCAAATAAAAACCGAACATAATGTGCCTGGTACTAATATCAAATGATTTCAGTTGATGTGTCATTACATATCTGGACTCGGATTTTCCAAAGGCACAGTATTTCAAACGTTCTAGATGCATTTTCTTATAATTTTTAATAAATGAAATTAATACATAGACCTATAGAGGAAAGCTACTTTGACCTCGTACATCAAATCTGCTACCTCAATTGTCTCAGAAACCTTTTTAAGGAGAATATCAAAGGTTAACTTGAGCAGTGCTCTCGTCGGGTTAGTTCACGAAAGCTATCAACTACAAAACCTGTGGCCTTGACTTCCTCTAAACCTTAACACTCCTTGGGATAATTTCTAAACAAAAAAGCGAAACGTGAAAACTTAAATCATACGATGAAAGCCGATAAAGTAAATATACACTGCTAGAAAAAAATAGTATCCTACACCCGTTTAGATGTTTCCAGTTCACCCAAGATCTACGTACAGATAGCGAGTACTGTCCTGGGGTACGTAATTCCGCACTTTCTCGAAATTTTCACTTAGCTCTACACGAATTTTTAGATGACGAGTCGTACGAGTCATTCTCGTCCCATTATATTCACACGTGCTCGATTGGAGTCTGGAGTCTGGAGATCGTGCTGATCAATGATGCAATGTGCGGGCGTGCATTAACGCGTTGGAACAACACATCACCTCCCTGTTGCCATAACGGTAAACTGAACGGGTCTAACAAAAGTCTCGTACCGAGCGCTGGTTAGCGTCCCCAACAGAAATATCAGACATGAATGAGAGTTTTAGCTTGTCGCAACCCAGACTGTAAGGGCTGGGTTGGGGACAGCGTGTCTTGGAAGAATGTACTCTACGAGACAGCACTCAACGTCGTGCGTACAAACGACCATAACATGCTTGCAAACAGGATCTGCTTTTATCGCTGAAGATCATGGCCCGCTATTCTACACTCCTGGAAATGGAAAAAAGAACACATTGACACCGGTGTGTCAGACCCACCATACTTGCTCCGGACACTGCGAGAGGGCTGTACAAGCAATGATCACACGCACGGCACAGCGGACACACCAGGAACCGCGGTGTTGGCGCTAGCTGCACAGCATTTGTGCACCGCCGCCGTCAGTGTCAGTCAGTTTGCCGTGGCATACGGAGCTCCATCGCAGTCTTTAACACTGGTAGCATGCCGCGACAGCGTGGACGTGAACCGTATGTCCAGTTGACGGACTTTGAGCGAGGGCGTATAGTGGGCATGCGGGAGGCCGGGTGGACGTACCGCCGAATTGCTCAACACGTGGGGCGTGAGTTCTCCACAGTACATCGATGTTGTCGCCAGTGGTCGGCGGAAGGTGCACGTGCCCGTCGACCTGGGACCGGACCGCAGCGACGCACGGATGCACGCCAAGACCGTAGGATCCTACGCAGTGCCGTAGGGGACCGCACCGCCACTTCCCAGCAAATTAGGGACACTGTTGCTCCTGGGGTATCGGCGAGGACCATTCGCAACCGTCTCCATGAAGCTGGGCTACGGTCCCGCACACCGTTAGGCCGTCTTCCGCTCACGCCCCAACATCGTGCAGCCCGCCTCCAGTGGTGTCGCGACAGGCGTGAATGGAAGGACGAATGGAGACGTGTCGTCTTCAGCGATGAGAGTCGCTTCTGCCTTGGTGCCAATGATGGTCGTATGCGTGTTTGGCGCCGTGCAGGTGAGCGCCACAATCAGGACTGCATACGACCGAGGCACACAGGGCCAACACCCGGCATCATGGTGTGGGGAGCGATCTCCTACACTGGCCGTACACCACTGGTGATCGTCGAGGGGACACTGAATAGTGCACGGTACATCCAAACCGTCATCGAACCCATCGTTCTACCATTCCTAGACCGGCAAGGGAACTTGCTGTTCCAACAGGACAATGCACGTCCGCATGTATCCCGTGCCACCCAACGTGCTCTAGAAGGTGTAAGTCAACTACCCTGGCCAGCAAGATCTCCGGATCTGTCCCCCATTGAGCATGTTTGGGACTGGATGAAGCGTCGTCTCACGCGGTCTGCACGTCCAGCACGAACGCTGGTCCAACTGAGGCGCCAGGTGGAAATGGCATGGCAAGCCGTTCCACAGGACTACATCCAGCATCTCTACGATCGTCTCCATGGGAGAATAGCAGCCTGCATTGCTGCGAAAGGTGGATATACACTGTACTAGTGCCGACATTGTGCAGGCTCTGTTGCCTGTGTCTATGTGCCTGTGGTTCTGTCAGTGTGATCATGTGATGTATCTGACCCCAGGAATGTGTCAATAAAGTTTCCCCTTCCTGGGACAATGAATTCACGGTGTTCTTATTTCAATTTCCAGGAGTGTATTTTCCAAGAGATCCTCTGATGGCACCAGTCGAGCCGCGAAGGTAAATGCTGTGGCGTCAGTGAAAGATGGAATAGAGGTTAGTGCGCCAATAGTTCCACTCATAATAACCGAGTTGACACATCTGTGTTCACAAGACCTCTTAATCTGTACTGAAGTAGGTGGACGATCTGCCACTGCTACCCTTTTAATATGACGATCCTGGCGGGCGTCTGTGCTTAGTAGACGTCCACAGCCTCGTCTACGAGTGTGAGAATGTTGCCTGTGCTGTGTAGTCGTCCACAACCTCGTCTACGAGTGTGATAATGTCGCCTGTGTTGCGCAGACGTCCATAGCCTCGTGGGCGATTGTGAGAAAGTCACCTGTGCTGCATAGATGTCCACAGCCTCGTCTACGAGTGTGATAATGTATCCTGTGCTGCGCAGACGTCCACAGACTAGTCTACGAGTGTGAGAATGTTGCCTGTGCTGTGTAGTCGTCCACAACCTCGTCTACGAGTGTTACAATGTCGCCTGTGTTGCGCTGACGTCCATAGCCTCGTGGGCGATTGTGAGAAAGTCACCTGTGCTGCATAGATGTCCACAGCCTCGTCTACGAGTGTGATAATGTATCCTGTGCTGCGCAGACGTCCACAGACTAGTCTACGAGTGTGAGAATGTTGCCTGTGCTGTGTAGTCGTCCACAACCTCGTCTACGAGTGTTACAATGTCGCCTGTGTTGCGCTGACGTCCATAGCCTCGTGGGCGATTGTGAGAAAGTCACCTGTGCTGCATAGATGTCCACAGCCTCGTCTACGAGTGTGATAATGTATCCTGTGCTGCGCAGACGTCCACAGACTAGTCTACGAGTGTGAGAATGTTGCCTGTGCTGTGTAGTCGTCCACAACCTCGTCTACGAGTGTTACAATGTCGCCTGTGTTGCGCTGACGTCCATAGCCTCGTGTGCGATTGTGAGAAAGTCACCTGTGCTGCATAGATGTCCGCAGCCTCGTCTACGAGTGTGATAATGTATCGTGTGCTGCGCAGACGTCCACAGCCTCGTCTACGAGTGTGAGAATGTTGCCTGTGCTGTGTAGTCGTCCACAACCTCGTCTACGAGTGTGAGAATGTCGCCTGTGTTGCGCAGACGTCCATAGCCTCGTGGGCGATTGTGAGAATGTCACCTGTGCTGCATAGATGTCCACAGCCTCGTCTACGAGTGTGATAATGTATCCTGTGCTGCGCAGACGTCCACAGCCTCGTCTACGAGTGTGAGAATGTGGCCTGTGCTGTGTAGTCGTCCACAACCTCGTCTACGAGTGTTACAATGTCGCCTGTGTTGCGCTGACGTCCATAGCCTCGTGGGCGATTGTGAGAAAGTCACCTGTGCTGCATAGATGTCCACAGCCTCGTCTACGAGTGTGATAATGTATCCTGTGCTGCGCAGACGTCCACAGACTAGTCTACGAGTGTGAGAATGTTGCCTGTGCTGTGTAGTCGTCCACAACCTCGTCTACGAGTGTGAGAATGTCGCCTGTGTTGCGCAGACGTCCATAGCCTCGTGGGCGATTGTGAGAAAGTCACCTGTGCTGCATAGATGTCCACAGCCTCGTCTACGAGTGTGATAATGTATCCTGTGCTGCGCAGACGTCCACAGACTAGTCTACGAGTGTGAGAAAGTTGCCTGTGCTGTGTAGTCGTCCACAACCTCGTCTACGAGTGTTACAATGTCGCCTGTGTTGCGCTGACGTCCATAGCCTCGTGGGCGATTGTGAGAAAGTGCTGCATAGATGTCCACAGCCTCGTCTACGAGTGTGATAATGTATCCTGTGCTGCGCAGACGTCCACAGCCTCGTCTACGAGTGTGAGAATGTTGCCTGTGCTGTGTAGTCGTCCACAACCTCGTCTACGAGTGTTACAATGTCGCCTGTGTTGCGCTGACGTCCATAGCCTCGTGGGCGATTGTGAGAAAGTCACCTGTGCTGCATAGATGTCCACAGCCTCGTCTACGAGTGTGATAATGTATCCTGTGCTGCGCAGACGTCCACAGACTAGTCTACGAGTGTGAGAATGTTGCCTGTGCTGTGTAGTCGTCCACAACCTCGTCTACGAGTGTTACAATGTCGCCTGTGTTGCGCTGACGTCCATAGCCTCGTGTGCGATTGTGAGAAAGTCACCTGTGCTGCATAGATGTCCACAGCCTCGTCTACGAGTGTGATAATGTATCCTGTGCTGCGCAGACGTCCACAGACTAGTCTACGAGTGTGAGAATGTTGCCTGTGCTGTGTAGTCGTCCACAACCTCGTCTACGAGTGTTACAATGTCGCCTGTGTTGCGCTGACGTCCATAGCCTCGTGGGCGATTGTGAGAAAGTCACCTGTGCTGCATAGATGTCCACAGCCTCGTCTACGAGTGTGATAATGTATCCTGTGCTGCGCAGACGTCCACAGACTAGTCTACGAGTGTGAGAATGTTGCCTGTGCTGTGTAGTCGTCCACAACCTCGTCTACGAGTGTTACAATGTCGCCTGTGTTGCGCTGACGTCCATAGCCTCGTGGGCGATTGTGAGAAAGTCACCTGTGCTGCATAGATGTCCACAGCCTCGTCTACGAGTGTGATAATGTATCCTGTGCTGCGCAGACGTCCACAGACTAGTCTACGAGTGTGAGAATGTTGCCTGTGCTGTGTAGTCGTCCACAACCTCGTCTACGAGTGTTACAATGTCGCCTGTGTTGCGCTGACGTCCATAGCCTCGTGGGCGATTGTGAGAAAGTCACCTGTGCTGCATAGATGTCCACAGCCTCGTCTACGAGTATGATAATGTATCCTGTACTGCGCAGACGTCCACAGCCTCGTCTACGAGTGTGAGAATGTTGCCTGTGCTGTGTAGTCGTCCACAACCTCGTCTACGAGTGTGACAATGTCGCCTGTGTTGCGCTGACGTCCATAGCCTCGTGTGCGATTGTGAGAAAGTCACCTGTGCTGCATAGATGTCCACAGCCTCGTCTACGAGTGTGATAATGTATCCTGTGCTGCGCAGACGTCCACAGACTAGTCTACGAGTGTGAGAATGTTGCCTGTGCTGTGTAGTCGTCCACAACCTCGTCTACGAGTGTTACAATGTCGCCTGTGTTGCGCTGACGTCCATAGCCTCGTGTGCGATTGTGAGAAAGTCACCTGTGCTGCATAGATGTCCACAGCCTCGTCTACGAGTGTGATAATGTATCCTGTGCTGCGCAGACTAGTCTACGAGTGTGAGAATGTTGCCTGTGCTGTGTAGTCGTCCACAACCTCGTCTACGAGTGTTACAATGTCGCCTGTGTTGCGCTGACGTCCATAGCCTCGTGGGCGATTGTGAGAAAGTCACCTGTGCTGCATAGATGTCCACAGCCTCGTCTACGAGTGTGATAATGTATCCTGTGCTGCGCAGACGTCCACAGACTAGTCTACGAGTGTGAGAATGTTGCCTGTGCTGTGTAGTCGTCCACAACCTCGTCTACGAGTGTTACAATGTCGCCTGTGTTGCGCTGACGTCCATAGCCTCGTGGGCGATTGTGAGAAAGTCACCTGTGCTGCATAGATGTCCACAGCCTCGTCTACGAGTGTGATAATGTATCCTGTGCTGCGCAGACGTCCACAGACTAGTCTACGAGTGTGAGAATGTTGCCTGTGCTGTGTAGTCGTCCACAACATCGTCTACGAGTGTTACAATGTCGCCTGTGTTGCGCTGACGTCCATAGCCTCGTGGGCGATTGTGAGAAAGTCACCTGTGCTGCATAGATGTCCACAGCCTCGTCTACGAGTGTGATAATGTATCCTGTGCTGCGCAGACGTCCACAGACTAGTCTACGAGTGTGAGAATGTTGCCTGTGCTGTGTAGTCGTCCACAACCTCGTCTACGAGTGTTACAATGTCGCCTGTGTTGCGCTGACGTCCATAGCCTCGTGTGCGATTGTGAGAAAGTCACCTGTGCTGCATAGATGTCCGCAGCCTCGTCTACAAGTGTGATAATGTATCGTGTGCTGCGCAGACGTCCACAGCCTCGTCTACGAGTGTGAGAATGTTGCCTGTGCTGTGTAGTCGTCCACAACCTCGTCTACGAGTGTGAGAATGTCGCCTGTGTTGCGCAGACGTCCATAGCCTCGTGGGCGATTGTGAGAATGTCACCTGTGCTGCATAGATGTCCACAGCCTCGTCTACGAGTGTGATAATGTATCCTGTGCTGCGCAGACGTCCACAGCCTCGTCTACGAGTGTGAGAATGTTGCCTGTGCTGTGTAGTCGTCCACAACCTCGTCTACGAGTGTTACAATGTCGCCTGTGTTGCGCTGACGTCCATAGCCTCGTGGGCGATTGTGAGAAAGTCACCTGTGCTGCATAGATGTCCACAGCCTCGTCTACGAGTGTGATAATGTATCCTGTGCTGCGCAGACGTCCACAGACTAGTCTACGAGTGTGAGAATGTTGCCTGTGCTGTGTAGTCGTCCACAACCTCGTCTACGAGTGTGAGAATGTCGCCTGTGTTGCGCAGACGTCCATAGCCTCGTGGGCGATTGTGAGAAAGTCACCTGTGCTGCATAGATGTCCACAGCCTCGTCTACGAGTGTGATAATGTATCCTGTGCTGCGCAGACGTCCACAGACTAGTCTACGAGTGTGAGAAAGTTGCCTGTGCTGTGTAGTCGTCCACAACCTCGTCTACGAGTGTTACAATGTCGCCTGTGTTGCGCTGACGTCCATAGCCTCGTGGGCGATTGTGAGAAAGTGCTGCATAGATGTCCACAGCCTCGTCTACGAGTGTGATAATGTATCCTGTGCTGCGCAGACGTCCACAGCCTCGTCTACGAGTGTGAGAATGTTGCCTGTGCTGTGTAGTCGTCCACAACCTCGTCTACGAGTGTTACAATGTCGCCTGTGTTGCGCTGACGTCCATAGCCTCGTGTGCGATTGTGAGAAAGTCACCTGTGCTGCATAGATGTCCACAGCCTCGTCTACGAGTGTGATAATGTATCCTGTGCTGCGCAGACGTCCACAGACTAGTCTACGAGTGTGAGAATGTTGCCTGTGCTGTGTAGTCGTCCACAACCTCGTCTACGAGTGTTACAATGTCGCCTGTGTTGCGCTGACGTCCATAGCCTCGTGGGCGATTGTGAGAAAGTCACCTGTGCTGCATAGATGTCCACAGCCTCGTCTACGAGTGTGATAATGTATCCTGTGCTGCGCAGACGTCCACAGACTAGTCTACGAGTGTGAGAATGTTGCCTGTGCTGTGTAGTCGTCCACAACCTCGTCTACGAGTGTTACAATGTCGCCTGTGTTGCGCTGACGTCCATAGCCTCGTGGGCGATTGTGAGAAAGTCACCTGTGCTGCATAGATGTCCACAGCCTCGTCTACGAGTATGATAATGTATCCTGTACTGCGCAGACGTCCACAGCCTCGTCTACGAGTGTGAGAATGTTGCCTGTGCTGTGTAGTCGTCCACAACCTCGTCTACGAGTGTGACAATGTCGCCTGTGTTGCGCTGACGTCCATAGCCTCGTGTGCGATTGTGAGAAAGTCACCTGTGCTGCATAGATGTCCACAGCCTCGTCTACGAGTGTGATAATGTATCCTGTGCTGCGCAGACGTCCACAGACTAGTCTACGAGTGTGAGAATGTTGCCTGTGCTGTGTAGTCGTCCACAACCTCGTCTACGAGTGTTACAATGTCGCCTGTGTTGCGCTGACGTCCATAGCCTCGTGTGCGATTGTGAGAAAGTCACCTGTGCTGCATAGATGTCCACAGCCTCGTCTACGAGTGTGATAATGTATCCTGTGCTGCGCAGACTAGTCTACGAGTGTGAGAATGTTGCCTGTGCTGTGTAGTCGTCCACAACCTCGTCTACGAGTGTTACAATGTCGCCTGTGTTGCGCTGACGTCCATAGCCTCGTGGGCGATTGTGAGAAAGTCACCTGTGCTGCATAGATGTCCACAGCCTCGTCTACGAGTGTGATAATGTATCCTGTGCTGCGCAGACGTCCACAGACTAGTCTACGAGTGTGAGAATGTTGCCTGTGCTGTGTAGTCGTCCACAACCTCGTCTACGAGTGTTACAATGTCGCCTGTGTTGCGCTGACGTCCATAGACTCGTGGGCGATTGTGAGAAAGTCACCTGTGCTGCATAGATGTCCACAGCCTCGTCTACGAGTGTGATAATGTATCCTGTGCTGCGCAGACGTCCACAGACTAGTCTACGAGTGTGAGAATGTTGCCTGTGCTGTGTAGTCGTCCACAACCTCGTCTACGAGTGTTACAATGTCGCCTGTGTTGCGCTGACGTCCATAGACTCGTGGGCGATTGTGAGAAAGTCACCTGTGCTGCATATATGTCCACAGCCTCGTCTACGAGTGTGATAATGTATCCTGTGCTGCGCAGACGTCCACAGACTAGTCTACGAGTGTGAGAATGTTGCCTGTGCTGTGAAGTCGTCCACAACCTCGTCTACGAGTGTTACAATGTCGCCTGTGTTGCGCAGACGTCCATAGCCTCGTGGGCGATTGTGAGAAAGTCACCTGTGCTGCATAGATGTCCACAGCCTCGTCTACGAGTGTGATAATGTATCCTGTGCTGCGCAGACGTCCACAGCCTCGTCTACGAGTGTGAGAATGTTGCCTGTGCTGTGTAGTCGTCCACAACCTCGTCTACGAGTGTGAGAATGTCGCCTGTGTTGCGCAGACGTCCATAGCCTCGTGGGCGATTGTGAGAAAGTCACCTGTGCTGCATAGATGTCCACAGCCTCGTCTACGAGTGTGATAATGTATCCTGTGCTGCGCAGACGTCCACAGCCTCGTCTACGAGTGTGAGAATGTTGCCTGTGCTGTGTAGTCGTCCACAACCTCGTCTACGAGTGTGAGAATGTCGCCTGTGTTGCGCTGACGTCCATAGCCTCGTGTGCGATTGTGAGAAAGTCACCTGTGCTGCATAGATGTCCACAGCCTCGTCTACGAGTGTGATAATGTATCCTGTGCTGCGCAGACTAGTCTACGAGTGTGAGAATGTTGCCTGTGCTGTGTAGTCGTCCACAACCTCGTCTACGAGTGTTACAATGTCGCCTGTGTTGCGCTGACGTCCATAGCCTCGTGGGCGATTGTGAGAAAGTCACCTGTGCTGCATAGATGTCCACAGCCTCGTCTACGAGTGTGATAATGTATCCTGTGCTGCGCAGACGTCCACAGACTAGTCTACGAGTGTGAGAATGTTGCCTGTGCTGTGTAGTCGTCCACAACCTCGTCTACGAGTGTTACAATGTCGCCTGTGTTGCGCTGACGTCCATAGACTCGTGGGCGATTGTGAGAAAGTCACCTGTGCTGCATAGATGTCCACAGCCTCGTCTACGAGTGTGATAATGTATCCTGTGCTGCGCAGACGTCCACAGACTAGTCTACGAGTGTGAGAATGTTGCCTGTGCTGTGTAGTCGTCCACAACCTCGTCTACGAGTGTTACAATGTCGCCTGTGTTGCGCTGACGTCCATAGACTCGTGGGCGATTGTGAGAAAGTCACCTGTGCTGCATATATGTCCACAGCCTCGTCTACGAGTGTGATAATGTATCCTGTGCTGCGCAGACGTCCACAGACTAGTCTACGAGTGTGAGAATGTTGCCTGTGCTGTGAAGTCGTCCACAACCTCGTCTACGAGTGTTACAATGTCGCCTGTGTTGCGCAGACGTCCATAGCCTCGTGGGCGATTGTGAGAAAGTCACCTGTGCTGCATAGATGTCCACAGCCTCGTCTACGAGTGTGATAATGTATCCTGTGCTGCGCAGACGTCCACAGCCTCGTCTACGAGTGTGAGAATGTTGCCTGTGCTGTGTAGTCGTCCACAACCTCGTCTACGAGTGTGAGAATGTCGCCTGTGTTGCGCAGACGTCCATAGCCTCGTGGGCGATTGTGAGAAAGTCACCTGTGCTGCATAGATGTCCACAGCCTCGTCTACGAGTGTGATAATGTATCCTGTGCTGCGCAGACGTCCACAGCCTCGTCTACGAGTGTGAGAATGTTGCCTGTGCTGTGTAGTCGTCCACAACCTCGTCTACGAGTGTGAGAATGTCGCCTGTGTTGCGCAGACGTCCATAGCCTCGTGGGCGATTGTGAGAAAGTCACCTGTGCTGCATAGATGTCCACAGCCTCGTCTACGAGTGTGATAATGTATCCTGTGCTGCGCAGACGTCCACAGACTAGTCTACGAGTGTGAGAATGTTGCCTGTGCTGTGTAGTCGTCCACAACCTCGTCTACGAGTGTTACAATGTCGCCTGTGTTGCGCTGACGTCCATAGCCTCGTGGGCGATTGTGAGAAAGTCACCTGTGCTGCATAGATGTCCACAGCCTCGTCTACGAGTATGATAATGTATCCTGTACTGCGCAGACGTCCACAGCCTCGTCTACGAGTGTGAGAATGTTGCCTGTGCTGTGTAGTCGTCCGCAACCTCGTCTACGAGTGTGACAATGTCGCCTGTGTTGCGCTGACGTCCATAGCCTCGTGTGCGATTGTGAGAAAGTCACCTGTGCTGCATAGATGTCCACAGCCTCGTCTACGAGTGTGATAATGTATCCTGTGCTGCGCAGACGTCCACAGACTAGTCTACGAGTGTGAGAATGTTGCCTGTGCTGTGTAGTCGTCCACAACCTCGTCTACGAGTGTTACAATGTCGCCTGTGTTGCGCTGACGTCCATAGCCTCGTGTGCGATTGTGAGAAAGTCACCTGTGCTGCATAGATGTCCACAGCCTCGTCTACGAGTGTGATAATGTATCCTGTGCTGCGCAGACTAGTCTACGAGTGTGAGAATGTTGCCTGTGCTGTGTAGTCGTCCACAACCTCGTCTACGAGTGTTACAATGTCGCCTGTGTTGCGCTGACGTCCATAGCCTCGTGGGCGATTGTGAGAAAGTCACCTGTGCTGCATAGATGTCCACAGCCTCGTCTACGAGTGTGATAATGTATCCTGTGCTGCGCAGACGTCCACAGACTAGTCTACGAGTGTGAGAATGTTGCCTGTGCTGTGTAGTCGTCCACAACCTCGTCTACGAGTGTTACAATGTCGCCTGTGTTGCGCTGACGTCCATAGACTCGTGGGCGATTGTGAGAAAGTCACCTGTGCTGCATAGATGTCCACAGCCTCGTCTACGAGTGTGATAATGTATCCTGTGCTGCGCAGACGTCCACAGACTAGTCTACGAGTGTGAGAATGTTGCCTGTGCTGTGTAGTCGTCCACAACCTCGTCTACGAGTGTTACAATGTCGCCTGTGTTGCGCTGACGTCCATAGACTCGTGGGCGATTGTGAGAAAGTCACCTGTGCTGCATAGATGTCCACAGCCTCGTCTACGAGTGTGATAATGTATCCTGTGCTGCGCAGACGTCCACAGACTAGTCTACGAGTGTGAGAATGTTGCCTGTGCTGTGTAGTCGTCCACAACCTCGTCTACGAGTGTTACAATGTCGCCTGTGTTGCGCAGACGTCCATAGCCTCGTGGGCGATTGTGAGAAAGTCACCTGTGCTGCATAGATGTCCACAGCCTCGTCTACGAGTGTGATAATGTATCCTGTGCTGCGCAGACGTCCACAGCCTCGTCTACGAGTGTGAGAATGTTGCCTGTGCTGTGTAGTCGTCCACAACCTCGTCTACGAGTGTGAGAATGTCGCCTGTGTTGCGCAGACGTCCATAGCCTCGTGGGCGATTGTGAGAAAGTCACCTGTGCTGCATAGATGTCCACAGCCTCGTCTACGAGTGTGATAATGTATCCTGTGCTGCGCAGACGTCCACAGCCTCGTCTACGAGTGTGAGAATGTTGCCTGTGCTGTGTAGTCGTCCACAACCTCGTCTACGAGTGTGAGAATGTCGCCTGTGTTGCGCAGACGTCCATAGCCTCGTGGGCGATTGTGAGAAAGTCACCTGTGCTGCATAGATGTCCACAGCCTCGTCTACGAGTGTGATAATGTATCCTGTGCTGCGCAGACGTCCACAGACTAGTCTACGAGTGTGAGAATGTTGCCTGTGCTGTGTAGTCGTCCACAACCTCGTCTACAAGTGTTACAATGTCGCCTGTGTTGCGCTGACGTCCATAGCCTCGTGTGCGATTGTGAGAAAGTCACCTGTGCTGCATAGATGTCCACAGCCTCGTCTACGAGTGTGATAATGTATCCTGTGCTGCGCAGACGTCCACAGACTAGTCTACGAGTGTGAGAATGTTGCCTGTGCTGTGTAGTCGTCCACAACCTCGTCTACGAGTGTTACAATGTCGCCTGTGTTGCGCAGACGTCCATAGCCTCGTGGGCGATTGTGAGAAAGTCACCTGTGCTGCATAGATGTCCACAGCCTCGTCTACGAGTGTGATAATGTATCCTGTGCTGCGCAGACGTCCACAGACTAGTCTACGAGTGTGAGAATGTTGCCTGTGCTGTGTAGTCGTCCACAACCTCGTCTACGAGTGTTACAATGTCGCCTGTGTTGCGCAGACGTCCATAGCCTCGTGGGCGATTGTGAGAAAGTCACCTGTGCTGCATAGATGTCCACAGCCTCGTCTACGAGTGTGATAATGTATCCTGTGCTGCGCAGACGTCCACAGACTAGTCTACGAGTGTGAGAATGTTGCCTGTGCTGTGTAGTCGTCCACAACCTCGTCTACGAGTGTTACAATGTCGCCTGTGTTGCGCAGACGTCCATAGACTCGTGGGCGATTGTGAGAAAGTCACCTGTGCTGCATAGATGTCCACAGCCTCGTCTACGAGTGTGATAATGTATCCTGTGCTGCGCAGACGTCCACAGACTAGTCTACGAGTGTGAGAATGTTGCCTGTGCTGTGTAGTCGTCCACAACCTCGTCTACGAGTGTTACAATGTCGCCTGTGTTGCGCAGACGTCCATAGCCTCGTGGGCGATTGTGAGAAAGTCACCTGTGCTGCATAGATGTCCACAGCCTCGTCTACGAGTGTGATAATGTATCGTGTGCTGCGCAGACGTCCACAGCCTCGTCTACGAGTGTGAGAATGTTGCCTGTGCTGTGTAGTCGTCCACAACCTCGTCTACGAGTGTGAGAATGTCGCCTGTGTTGCGCAGACGTCCATAGCCTCGTGTGCGATTGTGAGAATGTCACCTGTGCTGCATAGATGTCCACAGCCTCGTCTACGAGTGTGATAATGTATCCTGTGCTGCGCAGACGTCCACAGCCTCGTCTACGAGTGTGAGAATGTTGCCTGTGCTGTGTAGTCGTCCACAACCTCGTCTACGAGTGTTACAATGTCGCCTGTGTTGCGCTGACGTCCATAGCCTCGTGGGCGATTGTGAGAAAGTCACCTGTGCTGCATAGATGTCCACAGCCTCGTCTACGAGTGTGATAATGTATCCTGTGCTGCGCAGACGTCCACAGACTAGTCTACGAGTGTGAGAATGTTGCCTGTGCTGTGTAGTCGTCCACAACCTCGTCTACGAGTGTTACAATGTCGCCTGTGTTGCGCTGACGTCCATAGCCTCGTGTGCGATTGTGAGAAAGTCACCTGTGCTGCATAGATGTCCACAGCCTCGTCTACGAGTGTGATAATGTATCCTGTGCTGCGCAGACGTCCACAGACTAGTCTACGAGTGTGAGAATGTTGCCTGTGCTGTGTAGTCGTCCACAACCTCGTCTACGAGTGTTACAATGTCGCCTGTGTTGCACTGACGTCCATAGCCTCGTGGGCGATTGTGAGAAAGTCACCTGTGCTGCATAGATGTCCACAGCCTCGTCTACGAGTGTGATAATGTATCCTGTGCTGCGCAGACGTCCACAGACTAGTCTACGAGTGTGAGAATGTTGCCTGTGCTGTGTAGTCGTCCACAACCTCGTCTACGAGTGTTACAATGTCGCCTGTGTTGCGCTGACGTCCATAGCCTCGTGGGCGATTGTGAGAAAGTCACCTGTGCTGCATAGATGTCCACAGCCTCGTCTACGAGTGTGATAATGTATCCTGTGCTGCGCAGACGTCCACAGACTAGTCTACGAGTGTGAGAATGTTGCCTGTGCTGTGTAGTCGTCCACAACCTCGTCTACGAGTGTTACAATGTCGCCTGTGTTGCGCTGACGTCCATAGCCTCGTGGGCGATTGTGAGAAAGTCACCTGTGCTGCATAGATGTCCACAGCCTCGTCTACGAGTGTAAGAATGTATCCTGTACTACGCAGACGTCCACAGCCTAGTCTACGAGTGTGAGAATGTTGCCTGTGCTGTGTAGTCGTCCACAACCTCGTCTACGAGTGTGACAATGTAGCCTGTGTTGCGCATACGTCCATAGCCTCGTGTGCGATTGTGAGAAAGTCACCTGTGCTGCATAGATGTCCACAGCCTCGTCTACGAGTGTAAGAATGTATCCTGTACTACGCAGACGTCCACAGCCTAGTCTACGAGTGTGAGAATGTTGCCTGTGCTGTGTAGTCGTCCACAACCTCGACTACGAGTGTGACAATGTCGCCTGTGTTGCGCTGACGTCCATAGCCTCGTGTGCGATTGTGAGAATGTCACCTGTGCTGCATAGATGTCCACAGCCTCGCCTACGAGTGTGAGAATGTATCCTGTACTGCGCAGACGTCCACAGCCTCGTCTACGAGTTTGGGAATGTCGCCTGTGCTGTGCAGACGTCTACAGCCTCGTCTACGAGGGTGAGATGTTCACGAGATGTTCCCCTAGGTGCCATTTGCGTCATCAGATAAAAATCGGCGTCGTCTTCACAAGTGTACTGTTTCTTTCTCTGGCAGTGTACCTCAAAAGACTCATTTGAATACAAACTGTTAATTTTCCGCAATTTTATGTTGTACCCGAAAATATGTTATTTTACATCAGAAGTAATTTTTCTGAAATGGAATTTAGGTTATGCTGCGCAAAGAGCCTAGTGTGTGAAGTGAACGTTGAGTTATACATCTAGAGCTTGAAAGGGGCCTTAGATCGATGAAAAGAGCGTAGAATTCGACGGAGTTATAGCACACCTGGCACCGCTACGTGTCCTCCCGAAGAGGCAGCAGCTTCAAGCGGGGAGCGGAACACAGCGCCTGCACGCTTGGCTGCAGCACGTGCCGCGCGGGACGCCGTATCTGAAATGGAATCGGCGGGCATCGCAGGTGTCACAGGATGGCCGCCGCTATTGTATCGGCCGGTGATAAGGCCGGCTCGCCGCCCGGGGAGGCCGTCTCTGGCGGCCGCTGCCTGTCTTGCACGGCGAAAACATATTTATACGAAGCCCTATCTTCCCGGAAAATCTCCGTCCGGAATTTTATGTCCAGCCAATAGCGCAGATACCGGCACCACGAACGGTAACGGTGAAATTATATAATGAATCGTCTTCGTGACTCTGGCCGACAGCGCTTTAGCTTCGCGCTTCCACCGGTCGCTAGACACCACGCGTTTTTTTGTTCGACTTCGCCCCTTTTTTTTATTTTTCGTCCTATACTGTCCGGGAGATCTTATTTGTTCCCGGTTCGTTGAGCCGGCACACAGCAATACGATGCCGACGCGCTGCGGATCTACGTATCGAGTGCCTCCGTTGTCGAATAATCGGCTACCGAAATATACGAGCCACGCGCGCGGGCGACGTATCGCGCAGACATCTCAATGGCGGCGGCGCTCGGATAAGGCCGGCCCGCGCCGCGGTGCGTCCGTAATTGATGAATTAACGAAGCGATAATGATGAGGCTGTCGGCCCGGTCGGCTCTCGGATCCGCCCACGGGCGCGTGTGACGCGCGGCTAATTACGTATGTTAAATCGCGGCCGTTCCCAGAAATAATTTGCATAGCGGCGGGAGGAGCGCCTCCGAAGCAGACCTGCCAAGACAAATGAGCGGGAAGCGGGCATGAAAGACCGCTCGTGCTATCCTTTGCAGCGCTCTTCTCTTTTAAGCGGCGACCAGCTCCGCAGGTATGACGGCATCGTGACTGGAAGACCTGCTACTGGCGCCACTGAATTCACTGGAGATGCTACTCCTTAACCGCCAGTCACGGCTGCACACAAATTATCCATGTCATATACAGCGGTTTACTTGCTGCACTCCAGATGGAAAAATTGCGCGATTTGTTTTTACCCTTAGTGACAGGTCGCTTACTGACGAAAAAATAAGGCAGTTTTGCAAAATTCATTTACCAACGGTTATCACATAAACGGTGCAGAGCTGCTGAACGTAAACAGTGAATTCAGGCCACAGTCTTAGTATTTGGATACGTATATTCAGGTATTGAAAGTTCTTTTTTTAAATAATTATTAAATTTAATAGTGAAAGTTCTCTTTTGGATAATAAAACTGTGACTGAAGTACCGTTTCTGATCGTAAGCTCTGAGCTGTAATAGTAAATGGACTGTCGTAATGAAACTTGTACAGTCGTAATGTGAAAGTAACGTTGCACTGTCATAATAATTAATTCTCATGATGAAAAGGGGAGTATTTCATACTGTAAAAGTTATCAATCTGATTGCAAGAATTTTGAACACTATAAACTGCCTGAATAATGAACTTTGACATGAAACCTAGAGTAACTAGTTTTGCAAAATTGCTCACAAAAACTGTCTCTGAATAACCGAAGTTGGCCCTGATTGAATAAATTAAAAAAGTCAAACTACTTTGTCCTTACCTCTACCCTGCGCAAATCTGGAGAGCGCGTTGCAGTACTGCTCTGACTTGCGCGCCGGCCGTCCGCAGTGGCGGAGCGGTTCTAGACACTTCAGTCTGGAACCGCGCCATCGCTACGGTCGCAGGTTCAAATCCTACCTCGGGTATGGATGTGTGTGATGGCCTTAGGTTAGTTAGGTTTAAGTAATTCTAAGTTCTAGGGGACTGATGACCTCAGATGTTAAGTCCCATAGTGCTCAGAGCCATTTGAACCTTGCGCGCCGCTATGCTAAAGCTGAAAATTACTGTATCTATACAGAGACACTCGAAAGGTGCAATGAATTATCTGTTAATTGCAACTCGAGCTGTTTTTCGAACACACTTGGTTCCATGATCTATTCAAAATTGTAAGGGATAGATTGGTAACAAAATGAAATGTGTGCATAAATGACAACAGTAAGTATTTTGTGTACTGTGAAAAAGAGCTCAAGGCAGATTCTAAATTTAATGTACTTCTGAATATCCAAGCAATACACTTTCTCATCTCACAGACCTAGCGAGTCTCAGTTCAATAACCAAGTTAGTCCGATTACGCAGCAATAGTGAAAAAAGTAATGGTCCAAATGGCTCTGAGCACTATGGGACTTAACATCTGAGGTCATCAGTCCCCTAGAACTTAGAACTCCACCTTCTCATCAAGTGCTGTATCGCAAGATTTGCTCTGTTGATATGCGTGTTGGCTTTCATCCATAGGAAGTTCAGTTTACCTCCTGTCCCTAATGTGCGTGTTAACCAGTTTTTCTAATTTCTTTAGAAGAAAAGACCGACTGATTCGTCTCATGCCCTTAGCCTTGATATGATGAGTTTTTCCTGGCTTCACAGTCCCCCAAGCATTAGCAGATTGGAATGTATACCGCAGAGACAGGCTGAACAGTGAAGGGGGAGGCGTGTTTATAGCGATAAGAAGTGCAATAGTATCGAAGGAAATTGACGGAGATCCGAAATGTGAAATGATTTGGGTGAAGGTCGCGGTTAAAGCAGGCTCAGACATGGTAATTGGATGTCTCTATAGGCCCCCTGGCTCAGCAGCTGTTGTGGCTGAGCACCTGAAGGATAATTTGGAAAATATTTCGAGTAGATTTCCCCACCATGTTATAGTTCTGGGTGGAGATTTTAATTTGCCGGATATAGACTGGGAGACTCAGACGTTCATAACGGGTGGCAGGGACAAAGAATCCAGTGAAATTTTTTTAAGTGCTTTATCTGAAAACTACCTTGAGCAGTTAAACAGAGAACCGACTCGTGGCGATAACATATTAGACCTTCTGGTGACAAACAGACCCGAGCTATTTGAAAAAGTTAACGCAGAACAGGGAATCAGCGATCATAAAGCTGTTACGGCATCGATGATTTCAGCCGTAAATAGGAATATTAAAAAGGGTAGGAAGATTTTTCTGTTGAGAAAAAGTGACAAAAAGCAGATTTCAGAGTACCTGTTGGCTCAACACAAAAGTTTTGTCTCTAGTACAGATAGTGTTGAGGATCAGTGGACAAAGTTCAAAACCATCGTACAATATGCGTTAGATGAGTATGTGCCAAGCAAGATCGTAAGAGATGGAAAAGAGCCACCGTGATACAACAACCGAGTTAGAAAACTGCTGCGGAAGCAAAGGGAACTTCACAGCAAACATAAACATAGCCAAAGCCTTGCAGACAAACACAAATTACGCGAAGCGAAATGTAGTGTGAAGAGAGCTATGCGAGAGGCGTTCAATGAATTCGAAAGTAAAGTTCTATGTACTGACTTGGCAGAATATCCTAAGAAATTTTGGTCTGATGTCAAAGCGGTAGGTGGATCAAAACAAAATGTCCAGACACTCTGTGACCAAAATGGTACTGAAACAGAGGATGACAGACTAAAGGCCGAAATACTAAATGTCTTTTTCCAAAGTTGTTTCACAGAGGAAGATTGCACTGTAGTTCCTTCTCTAGATTGTCGCGCAGATGACAAAATGGTAGATATCGAAATAGACGACAGAGGGATAGAGAAACAATTAAAATCGCTCAAAAGAGGAAAGGCCTCTGGACCTGATGGGATACCAGTTCAATTTTACACAGAATACGCGAAGGAACTTGCCCCCCTTCTTGCAGTGGTGTACCGTAGGTCTCTAGAAGAGCGTAGCGTTCCAAAGGATTGGAAAAGGGCACAGGTCATCCCCGTTTTCAAGAAGGGACGTCGAACAGATGTGCAGAACTATAGACCTATATCTCTAACGTCGATCAGTTGTAGAATTTTGGAACACGTATTGTGTTCGAGTATAATAACTTTTTTGGAGACTAGAAATCTACTCTGTAGGAATCAGCATGGGTTTCGAAAAAGACGGTCATGTGAAACCCAGCTCGCGCTATTCGTCCACGAGACTCAGAGGGCCATAGACACGGGTTCACAGGTAGATGCCGTGTTTCTTGACTTCCGCAAGGCGTTCGATACAGTTCCCCACAGTCGTTTAATGAACAAAGTAAGAGCGTATGGACTATCAGACCAATTGTGTGATTGGATTGAGGAGTTCCTAGATAACAGGACGCAGCATGTTATTCTCAATGGAGAGAAGTCTTCCGAAGTAAGAGTAATTTCAGGTGTGCCGCAGGGGAGTGTCATAGGACCGTTGCTATTCACAATATACATAAATGACGTTGTGGATGACATCGGAAGTTCACTGAGGCTTTTTGCAGATGATGCTATGGTGTATCGAGAGGTTGTAACAATGGAAAATTGTACTGAAATGCAGGAGGATCTGCAGCGAATTGACGCATGGTGCAGGGAATGGCAACTGAATCTCAATGTAGACAAGTGTAATGTGCTGCGAATACACAGAAAGATAGATCCTTTATCATTTAGCTACAAAATAGCAGGTCAGCAACTGGAAGCAGTTAATACCATAAATTATCTGGGAGTACGCATTAGGAGTGATTTAAAATGGAATGATCATATAATGTTGATTGTCGGTAAAGCAGATGCCAGACTGAGATTCATTGGAAGAATCCTAAGGAAATGCAATCCGAAAACAAAGGAAGTAGGTTACAGTACGCTTGTTCGCCCACTGCTTGAATACTGCTCAGCAGTGTGGGATCCGTACCAGATAGGGTTGATACAAGACATAGAGAAGATCCAACGGAGAGCAGCGCGCTTCGTTGCAGGATCATTTAGTAATCGCGAAAGCGTTACGGAGATGATGGATAAACTCCAGTGGAAGACTCTGCAGGAGAGACGCTCAGTAGCTCGGTACGGGCTTTTGTCAAAGTTTCGAGAACATACCTTCACCGAAGAGTCAAGCAGTATATTGCTCCCTCCTACGTATATCTCGCGAAGAGACCATGAGGATAAAATCAGAGAGATTAGAGCCCACATAGAGGCATACCGACAATCCTTCTTTCCACGAACAATACGAGACTGGAATAGAAGGGAGAACCGATAGAGGTACTGAAGGTACCCTCCGCCACACACCGTCAGGTGGCTTGCGGAGTATGGATGTAGATGTAGATGTAGATGACTCCTGCTGCTAGACTAAATCTGAACAGTCTGCTTGTTGCATTAGGTTTGGAAAGATTCCACTGAGCCTGGTGACTTGAACGTTTCCATTTGCCCACTGGATTTATTTTCACTATGGGACTTAACATCTGAGGTCATCAGTCCCTGAGACTTAGTAATACTTAAACCTAACTAACCTAAGGACGTCACACACATCCATGCCCGAGGCAGGATTCGAACCTGCAACCGCAGCAGCAGCGCGGTTCCGGACTGAAGCGCCTAGAACCGCTCGGCCACGAAGGCCGGCCCACTGAATTTTCCTGGAGAGGGATTGGATCTTGCTCTATGTTATCTGCCACTGTGCACTGAAGGAAGTGAATCTCTAGAAGCAAATCCCACGTCACATCTGCTGTCCTTGAATGTTCACCAGTCTTCTTCCTGTGCCTCGATTTGATGGTACTATTGTAAGGATTTAGTGAAGTCTGGCCCTCACAACAGTACCTTCCGCCTCCTCACAGAATTCCTTCCAAGATTATAGTTTCGCTTGTTTAATAGCAAGGTTGTATTAAGCAAGGGCCTCCTGATATTCTGCTCATTGCCATTTCCTTCTTGCAAAGTTGAACATACTCTTTAACTGCTTTAACTGCCAAATTATTGTTCCACCAAGGGACAGTCTTCTTGTAAACTTCTTAGGGACTGGACTGTTTTCTAAGTATGAGGTCATGATAGCAGACGTAACTTAATTTGCCAATTCCTTAATATCTACTGGATTTCTTATCAAAGCTTTAACTTCAGATAAGCATGAGTTTAGGTCTTTTCTGAATAAGCCCCAATCTGTTTCCCTAAGGTACCCATAGGCCAAAATTTAACAACTATTTTAATCCCGAAGTTACTATATGTGAGGTCAGTTAAGGATGGCTCCATTACCATTTGCCACTGTTTGATGTGCCATTAAGATAGATCCCAAAGTAATGTCAGTTACTTTATCCCTTATTCTGTTCTTATAGATAGGTCCCCTGCAATGTTCAATATCTCTAAATCAACCACCAACGGGTATTCCAAAAGGTACTCATCTCTGCTGTCGTGTCGCTGTTTCCCTAAACAAAGTTGTGCGTGTATGTGTCAGACCCAATCAACAGTGTTTATTCAGCTTTTGGGATGTACCTATCCTCAAAAGAGGAGCTCTCTCCTCATAATAAAGGTAAGGTGAGGCGAAAACGTATTCCTCTGTGCTTTCTTCCTCAGGCTGTTTCATCCTGGAAGTCACTAAGTGCCTGGAACAGAAGTCCGCCATCAGCATGAATGAAGTTCCATTCTTGACATAAACTTACATTCTGGTTCTTTCTACATTTCTGGGAAGAATCAACTTACCTACAGCTCTTCCGGGCCTCATGCCCCCTTTACGTAAGTAGGGTTCCCCTGGTTAAGGGCTACATCCACCTATCTTCCCTGAAGGCGTCTCAGGGCAGCAGTTGCCTGCTTGCTAAGTTGAAGGTTTGTCTGCAACACTTCCAGCCACTAACTCGTCGCCATGCTCGCTAATAATGTCCGTAATTACCCTGACGGTAACTTGAGAAAACCCTAAATACGGATGCAGATCCTTTTCTCGCATTGCCCTCGGGAATTAATCACTGACTTCCATGACAAGAATTTGGCCATCAGATGTAACTTTCCCGTTGATTAGCCCATAGTCTTATTTCAAGACTTCTGGTTCTGCACCCATACTTTCTCAAACAGAACCTCTGGAGGAACATGCTTGAGAAGTTTCGGTACTCAAATTGATTTCATCGCAGTCTTGAAGAGTTCCGCTGTTGTTTGGACCATTAGCTTCACCTCCTCCCACATATATCTTGGGCACCATCTCCTTAAGCCCATCCACTGTTCTCATCCCATCACAGAGAAAGATTATAGCACTTTTGTCCAGATAGGCTCTCCTGTATTTGGGTCTCCACTATCTTCTCAAAGAGAGCCATCTAAATTAGCTCCTCTTACTGTGTGGTGATGTTGACTAGCAGATATCCCCGCTGGGTAACCGCCATCCTGAAAACTGAGACTGCAGTGCTGTTGCCTATTTCTTGCCTCGATTTTTTCTCTGTCTGATCGACCTGTGAAGTGGGAGTATTATACTCCTCCCACGTCGTCGATATGGAAGGGGTCTGTTTACTCCTTCCCTTCACTGTGAACAGTTTTTTTAGAGGTCTTAGGTTCAAGATCTTTTAATTTCCTTCATTTATGTTTAGGTAGTCATTCTTTGCCATCCATTTCCCTTTATTCCCTGAAAAGAATTCGCCCCAGAGCTCCAGACAAGGAACTGATCTTAATCTGATCCAATCTATTAACAACGTTTTCGACTTTTTCGATTCGCCTGTCACCTAATCCAGTAGCTGTCCAGTAGCTTTCTTTCGGCTGTAGCCTCAGTGTTTGTGTATTTGAGTTGTCATCAAGTACCACAGATCTGACTTGTTTTCAGTGATCTTCATTTCGGTCCCACGAGAATTAAGGGTTTATTAGGCAGACACCAGTGGTGCCACAGGGAGGTGTAAGAATAATTACTTGGGGAGGTTGCCCTTTATCTCTGAGAGTGCGTTCACATCTTCCCATGTGCAGCCCACCCCTCTGCACGGATCACGTCACACCTTGGGTGGAGAGGGACTATGGAAATGGATGTGGGAAGAGATGGGTCGTTGTGGGACGCACTTCATCAGGTTCATAAGCTGAAACGTCTCTGGCTTGGGAGACCCTGTCAGTAGCTACGCTACAGCTGGCATAGTCATCAATTTCAGGTGAATCTGCAAACCTTTCTACCTGATTTGTCAGTGCTACAGTAAGGTTGTGCCCCCGGAAAGGAAGAACGAATTACTGCCAGATATGATACGGATATTGTGGCGGTCAAGTATAACGTATGTTACAGACTTTACCCCAACAAAGTCATTAGCAGCAGTGGAATGTACTTTGTTGCTTCTCAGCCGTCGCCCCTATAGCTGACATGTGGGAGCTCAGTTTCTGCCGAATATCTACTATTCATTTGTGGGTAATTACTGTAGCCTATGTCATCAATGATCTGCGTTATATGCTGATATCTATACCTCCACTTAAATCTCTTTCCTTCCACCAAGTCTACGGCTCTAATTTCCACAACGACTCACTTCGTAACCGATACCTAACTGCTCCATACCTTCCATTCATTATCTTCTTTTTCATGGCTTTGTCCCATTGACTCGTTGTAGGTCTTTAGCTGTTTATTTTTACCGAGAGTAATTTAATTTAACGATTGATTTAGTGATGCTGATTCCACATGTATATTCTCATCAAAACAATTACAGGGGACATATTGACCCTCAGCTTCTAATTGTGAGTACTCCGTTTCTGCGGTTCTGAAATGGCATCGCAGGTGGACCTATATCGGAAATGATAGACCAAAGTCAGTTTTCATCCACAAAACTTGTATAGTGGTTGACGTCACTGGGGAAATAGTTAGACCATTGGTGTGATCAAACTAAAGATTCTTTCCGCTGGAAAGAATGTCATAATCGAAAATAGCCGTAAGCTGCTTTATAAATTTCTGTGATTAATTTGCTGTTCCTTATCTATATAAACGATTTGGGAGACAATCTGAGCAGCCGCCTTCGGTTGTTTGCAGATGACGCTGTCGTTTATTGACTAATAAGGTCATCAGAAGATCAAAACAAACTGCAAAACTATTTAGAAAAACTATCTGAGTGGTGCGAAAAGTGGCAGTTGACCCTGAATAACGAAAAGTGTGAGGTCATCCACATGAGTGCTAAAAGGAACTCGTTAAGCTTCGGTTACACGATAAATCAGTTTAATCTAAAAGCCGTAAATTCAACTAAATACCTAGGTATTACAGTGACGAACAACTTAAATTGGAAGGAACATATAGAAAAATGTTGTGGGGAAAGCGAACCAAAGACTGCGTTTTATTGGCAGGACACTTAGAAAATATAACAGACCTACTAAGGAGACTGCCTACATTACGCTTGTCCGTCTTCTTTTAGAATACTGCTGCTCGGAGTGGGATCCTTACCAGATAGGGCTGACGGAGTACACCGAAAAAGTTCAAAGAAAGGCAGCACGATTTCTATTATCGCGAAATATGGGAAAGAGTGTCACAGAAATGATACAGGATATGGGCTGGAAATCGTTAAAAGAAAGGCGTTTTTCGTTGCGACTGAATCTTCTCACGAAATTCCAGTGACCAACTTTCCCTTCCGAATGTGAAAATATTTTGTTGACACAGACCTACATAGGAAGGAACGATCACCACGATAAAATAAGGGAAATCAGAACTCGTACGAAAAGAAGTAGGTGTTCGTTGTTTCCGCGCGCTATACAAGATTGGAATGATAGAGAATTGTGAAGGTGGTTCGATGAACCCTCTGCCAAGCACTTAAATGTGAATGTTAAAAAATATATCGGCTCAACCACTTGTTTATAGTGTAAAACACTAAGATTGACGCGTTTCGGAAGTCAAGCTTCCATCATCAGAACAATAAAAAGTAAAAGAACCGTTAAAACTCGCTAAAGTGGAAGATGCACCAGGCACAATAAAATTGATGATAAAATTAAAACATCGTGGCTACTTCCCTTGTTGCAGCCGTGTCTTCCTAGGTGCATCTCCACATAGTCCTTGGAACATGTATACGTCATCTGTTTGTATAGACGTCTCTGTGACTTCCTTGTTTACTTGCGCGTGAGCTCATTCGCGTTTCGCCGGCCGGAGTGGCCGTGCGGTTCTAGGTGTTATAGTCTGGAGCCGAGCTACCGCTACGGTTGCAGGTTCGAATCCTGCCTCGGGCATGGATGTGTGTGATGTCCTTAGGTTAGTTAGGTTTAATTAGTTCTAAGTTCTAGGCGACTGATGACCTCAGAAGTTAAGTCGAATAGTGCTCAGAGCCATCTGAACCTTTTTTTTTTTTTTTTCACTCGCGTTTCAGTGTCGTGTTTGGCTACGTGGTGTGTGGTATCAACGAAGACGCTCGGGTGGCTTACGACGATAGAAGAGAGATCCATGTGGTTAGATGTTGAACACCATAGGCGACACCATTTTAGAGTTTTTTATAATTTGATGACTATGCGGAGATGCACATTGAAAGACACGGCTGCAACAAGGGAAGTAGCCACGATGTTTTAATTTTATTATCAATTTTATTGTGCCTGGTGCATGTTCCATTTTAGCGAGTTTTAACAGGTTCTTTTCCTTTTTAATATTCTGATGATGGAAGCTTGACTTCCGAAACGAGTCATCTTAGTGTTTTGCACTATAAACAAGTGGTTGAGCCAATATATTTTTTTAACACTGACATTCACAACCACGACCTCTCATCCAGTATGGATAAAATCAAAACTTAAATGTGATTTGCAGAGTATCCATGTAGATGTAGATGTAGATGTAATATACCGGTACATCCACTCCAACATACCATGACATAGCGCTCAGATCTGGAGCAGCCCATTGCCAATGATGTCATTCGTCACTCTGTCTTGAGGTGCCGTCGCGCAACACGGTCGCTAGGCTACGGCGAATATTCATTCGATCAATTTTGACACATGCAAGTTTGTTTCCGAGCGCCTGTACTGATACGCGAGAAGAGCGGCGTCATGTGGACATACCGTAACGGGGTCACCCACGTCATTCCGCCGCCTCCCGCCGGCCAACGCAATGTCACGGTCGGCACGCGTTAACAATGCACCGCTTTATGCGTCTCGCGGTGCGTCCAACGAGACGGGCGTCTCCTAATGGCCGCCGTAAATACCAGACCACCCAGGTCCGGCGCCGACCGTGACTCGATCAAACGATTCTTCCGACGCGGAAACCGTTGGGCGGTGTCATTAATGCGGAAAATAATTTTCGTCGTCGGCAGCTTAGGAACAATATGGGGCGCCTTTGCGACCCCTGAGCCGTAATGCGACGGAATTCCAGCTAATGGTGACGCTCTTATTATTTCTGCCGGCGTCCGCCTGACCCGCCATTGTGTAATTGTGCCGATCGGGTCGGCGGGCAGTCGCTGCAATTAAAGTCCACCGGGCACTACCTACGCGATTAAAAATAATAGCCCCGTAGGAGGCCGGCTCCAATCTCGGCCGGACCTTTATTGTTACTGCTCAGTGTTCAGTGGTCTGCTCCTTCGCACCACAGACGTTGCAGCAAGTGCCCAGCCCGTATTTTATTGCTAATAGGGAGCCTGGGGCAAGGACCTTTCCTAACAGCATAGCGACAAGTGGAGAGAACTATTCCAGGGAAGAGGTTGCGAGTCGTAGTGGGAGAAGAGCTTGTTTCTTTGAGTTAATCGATTCACGTAGAACTCGTAAGAACGATTTTTACCACAGACTGAGAACAAGAAGTACAGAAGAGCAACTGGGTACTATACAGTGCGTTTCAGGGTGATTCAGCTTTCCAACTCGTACGCCATATGGAGTGTTTCAGTAATAAGGGTAAATACACTACTGGCCATTAAAATTGCTACACCAAGAAGAAATGCAGATGATAAACGGGTATTCATTGGATAAACATATTATACTAGAACTGACATGTGATTACATTTTCACGCAATTTGGGAACATAGATCCTGAGAAATCAGTACCCAGAACAACCACCTCTGGTCGTAATTATGGACTCGATACACCTGGGCATTGAGTCAAACAGAGCTTGGATGGCGTGTACAGGTACAGCTGCCCATGCAGCTTCAACACAGTACCACAGTTCATCAAGAGTAGCGGCTGGCGTATTGTGACGAGCCAGTTGCTCGACCAACATTGACCAGATGTTTTCAGTTGGTGAGAGATCTGGAGAATGTGCTGGCCAGGGCAACAGTCGAACATTTTCTGTATCAAGAATGGCCCGTACAGGACCTGCAACTTGTGGTCGTGCATTATCCTGCTGAAATGTAGGGTTTCGCAGGGATCGAATGAAGGGTAGAGCCACGGGTCGTAACACATCTGAAATGTAACGTTCACTGTTCAAAGTGCCGTCAATGCGAACAAGAGGTGACCGAGACGTGTAACCAGTGGCACCCCATACCATCACGCCTGGTGGTACGTCATTATGGCGATGACGAATTCACGCTTCCAATGTGCGTTCACAGCGATGTCGCCGAACACGGATGCGACCATCATGATGCTGTAAACAGAACCTGGATTCATCCAAAAAAATGAGGTTTTACCATACGTGCACCCAGGTTCGTCGTTGAGAACACCATCCCAGGCGCTCCTGTCTGTAATGCACCATCAAGGGTAACCGCAGCCATGGTCTCCGAGCTGATAGTCCATTCTGCTGAAAACGTCGTCGAACTGTTCGTGCAGATGGTTGTTGTCTTGCAAACGTCCCCATCTGTTGACTCAGGGATCGAGAAGTGGCTGTACGATCCGTTACAGCCATGCGGATAAGATGCCTGTCATCTCAGCTGCTAGTGATTTGAGGCCGTTGGGATCCAGCACGGCGTTTCGTATTACCTTCTTGAATCCACCGATTCTATATTCTGGTAACAGTCATTGGATCTCGACCAACGCGAGCAGCAATGTCGCGATACGATAAACCGCAATCGCGATAGGCTACAATCCGACCGTTATCAAAGTCGGAAACGTGATGGTACGCATTTCTCCTCCTTATACGAGGCATCCCAACAACGTTTCACCAGGCAACGCCGGTCAACTGCTGTTTGTGTATGAGAAATCGGTTGGAAACTTTCCTCATGTCAGCACGTTGTAGGTGTCACCACCGACGCCAACCTTGTGTGAATCCTCTGAAAAGCTAATCATTTGCATATCACAGCATCTTCTCCCTGTCGGTTAAATTTCGCATCTGTAGCGCGTCATCTTCGTGGTGTTGCAATTTTAATGGTCAGTAGTATATATTGCCGAAAAAAATTAGTACACCCTTTTAGAGGTTTCCAGTTCACTCAAGATTTATTAATGGAACTCTGCATGTACATGAAATGATTACAGTAATAGATCAATAGCACAAGCGGCTCTTAGGTGCCAGGTGTCGACCTACACTGAAACCCCCATATTAGTAGGTGCTATAGCCTTCATGGGCGGCAACGCATGTGCTGACTCTGGCATCCAGTCGATCGTACAGATGACGAATGCTGTCGTGGAACACGTTTTCCCATACCTGCTTGACCTGTTCACCTAGTTCTGTAAGAGTTGTTGGCTTACAAGTCACACGAATCATTTCTCATACATCATATCCCACATATGCGTGATGGGAGACATGTGCGGAGATCGTACTGACAAGGGAAGCTGCAGCACGACTTGCAGAGCACGTTTACTTTCACGGACAGCATGTGGGTCAGCACTATTCTGTTGGAACATCACATTACCTTCATGTTGCCATAATTGCAAAAGAACGGTTCCCACAACATTCTACACTTTCCGAGCGCTGGTTAACATCCCATCCTGAAAACACCAAAGCTGAACGTGAGTTATAGCTTATCGCACCACACACCACGAGGCCTGAGCTGAGGCCAGTGTGTCCTGAACGAACGCACTCCACAAGACAGCGCTGACGATATCTACGTAGTATGCTCGAACGACAGTAACTTGCGTGCAGGTAGAAGCTCCTTTCTTCGCTAAAGGCCAGGGAAAGCCATTCCATCTTCCAAGTGATCCTCTGATGTTACCCGTCCACCCGTGCATCCCGATGCTGTAGCGGTATTGGAAGACGGGCTAGATGTGCGCGTGCCCATAGTCCCACTGCTAATAAACAGTTCATAACAATTCGAGTTGGCATGTCTGAACTTACAAGCCCTTCTATATGTACTGTGGTAGCTGTACAATTTGCCACTGCCGCCCTTACAATTCGAAGATCCTGGCCTGCGTCTTTGTAGCCTCGACGTCCAGCGCCCCATCTATGTGTGTGAAACGTTCACTTTGCAAATTTCCTACTTTCAACTGTAATCAAGACTTTAATAAAAATGGCAAAGGTAACATTAATCAGAACACTGGAAGGACTGGAGTCTAAATAACAATAGCTTTATTCAGCCTTAACATCACAAGACAAACACTTTCAGTGAAACGCGGTCTTTGGTGAACAAAGTGATCAGATGGGGATCAACACATGACACTAGACAGAACTAATCACTTTACCTGACTTCCTACGTGTGAATCCCTGGTATAGCCCAAAAACTACGCTACAGTCAAGCATCTATACTCTACTATTCCATAAAGAAAGAATATGGTTCGAAAGAACAGGGTGTTGAGAAGAACATATTGGGGCCCTACGCCGTAGCAGCAAATACTTTACCCACCTGCTTGTCGTCAGGGCGGCACACCATGATGCGTTCGGTGACTGGAGTCATGGACGGCGGCAATCTGTTATTGACGGCGCGCCCCCGAAAGAAATGCAAGTACGCAGCCTTGCGTTCGGCTAATTCGTAAAGCACGTACTTCCCTACGAGCGTCTGAAACTCCGGCGGACTCCAGTATGCTGGTAATTTGAATTTGAGCCACGACTATGCATGACGGAATATGTCAAATTTTTAGACGGCCAACTCAAAACAAATAAGTACACCCACACATAACTTGTTGTGTCTGTGAAGCTAGAAGCAGTGCCTCTGACAGTTCAGATTGTGACTGGCACCGGCTCTAAGTGGCACAGACCACAAGTCTCACCATTTAGGTAGAGACCTGCAGTTCCTTACTAGCAAAGTGCCAGTACAAGAGTGACCTCTTCTCTTTCTTTCAGCTTTCCTCGCTAGCTCGGTAGCCTAGCACATTTATATCTTAGACTACTCCCACTTCAGGCCAAGACAATCACGAGCTGGAGCGCGGCACTCGTAGCTGGGAGACCACCCCTTGCTCTGCATACACAAATCTGACCAATCAGCGACTTTAAAAATTTATTGGGAGAAAAGGAAGAAAGATTCAGCATTGCGGTCTCTTTCGCATGCATTTACGCTGTGTATTTTGCTAATAGCACTACCTGGATGGAACCGCAGCCCTCCATAAAAAGATCGTTGTCTCCTCTGTTGCGTCCATTTCGAACTTTCCAAAGAATTACCATAAACTCCCTAAAAGCCTCGTGCCTTCTCAGATATGTTTTGTCCCAGAGTCTGGACGTCTGGGCATCACTGAGCTGTTCCATGGAAGTTCACAGAAACACACAGTCGTCTCATCGGTTTCCTGCCTAACAAGGGCCCATCCCTTGCTTTATTGCTGGCCATCAATGCTCTGCCAATAGCAGCGGCGACTCCTCGGCGCTAGTCAGCCTATCTGGACGTGGCCGCCGACAGATCGGCGCTATTCAACGTATCTGCAAAATAAGACCGAGCGACTGGACAGTCTGCAAATGTCTCCACCCAGATTCTACCGAAAAAACGCTCTCCTCGGTCCTCAGCTGCTGTACGCTTTTACTGCAGTCGTTTAAATCAGTACCCTCTTCCCTTTGAACACAAGTAAAGCTTATCAATATTCCGTCACTAGAGCAAACGAGTAAGACCGTTAACTACTGCCAACCATTTCAGCATATGGATGAAGTCAGATCGTATAAAGCATAGCAACCAAACAATAAAGGTCAGCCTCCCTAAGAACGTTACACGGTATAACACTGAATCAGAGTTGAGAGTGCCCTGTAATCTCTCAACTTGACTACTGATTCCGACATCGTTGCACAACTGACTAAGGACGTCTAGCTTGTGTGGCAGTTCTCCTAATGGACCATCCAGCCACTCGAAAGGTCAGAATCTGACCCTCTTCAAACGCGCTCGGTTGGCTGTAGGCAGCACAAGTGGGTCTCTGTGGTGAGGCCACCTGCTTGCTTCATGCATTTGCACCACTCTGAGCCTTCTGGCTGTGAGCGTTCCTTATTAAAGGATATACACAAATGGCGCTGTGATAGGTATGCCATAATTTTAACTTGCCACATTCACATGGTATGTGGTAAATGCCCAGATTCTGCGGAACAGGTCAAATTTCACACTCCCTAGAAGTGCCTTAATGTTGGTGAGTGTATGGAACACGCTCTAGACGTTATGTTTGAGGAGAATTCTGCTGATTTTGACAGATTGTTCGCGAGAGTAGCCCAAACTACTTGATGTCAATTGGTGATTAATTCAAATTTAGTTACACATTGATACTGACTTGTTTTAGTCACTATGTACTATAATCGACTGAAGCAGCAGGAATATTATGCAGTCTTTATGAAATGCTTGCTTCCTTATTCCCACCGACTAAATTTCTTGGCAAACACGTACCTTCTCAAGTAAAAATAAATCTCATTTTGCTCCTGTACTATTCTCAACATTGTGAGGTAATGGGCGAGTCGTCGCGTCCTGAAAATATAAGTTCGGAGGAAGCGATGTCCGCACGGGCCGCTCGGCCAGCTGGTGCCCGGCAGCAAACACGTGGTGCGGAACGTTAGCCGGTCGAGTGGCGTAGCCCCAGCGCGTTGTCCGTAGAGCACGTGGCTGGGAATTCCTTGGTGACGCTGTGCACCGGCAGGGCCAAAGATGGCGGACTTTGTGAAACCTTAACGGCAGACATTTCACAGTTCGTATAGAAATTAGTAGTACCCGGATGAATCACGATACTTCAAAAAGAAACATGGACATTACTATTATATGCACGATGTATTTGATGTTCTAATCAGATTTTCAATATCTTTATTAGTTTAAAGTTTAGTATCTGACGGTAAATTATACAAGTAACACCCAGTAACGAATTTCCAAAATATAAACGCTTCATACGATTTTGTCGGTCGCTACGTCTTTGGAAAGTTATTAGTATATACCTAAATTGATATGAATTACAGGCGTGTAACTTTAATGATACATGAGTTATTGGAGGTCAAAGTGGCCGATTACTATCGATCGAGTCAGGCCATAAGTACTCCACACTTACACGAAAAAACGGTAGCAGCATGCTTATAAATATATTTATTCATCTATGTCTTTGTTTGTATCCGATATATACTATTCATGAAGAAATTGTTTTAAATATTTACTGTGTTTTAGAAAGCACAGACACATTAGGCTACTGGCCTAACTTTTGTTGCTATTCCTTTGATATATGTTTATTTAATTTGTTTATGTATTTAACAATGTGTGTTAGAGTGTGTCTACGGTCCCGTTGGAATATTTATTTAATTTCAAGTATTTAAATGTAAATCTAGTATTTCGAATGTGTTTCATTATGTTTGTGTGGTTGTGTTGGCTTGAAGACGTGGTTGGAGCGCTCTAGCCAGTCACAGCGCTCGTGAATGGGGAGACTGGATTCAGTAGTTCAAATGGTTCAAATGGCTCTGAACACTATGGGACTCAACATCTGAGGTCATCAGTCCCCTAGAACTTAGAACTACTTAAACCTAACTAACCTAAGGACATCACACACATCCATGCCCGAGGCAGGATTCGAACCTGCGACCGTAGCGGTCGCGTGGTTCCAGACTGAAGCGCCTAGAACCGCTCAGCCACACTGGCCGGCGATTCAGTAGTGATGGTACAGAACGGCACAGGACGGGGAGTACTGGACGTGACGGCGCGACGGACGCTCGGTCGAGGCAGAGACTTGGACAGTGAGGAGCGGTTTGCTTGCGGTCGTGGCAGATAGAAATACTTTGGAGTGCCGACTTGTGCACTTGTTTGTGTGGCTTCTACAGTGAAGACGCAGTGTGCGTTTAGTAGTGAATATCTCGCGAGCTGTGTTGTTATTCATAACTAATTACGTGCAGTAGGGATCTATTGTTTCCCTGTTATTCAACTTACATTTTAATTAATTGCTGGACCATCGACACCAATAAGTGTTTTGAAGAAATATACCGCATTCTCATAAGTACTTCTACTATCGTACTCATCATTTAAAGTCGTTAAGATAGTATCTGCAGATTTTATTTAACTGCAAATTTTCATTTATAAATTTATATCGTACTTTCATAATTCGCAATTTCCGAGTCATAGAAACTTTTGACCATTCGATTCATGTGTGCATTCTTATCGTATACTGTAGACTCAGCAGTATTTGACGTGTAATGCGGGAACTACGTATCCCAGCCCCTAGACAACGAAACCAGCCAAAACTTTTAATGTTGCAACTCTGAGTCGGAGGGTACGTAGTTGGGTGTCGCAGCATCAACCCCTTTCATACTGTTTGAAAGCCCGCAACATATCTAACGGTAGGAAGAGATTCAGAAGAACTGTGAGTGTTGCGGGAGTTGTATGGCAAATATGTGATCTTCTTTGTTTCTTCTTGAAATTCTTCAGGAATCTCTGGCGGGGAAAGAGGGCTCAGTGCCTTTTGAACATCTCGAGAAAAATATCCATTCTTGTCGAACACAGATTGAAGGTGTCCTATCTCTGTCCCAAAACTATGAGGATCTGACAGAGTTCGTGCCTGGCGAATCAGAGTTCTGAGTAAACCATTCTTCTGCATATCTCTTAGATGGGGGTCAATTCTGCGGGCAAACTGAAGGGGTGACAATGGACAGCCCTCTCTCACCGATGGTGGCCACTCTCTTTATGGAGAGATTTGAAGAGGAGGCCTCAAATCAGCCGAAATGCTTTTTTAGGTATGTGGATAACCCTTTTGTTATATGGCCCCACGGGAGGCAAAAAGTCAATCTTTATTGGACCACCTAAACTCACGCCACCCTAACATTAAATTCTCCATGCAACTGGAGAAGGATGGACTGCTCCTTTTCCTAGATGTACTAGTGAAGAGGAAGGCAGATGGTACCTTCAGCCACACTGTTCACCGCAAATCCATTCACAACGACTTATACCTGCAAGACAGCAGTTGCCAGCATCTGGCACAGAAGAATGGTGTACTCAGAACTGTGGTTCACCGGGCGCGAACTCTGTCAGATCCTGATTATTTGGCGACGGAGATAGAACAACTACAATTTGTGTTCGACAAAAGCGATGTTGAAAAGGTACTGCGCCCTGCTTCCGCGCCAGAGATTCCTGAAGAGATACAATAAGAAACAAAGAAAGTTGCGTATTTGCCATTATGTCGGGCCGATATCTGCCAAGATTATCAGAATTCTCCTCAGACATAACATCGAGAGCATGATAAATCCACCCAACAAGATTAAGGCTGTACTAGGGAGAGTGAAGGATCAAATAAAATGATCGTGTGGCGTTGTTGGCTGGGAGGCCCCATCTGGGGAAGTTCGGGCGTCAATTTGCAAGTCCTATTTCAGGTGACGCCACATTGGGTGACTTGCTTGTCGATGATAATGATGAAAAGGTGATGAGGGCAACACAATACTCAGTCCATGAGCCGAAAAAAGTCTCCAACCTTGCCGAGAATTTAACTCGAGCCCCTCTGCGTGATAGGCAAACACGTTACAACTCAGCTAAGCAGTCGAACAGTGTGAAGGATGATGGGTATATGGAAACCGGGCTTTTACTACATACGATGTGAACATGGTATGGCATACATCCAGCCAGACGACCAGGACCGTTGACATCAGGCGAAAAGGACATCAGAGGCACATCCAAGTCAGCTATTGTCGAGCATTGTTTAGAACTCAGTCATTCCATGAATTATAATGATGACAAGATTATAAAACAAATATCGACATACCGTGACAGCGTCATCAAAGAATCTATTGAGATTAAGGTCACAGAGAATCTAACTGTGGAAGCGGTTTCCAGCTGAGCTCTACCTGGAACCCGGTATTCAATCTTCTGAAGACGCAACAGTGGCAACATCAAGACCCCAAGGGACACAAATATCAAGATGGAGTTAGAGAAGACAGGCCAGTACATGCAGCAAAGGATATACGTGGAATGGTACCTCAGACTACAGGATTGATGCCTGAGGACATTCTACTGAGTCTCGAGCGACAATTTGAACACCAGCGACCTGAAGATAAGACTGCAGCCGCTCCTGGCGGGCACGGACTTCGGACTGAACGTCTGACACGGCACGCCACGGTAACAGAACGTCCTACATCACAGGAGGGCTTAAATAACGACAGTCGAAAGATAAATGTCTAGAACGGCTTGGACGTCATTCAGATTTTCATACAGCAGGATTGAGACGGGTAATAACAACAAACAACGCACATAGCGTTCGGAACTGCTGCGGCTATGAGGAAACTTAACAGTCGCTGCATACCAATGACGGAGCGACTGACGTGGTGCCTACCGCAGAAGGAGAGCTTAGCACAACATAGGCATAAATATCGGACGCGTTCCACAATGAAAACAGTATCAAATGGTTCAAATGGCTCTGAGCACTATGGGACTTAACTGCTGAGGTCATCAGTCCCCTAGAATTTAGAACCACTTAAACCTAACTAACCTAAGGACATCACACACATCCATGCCCGAGGCAGGATTCGAACCTGCGACCGTAGCGGTCTCGCAGTTCCAGACTGTAGCGCCTAGAACCGCTCGGCCACCCCGACCGGCAAAACAGTATCAGACAGCACCTGAAGAAGACTACAAGACATGCAGTTGAAATATCGTGCAGGGAAGACTCGAATAACCAACAGAAACCCGACTGTGCAACGTGGCCTGAAATTATAATTTATCTGTGTCACCAGCTACGTCTCTGTAACCAATGCAACTGGACATCCGTTGTATGGAATGTTTTATTCGAAGAGGTCGGCAGAAGAAAGTGCAAACCCACAAGAGCACATTTTAAGATAATGTATGTTATTTGCCTGGATAAATTCCAAGACAAGAACATAAATACAACTAGAGAAGATAATTTGTGCAGTTGACAGTGTTTTCTAGCGGTACATGTGAATCTACTTATTGCCAGGATGTGTCGCCTTGTAATATTCTACAGATTTGACTTATCCTTACTAAATTGAAGATTAGCACTTTCTTCCGGAGACCTCTTTAATTAATCTATACAACCGCCTTCGCCCATACAAGAGGTGTAAAAGGTACCTATTTACAACGTACCACCTTGATACAGATGTAGCCGAGAAGAAAAGTTGATATTTTAAACTTGTGTTCCGTCAAGTCGGGAAACTACCTCAAATCGGCCTACAAAAACCATGTAAGCTACAGTAGCTGCGCGTCGCTCGAGATTTTCAGTATGCTCTCGCTCTCTTCGCGCCAACTATTACCCTGCAGAAAAAATAATGGGACCTTTCTTGTAAGAAATTTAATGTAGCGTAATTTTGTACTGGGGTACGTTTTCGATAGAGGCCGTGGTTAGAGAATTATTAAAGAAATACATGCAGAAGCGATCTTCAAACGTTAATGGCACCCCTCACAAAATTTGTGACTACACGGATTATTTCCCACATTCTACCTTTTTTGGTCTTAATTGGCTTGGTAGTTACACTAACGGTTTACTCGACTATTTCGCTAATCTTTCTTTCTTTCTTTCTTTCTTTCTTTCACTGGTGCCATGTCCCGCGCTGCCGCAGGTTCGAAACCGTTAGTAACGGATTTGACAAGGTTAGTGTGAAGGGGTGGCCGGATGCCCTTCCTGCCGCCACCCCATACCCCCTGGGACGGAAGTAGTGTACCCCTGCTGTCTGCGTCTAGTGGAATAGTGCAAGCGTGTTCAGATGTCTGCGAGTCGTGTAACTGAGTCGGAACGTGGGGATCAGCCCGGTATTCACCTAGCGGGATGTGGGAAACCGCCTAAAAACCACATTCAGGCTGGCTGGCACACCGATCGACGTCGGTAACCTGCCAGGCGGATTCGATCCGGGGCCGGTGCGCCTATCCGAGTCCTGGAAGCAGCGCATGAGCGCTCTCAGCTAACCCGGTGGGTCTCAGTTATTTTGCTATCATTAGTTTAAACGTATGACGACGGTAATGAAAGAAAAATGATTTTTTTAAACGTTATGCAAAAGTTAATTACGTTCATGAGGCTGAACTTACACGTAAAGTAGTTTCGTAGTAAGAATGCCAAATAAATAATGCAATTTAATCGTTGATTTAATACTGTCAAAAGTTTCATAGTTGTGATGTAAAATTTACACAAATGTCAAGTTTACAATTTTTAAGTACACGGCTAAGCCTGTTGTGTGTAATACAATGAAGACCTAAGAAGTTTAGACATGGATCATAAATCTTATAGTCGCGAACTTTTGTACAATGGTACGGGGGAGTGCAATGAACACATACTAAAAACTTTGAGGAGGGGAGGGGGCGTATGTGTGTGGGACGGGAGCGTACAGGGTACCTTACCAAGTCATTTTTGTACGTTTTTCGGGAATAATTCGTCAACCGTAGCCTCTGTGGAAGACGTATCAGAGTACAAAATTTAACTACATTCAGTTAATTACAAGAAGGGTCCTACCCATTTTTGTATAGGGAAAATACTTGGAGCGGGGAGATCGAGAGGCGAGTGAACTTCAAACATCTCATGCGTCGCGAATGCCATGTGTCTTAAGTAGTTTCTGTATGCCAGTTTGAAGTTGTCTCACGACCTGATGGATCAGAAGTCTTGTATATGAATTTGTACTTCTCGATTTGCTCTATACTACTGTGATATATTGTTAACAGTTACTGATTACGCCATGTGTACTATTTCTCCTAAAACAGCGTATCTTGTTTGCCAGTCAATCGGGACTGAATTACTGCTGTCCCCGGGCAAAGAGTAGACCGCTCTCCAATGTGCTAGGGGTACGGAAAGACGAAAGTGCCCTGTGAGTATGTACAACACGGGAAGTCCTAGCAGCAGACTTCAGATGTCTTATTGTTAGTGTCGTGGGTGGACCAATGCTGACAGTTCAGGCTGTAGCATCATCGCCATCTGACATGTCCACAAGCTGCTACGACTTCACATGGCGTGGGGATAGTATTCGCTATGCAGCGCTAACCGGAGACAGGGAATGACGTAAACAATGCCACAGTGGTTAAAATACTGATCTAATCTTCCAGAGGAACGCGGTTGAAATCACTCTTCCTTGACATTTTAACTTGAGGTTTCCATCGATTCCGTCAATTTTTGCAGGTGATGCCAGTGTGTTTTTCACAAAATGATCGCAACGGAATTTCTTGCCATGTCGTGATTTAGGACTTCAAACCAGACGAAAATAATATTTTTTTTTTCGAAGTGTTAGTGAACTGAGTCCATTGCATTCAAACACTATTTCGCTACAAGCTTTCCCTCCGACCTTCAATAATATTTAATACTATGCGTGAATTGTTCAAGTCTTGAGGGGGATAAATGGATCACGTAATTGCCCGCTATGGTATACGAAAACAATCTCCCAGTCGTGGTGGATTTTGGCGCTGCGAATATGGATAACCATCAGCTGGATTGTTCATATCTTGCAATGGATAAATAGATCATGTGATTGTCCTCTGTGGTATAGGGAAACAGCCTCCCGGTCCTGGTGGTATTTGGAGCTGCGAATATGGGGTACCATAAGCTGTATAATGGAATGACGACAATGAAAATTTATGCCAGACCAGGACTCGAACCTGGATTTCCCATATATCGCGAGCGGTTGCCTTACCATTTGTTTCTTTCCGCTGGCAGGTGCTCATCTCCTTTCTTTTGCCTTTCACAGGCAAATGCTCTATCAACTCTTTTTTTTAAGGTATAGATAAGGGGGGCAGAGTGGGAAGGGTCGTTCGTGACGGGATGAGAGAGATGCAGCGGGACGGAAACATTGTACATTTAATTCTTTTTTAATTTTTAATTTTTTGTTTTAATTTTAGTATTGCACGAAGGAAAACCAATCACATATGAAAAAGAAAGGACAGAAATGTAGGGCCGAAGTGACATCCTCATCACATCAAGTGGGGTAATATCCTAGTGCGCTAAACTACGTAACATGGAACTCCCCACCGCTCCGGAGGGTCACGATACATGCTGTCTAGAAAGTTCGCAAAGTGCGTGTTTTGTATTTAGAGTGACGTCGGATGATCTTACGCTATTGAAGTAGATAGAGTCAATAGTCCATGCCCGATATCACTGTCCGCGAGAGCACGTAGTTCGATGCGTGTCCTCCAATCCAGCTAATTGCCGACGTTTTTTGTGGAGGGAAAAAGATCGCGTGCGGGAAAAATAAAGCGTCCGTCGTGATCGCGGAGTCGTCTATGTGTTGGAGGAGTGCCACGATGCGTTACGTCAGCCACCAAACATCCGCCGCCTCACCGCACTGCAGACGATGTTCGTCGGTGTCCTCCATGCCAACTGTACGGCAGTGTGGGGAATCTACTGTGTGAATGTCGTAAAATCAGCGGCGAATGACTGTCTTGCGGTGATTAATGTATCCCAAGACGATCTCGCTGTCGTGGCGACGAGGTGAGTATGGACAGCTCGTCAGATCTGTCGCCAATCCCTCGTTGGGTGTTTAAGCTCGACAACATTGCTGCCATGATGGTGCCCCAACTGGCGATATATTTCACCGGTTGTGGGGATTCTCGAAGAAGGTATTTGTAACTCAACATAATTACAATCAACAATGAATCGCGCGACGCGAGATGAAATGGCGATGTTGTGACTACTGCCGCTGGCGGTTCAAAGGACAGATGAAGAAGCACGTCTACGGTTGCCTGCATGATGGTGTGTTGCCGTTGGTTCCAGGCCCGTAGTGTCGCTCGCAGGTATAGAGCGAGAGCCTTTTTACTTACATTTGTGAGATTAAGTCCTCCAGAATGGTTTGGAAGAAGTAAAGTCTCGTATTCGACCTTAAGTAGCATCCGTTGGCTGTTGGTAGACATAGTTTCCAAAGGCCGCCATTAATCTGTCAGCAATACCATGTGGCATTGGCAGTAACCGTGCCAGGTGAAGCAGTCGTGACGCAAGATGAACATTAGCGTATACCACCCTTTGGAGCAGGTCGAGGATTCAGAGTGAATTACTGCGCATGTGAAGTCTAACGTTCTGGAGCAGCCCCCGGAAGATCGCAGTCGCTGATTGCCGTAGAAATCGAGTGAACAACACTCCAAAGGATCGCATGATGTCCACCGTCGTAAACGGACTGTACAGAGCGTGCAGCCCCCAACCGAAGAGCATAATCTTGGTTTTATTCATGTTCACCCTGCTAGCCGCCGCCTCTCCGTATGTAGTAAGAATGGAACCACCTTACAAACTTCATTCTCCGATCGGAGGAATATCATCAAGCCGTCGGCATATGCACGACACGTGAAGGTACTCTTACGGAGTTGGATGCCTGTAAAGAGTCCGTCGAAGAGCCTGCAACAGTGGTTCGAGCGCTATTGCAAACAGCACCATCGACAAAAGACATCCTTGATTAACTGAGCTGTAAACAGGAATGTTAACTACCTCCCAGCCATTGACTCTCGCCGCCTAAGAAGAGCCGCGAAGGAGGCGCACGAGGACGGTAATAAATTCCTGGGGTCGAGTCAAGGAAATCATGATTGATCCTGTCAGTATTGAGTATTGAGCATCGTCAGCGGTCGAAATTGATGGGAGCTGACACTTCCTGCCGATTTCGCTATTGGTACAAAAATTCGCGCCATGAACTGCGACGGGACGTCCGTGTTAGGGTACAATAACTCGTACATTAACACCCATAGGGACATTATTAGATCTGCAAATTCGCAATAAAATTCGAGTGTCAACTCATCTGGCCCAGAGGATTTATTCACCGCTTCCTCCGCGAGTGCCATTTGTACGTCATCTTCCTTTGGGAGTTCAAATAACGCCTCTGCATCTGTACCATCCACCGCCGTTAGCAAAATGTCTTCTCCTATCCGATCGTACGCCGGCTTCGCAGTGAAAAGAAGGCAGTAATGCTCCAGAAACCATCAGCAAAGTTCTGTTGTGACGTCAAGGGCCGATCGTCACCATCATGGAGCTCTGTGATCAAGGATTAGCGATTACGGGCATCTCCCCTGGACACATGACGCATGGAAACACGTTCGTCATCGACGCTGTCCAAGCACCGAGCACGGATCGGAAGTCCCTCTATTCGACGTCTCGTGATCGATGAAATGCGATGGACTTCCGCTTGACGTTCGAGCGACAGGGCCCTGGAGGACAGGTCACGGAACACCACGAGGTAAATTCAAATGTATCTCGGAGCCAACTCCCTTTTTCTGTGCCATAAGTTATGAGAGCACTTCGTATCGCCGGCTTTGCACATTGCACACACCAGGAAAAAACCGCACGGTGCATCGGGAGACGGCGAATGCATGTCTGCTACCCTTTTTCGATCCGCTGACGACATTCAGGCTCGATCAATAAGGGCTAATTAACTTTCCACGAACTACGGCTCCGCCAGACGCACTCCCGAGGGAGGTTTAACGTGCATAAAAGTGCGACAACGTTCAGCACCCAACACATGATCTCCTAATCCAGCAGAAACATAAATGCGATCCAGTCTGCTCTCCGGATATCTAGTAAAAAACGTGAAGCCTTCATGCTGCCCATGGATCTTCTCCCATGTGTCCACTAGTCGCATGTTTCCGCAGATTGTGTGTAGTGTATAGCACGAGCTAAAATTCGGGGTATGTTCCTTCAGTGTGAGAACACAATTAAAATTCCCTCCTACCAAAATGTGATCATATCTGCCATGGAATAGGGGCGAAATCTCCTCCGAATGGATGTGTCCACGCGCCCGTCCATTGCCAGAGGCGGAGGGTGCGTAGTTGTTGACAATACGAATGCCGTTCACAGTCATTTCCAAACCCCGGGCTGAAGGGAGAGGTCACACACCGGAATCCTTCCTTAGCCTAATATCGCCGCGCCGTGTCCTACGTCTGGAGTCGGTGTTAGGTAAGTGTTGTAACCACGCACGTCGGGAAAGGTATCATTGCAGGTTTTCTGCACCAGTAAAATATCCACGTCCGTGGCGTACATAACGTCCCGGAAGAGTTGCATATTTGCAAGCGATCGTGATGTGTTAATGTTCACTGTTCCCGCCTCATATGCTTGGTCCGTTGTTGTCGTCATGCTTGTGGAATGTCATCGTCAACTACAGAGGCTTTAGTCCGCCATTCGTGCTCAGAGGGTTGCCCGCCAATGGGCTGCCCTCCGTTGTGTTCGTTCTGTTGTGCGCGTCCTGTGAGTGAGGCGTCGTGAAGTGGTGATTCCAATTCCGGTATCCCTTCGACTGGTTCTGCCCAGTCACATAGGTCATCAATCCCAGAAACACCCTCTGTTGCATTTTGATATGGCTGCCGCGACACTGGCTCCACCGTCGGTAGTATCGGGTCATTCGGTGCAAGTGAAGGGAGGCATCTGAAAGGCAGAACATCCAGTCTCCATCTGAAGAGATCCTTTCAGTCTCCTCTAAAGGCACGTGTTCCATGTCAGACGTCTCTTCTGCTCGAATAACTTTCGTGTCCCCTAGGCTAGGGGAGGACGTGTCACTGAAACTATGGCGACGCTTTTTTCTGCGCCTCGGCGATCGTTGTTTGGCTCCCTGCCCTCTGCCGCTGTAGACGAAGTGTCACATCTTTCAACAGGCCCTCGTTGGTCCGTTGCTGCCGCCACAGTCTCGACTTCCACTTCCACGCCGCGTGCTGCTTCTGAGGGTGCGGAAGGTTACTCCCTCATCCACCTTGAGGTGGGTGTAGGGGCATCCTCCATGTAACCTCCATGCTCTCCTAACTGAGTCCGCTCTTGCATCAGCATGTCCGTGTCACGCTCCGAAATCGGCAACGCCTTTCAGCGAGCCACCGACACGTACGCCATCAGCAGTTGCATGGGAACTTCTCGTTGTGACGCTTCTCTAAGTGGCAGTTGCACGACGCGGCCTCGTATGCACTCCTATGTCCTTCCCGACAGCAGCCAGAACATCTCTGTGGCCAGCCGTCGCAAATCACAATTGCTCGACATCCTTCAATATATAAATATTAAAGGGATAAGCAAAATATCCACGGGTGTGCTGCCGGTCTATAGTGTCCAATGGGCACAATATTTCGGCTGAAACGTCCCCTTATAACAATTATACATGACTGTGCTTAAACTGACACACAATTTTTTTTAGCGCAACTCAATCTGACTTTCAGAAATCCCTACAAAGGAATGTCACTGACTAACATTAACCTGTACCTTTCACAAATCACTTACCTCACAAAAATCTTCGTTACTCGAACTACTGCAATACAGCGAGCGCCACTACTGCCAGCTAAATAAAAGATTCAAACTACTGAAGGCACTAACTACTGATAGGCATAGTTAGCAAATGAAAGATTTTAATAGAGAACAAACAATGTATTTACCTTAATAGTCATAATTGACATCCAGTCTTACAAATTTCAAAACTCCGCCATCTCTCTCCCCACATCCACCACTGCTGGCGGCTCACCTCCAACTGCGCAACGCTACGCGCTGTTCACATCCAGCTGCCGCTGCCCAACACTATAATGGCAGACAACAATGCAAACTAGCCACAGACTGCACACAGCCAGTGATTTTCATACAGAGCGCTACGTAACGTTGCCAATAAGAAAACATAAACAGCCTACTTACACGGCGATCATACATGTCGCCATCATCAGGTGAACTGACGGACTGAGCTCCTGTGAACGTGCCGGCACGGAGATCCGTACGCTATGGCTGCTCAGAGGGAACTGGGTTCGGTCGCGGCGGCGGCCGATTTAAATACCCTCCGCCCGCGGCGCGCTCCCTCCGCCGTCCGCGCCCCACGCCACGGTCGCGCGGTGGAACAGATTGCGACGGCGTCTGAGATGACGTCGGTGTGATGGCTCTGTCCGCCGTGGTCGTCACAACTATACGTTTGCTCGATTTACTCTCGATTAACCCAATCGCTGGTTCCCAAGCCTTGCTAAGATTATAGCCACAGTCACGGTTTATGAGGTCGTCATTGGTGCGAATTTCGTTGGCCCCTCTAACAAGGCTGTCCCAGTATCTCGACGTCTGTACGAGAATCCTCGTGCTGTCATACTCCATGGCGTGATTTTCCGACAAACAAAGTTCAGCGACCGCCGACTTGCTCGGATACATCAGTCGAGTGTGCCTCTGGTGTTCACGGCATCGATCCTCGACGGTACGCATCGTCTGACCAATATACGACTTGCCACATTGACACGGAATCTGGTACACGCCGGCCTCCCTCAAACCGAGGTCTCCATGTCGTCATCCGTATGGAAACCTTCGTGCTTTATCCGTTACGTGGACGACACGTTCGTCATCTGGCCACATAGTATGGATAAACTCCTTGACTTCCTTACAGATCTAAACTCCATACACCCCAACATCAAATTCACTATGGAGACTGAAACGGAGGGTAAATTACCTTTACTTGACGTCTTGGTCAAGAGAAGGGCTGACGGCACCCTAGGTCATGGGGTGTATCGGAAGACAACACACACTGATCTGTATTTGCACGCAGACAGCTGCCACCACCCTTCACAGAGGAACGGGGTACTTAAAACTCCAGTACATAGGGCGCGCACTATCTCTGACGCAGAGAGTCTACCCCAGGAATTGGAACACCTGAGAACTGTATTTCGAAAAAAATGGGTACTCAGAGTGGCAGATTCAATGTGCTCTCCGCCCAACCACTGCAGCACAACCTGTTGAGATGGATGAAGTCACGAGGGAGGAGGTAGGCACTGCATTTATTCCATACACAGGCGCACTCTCGGGGAAAATCGCCCGCATTCTGAAGAAACACCTGGTCGGAACTGTGTTTTGTCCTCCAAATAAAACTCGTGCACTGGTGGGGAGCGCCGAAGATGACCTCGGTTTGAGGAAGGCCGGCGTGTACCAGATTCCGTGTCAATGTGGCAAGTCGTATATTGGTCAGACGATGCGTACCGTCGAGGATCGATGCCGTGAACACCAGAGGCACACTCGACTGATGTATCCGAGCAAGTCGGCGGTCGCTGAACTTTGGTTGTCGGAAAATCACGCCATGGAGTATGACCGCACGAGGATTCTCGTACAGACGTCGAGATACTGGAACAGCGTTGTTAGAGAGGCCATCGAAATTCGCACCAATGACGACCTCATAAACCGTGACTCTGGCTATAATCTTAGCAAGGCTTGGGAACCAGCGATTGGGTTAATCAAGAGTAAATCGAGCAAACGTATAGTTGTGACGACCATGGCGGACAGAGCCATCACACCGACGTCATCTCAGACGCCGTCGCAATCTGTTCCACCGCGCGACCGTGGCGTGGGGCGCGGACGGCGGAGGGAGCGCGCCGCGGGCGGAGGGTATTTAAATCGGCCGCCGCCGCGACCGAACCCAGTTCCCTCTGAGCAGCCATAGCGTACGGATCTCCGTGCCGGCACGTTCACAGGAGCTCAGTCCGTCAGTTCACCTGATGATGGCGACATGTATGATCGCCGAAATATTGTGCCCGTTGGACACTATAGACCGGCAGCACACCCGTGGAAATTTTGATTATCAAATACGCCGGGAGAAACTCAAGAATCACATGAAGGGATAAGTTTTTTAAGGACAATCCACACTTTTCGAACGCCGTTTAGCACAGGATAGGTTCTCGCCCAGCTGTCAGGCACATGACGGAGTACCATTCCACACGGACGCAGCGATTCAATAACCATCGGTTCTGGCACCTCAAACGACTGTTGAAAGATCCGAATGACCGTCACTCCCAAGCCTGAAGGAGCATCTTTTACGTCGAAGATGTGGCCATCATAGTGTCGAAATTTAAATTCCCTTTGAGCAGAGGTGATAGTTATTTCACATGCAGCTTAATCGGTTATCCTGGCTTACATTATGCTGCTTACAATGAATAGTATGGGTTCTTCCCAATCGTCTCGTATAGGGTGCCTAAAGGATGTTGCGTTCTTGAAATGCTATGCAACAATTCCAGCAAAATCTCATTAATAGTTTTTATTACAAATACGAAGAATGACAATACTTAACTTGTATTTACAACAAGCGATCGCAAGCGATGGGCGACAAGCGAATACGTGTCCTTTGCTATTCTAACAACCCTACCACAACAAAGGTCAAAATTTAATAATGATTGTGGTGTTGCTCACGCTGCTAAATACTGCATTTTCGGGCAACAACAAAGTTATTATGTTGCAGGTGCCATTAGAGCACAGTTAATAAAGTCATTTCATGTAATAATGAATAAACTAGGCACTCATCTTTTCGTGTTCCCAACGCTGGATCGTTGTAAAATCATGGCTCAATCGTCGAAAATCTAGGTGGTGATGATTCCAAGCTCGGATGCAAGAAGGCCTAGGTTTTACTCTGCTATATTCAAAAGTTTTGTAGATGCGCTTCACAAACCATTCTTGAAGAATAAACCTTTCAAAGTTAGCACAATAGTGATGTAAAAAAAAATAATCAGCACTCCGAATTTAAGTTACACTTCCTTTTAATTGCTTTTATTGCAATATCAGGTAACACACAAAACATCACTTCAAAATACAAAACATAATTGAAAACATCTTCCTCACTGTTAAAGTTCACATTTTATAAGCTGACTACGTTATGCGTCTTTCCAACATGACGTCCAAGACTTGACTTTCTCAAGGTCCGACTCTAACTAACTAATAATCGCTTACGCGCCCAAAAATCAAGAGTTACAAGTACGTCAAAGATGATAGTGACAAAAGAAAGAATACACTTAAGAATAATATCATTGCAACATAAACATATCGATGCATCAAAGTATCTCTACATTAATGGAATCAAATCTGAATGTTGTCTCAGAAATATGTTAACTACTTCTACAGAAACACAGTAGAATATTACTGGTATCGAGAGGTTCAGGTGAGGTGCCGTAATGGTTGCGTAATTCAAGTACCATTACACTACATACAATGTTCATGCAAGCAACCGATACGAATCACACATCACTGCTATCGTATCACTCTCTGCCAGACCGTGCTAATACTGTCCAAATACTGAGCGCATACTGAGCGGTCGAGGCTGACAGGAGCGGCGCTTATCTGTTCGGCTAGGGGGTGCACCTGTCGTGGTGCGGTCCTAATCAGCGTACCATTGGCCGATGTCGTCTCACTGCCTTCGTTCCGGCGCTTGTGGTTACGCCAGAACAGATAGGCGTATCCCAACTAGGTCTGTAGCAGGTAAATGAACTCCATCCCTCAATGAAACGCTGTATTTCAAAAGTCTTGGATTTGGCACAGTCGTTGTCAAACGTAAATTGGAGCGTAGTCTTTCTAAAGTTATGTGCCATGGCGACCTATTCAGACAACAACACGCGCGAGTGTCAGCCGTGTAAACACTTGCTCTTCTACGTACGCCCGCGGCCTGGACAGCAGGTCCGAGTCGTGCCACTGCCTAGTGCAAACTGTACCATTTGGCTAACCGAGCATGACTCACGGACAGACCAAAACTTACATATGTCATCAACCTTGTGTCTACGGCCTGTACTCGTACATTCATTGTGTATATTTTCGTACAGGAGAGACATTTTACTTGAAAGTCACCCTCCCGATGTCGGTGGACAAATACGATACTGCAGTGCCTGCGATATTCCGAAATACGATGCAAAGTTCCTTCGGACATCCATGCTGAGTAACACAGGAACTAATTCGGAATAACACAGTCACTACAATATCGTATTAAAAAGTTATGTTCGTGTGAGATATGTAATCATACTCCTCAGACTGTTTAAAAGAGGTGTGTAACGCTTATCAATGCTCACAGAAGAGACAGATGTAGAATTTTAATCTATTTTAAGTCATGTAAATATGAATTTGGTTCATTTATGACATACTCGATAGAACCTTGCAGTGGAAATACTTTCATAAAATTTATTAAATGTGTACCTCTTCTTGTTTTATTTTGTTCTTGTATATTGTTGTTGAAGTCAAAACTGGTTTCTCATTCTTAAACTTTATTGTACGTGGTGTGATGTTAAGCTGAACAATGCAAGTGGTTTAATTGCGTAGACACTATCTGAAAACAGTCACCAGATCACTCTGAAACTGTATAACTGTATTACAATTAACTTTAGGAAAACGTAAAACAGTATACTGAATAACCTGTCCTATGAAATTCTGAATTGTGCAGTGGAGTGACCAGAGCTACAATGTGTTTCGTCACAATAGGTGACTTGCAGTTCCCACTCAAAAAAGTAACAATAAAAATTCTCCCTCAAACTGCATCGTATTTTGAAGGATAAATTTCCAAAATGATTCTACAAAAATTCCCTATCATTTTACGCATGAAAACTGTTTAAATAAAATTCCGGAGATAAAACGATGCACAAGTGATTGTAACACTGCACTGTAAGAATAAGGCTGTCTGACAAAGTAAATGAGATTTGAACTACTTGCTACGCATTACTGTGAATGATTTTATTGTGTCCTGAAATTAATGTAAAATTGGTCCTAACAAATTTTCATCTCTTTCTTTGTTGCAACGGAAACCCTGATTTGCTCGAAATATTAAAATCAACACAGCAGAAAATCAGCTAAAGAAAAGCAACCCTGCCCAATGCACTGCATGGAAAAGTTGCTGTGTTAAGCACACCATGCTCTATCTTGAATAACTGTTCTCCTCTCATTGCAATGCGGCGACACACAGTTACAAAACAAAATTTTCATGAGGTGATGTTGGTAGAAACTCGAGTTACAAAATTATTGAAAAGAGACTAGCATTCAAAACTGTGTTATGAATACTCTGATTCCTTAAAAATTACTATCATCTTTACAGAAGTCACTGCTTGTAAAAAAAGAGATTCTAATATCTGAGGCATAATTTAATATTAATCTTGAGTATTAATATATTTTATTAGGTAACTTACCTTTGCAACACTGAAACTGCTAGAGCTTTCTTATATTACGTCGCTAATCGAATTTTGTGGATTATTTGTCCATTGCGACGTGAGAGTTTTTCCCTGCCAGCATTCTTTCTGACATTGCTGTTGGAACGAATAGGACCCAATTCTGACTGCTCTCAAACCATACTCAGGGACGTAGTAAGTTGTGTAATCGTATGTTAACTGATTTATTGGATTTATAAAAATCAAGGTAAACTTACGTGTAAACATTTCTCCTTTGTATCTTAACGATTCGAATTGCACAGGGTGTCCCACACGAAAGAGGCGCCACAAACTAACAGTTGCTTAAAACACATTTAAGGGCTTTGCATGAATATCAGGAAATAAAATGAAACGAATATATCATACCTTTTTCTTGGGGAAATAAAGGTGAATCACAAAAGGTGGTGGAAGTGACCGCCCACGACTTGTAAACACAGTTGAACATGACGCTGCAGATTCTAGAATGTTGCTGCCGGAACCTCTGGTGTCACTGCCTGGATTTCACGGACAGTAAATCTTCCAAGTTGTGTGGTTTAATTCTGTAGACCTTGCCTTTTAGGCCATCACAAAGGAGAAAGTTAGGTGGTGTTAAATCGGGTGACCTCAGGGGCCGCAGTCCTTTCGAAATCACTCTGACAGGGGAAAATGATTCGACCTCAGCAGTGGTCACTCGAAATGTTTGGCATGTGGCGCCATCCTGTTGGTACCCACCCACAGTAAGTTCTTCATCGTCTATCTGGTTCACAAATTCTCGAAACGAATCGAAGTAAACTGAACTTGTCACAGTAGACTCGAAAAGAATTGGTTCGATAGGGCGACGCTGTGATATTACACAGAACACGCCAGTCTTTTGTGAATGCACAAGGTTGCTCCACCGGTACACGTGGACTTTCATTACACCACAAACGTGTATTCGGAGAGTTTACAAAGCCGAAGAGGTGGAATCACGACTCGTCATTGAACACACGACTCGTCATTGAACTATGTGTACTGCTATTTTTCTGGCCTCTGAGCACCAAATTGTTGAAATCAACGGCAAAATGTAGTGCGTTTGTCCTTGTCATTGACACTCAGTTCCTCAACAACTGTAAACCTGTGTGGATACACGCCCGCTTTCTTCGCAGCTCTGTGACATATGTTCCACGACATTCCACATTCCTGGGATAAACGTCGAACAGACTTTGCAGGAGAGGCCAACAATCGTTGTTTCACGTTAGTCACTCTTTCTTCCCGTAATGGCGGCCGGCCCTGTCGTGAAGATCAAACATGGTTCTCCTGCTCTCTATCTTTTAACTATCTTTTGTTTGCTTGTATGCAACAGTTAGATGGTATATGCTGGTCACCAAACCATTTAATAAACATTTGATGACATGCTGGAAGCAGTTATCCAAATTGTTTCATTACAAACACGCGCACTCCGACAGAACAGCGATACATTGTCACTAAAGACTGAACACTGAGCTCCAGCCAAAGCGATGCGTGAAAACACATTGGTGCGTCAAACGATGTTGCAGAATTCAAATGTCACAAATTACACGGTGAATTTCAGCGGAATTGTTACACATGTTTGTGCAGCCTCTTTCGAGTAGGACACACTCTACTCATTTTTCGCTGTTTCCTCCGTTAATTAAAATCCTTAATATTTTGGCGTTCCGCCAGTTAATGATGTAAGCAGCTGCGAGAGCCAATAGGTAAACTCTCGAAGATTACTTTGATTGTTACAGTTTTAAACGTACCGATACGAAATAACACGGTTGGAATTTGACTTACATTTCAAATTAACAATTTCCCAAATGTTTATTAATTATTCATATTTAACTGACATATTTTAATGCTAAGTAACGAAAAATTATTACAGTTTGTAAATATATGCTACAATGTCATTACAACATCAGTTATTCGCAACTCTGTGGGTGGAAATACAAGTTAATTCATCTTTTTATGATGAGAAGCAAACCGATTCTTTAGTAATGAGTTCTAATTGATAACGTGGTTGCGGTTAAGATGACGATATCGTTAATCAAAACATGTAAATTGAAGTTTACTTCCTAGAATTACTGACTATTAGATTATTTGCCTTGTGGTACTCTGCAGTTTGGAGGTATCTGATCAAAAATATCCGGACGCCCCTATGTAATAAGGAATTGACCACTAGATTTCACCAGAGGTGGAACCGCAAATATGAAAGGAGGGGGGACTAATGTGTTATGGATATGGAAGCAGTAACAGCAAAATATATCGTTCAGGAGAGGTCGTTGATCTCGAACGTGACCTAGTCATTGGACGTCATCTAACAAATCCATCAGGGGCATTTCAACCCTTCTAAAGCTGCTCAAGTCGACTCTTGGTGATATGACTGTCAAGTGGAAAGGCGGAGGAACAATTACAGTTAAATCAAGACCAGGCAGATCTGAAGTACTGACGGAGAGCGGCCACCGAGTATTGTGGAGGGTGGTTTATTTATTTACACGTCAAGTTCCGTAGGACCAAATTGTGGAGCGTATCTCCAAGGTCATAGAACGTGTCAATACATTAAATTACAACGTAAAAGTAATAACAGACAAGAAACGTATATGAACCCAAAAAAGTCAAGCCATAAGTTTAAGCAAACGCAATCAACAATACAACAAGAATCAGCTTAATTTTTCAAGGAACGCCTCGACAGAATAGAAGGAGTGATTCCTGAGGAAACTCTTCAGTTTCTATTTGAAAGAGCGTGGATTTCTGCTAAGATTTTTGAATTCTTGTGGTAGCTTATTGAAAATTGATGCGGCAGAGTACTGCAGACCTTTCTTCACAAGAGTTAAGGAAGTCGGATAGCCGTGCGGTTCTAGGCGCTACAGTCTGGAACCGCGTGACCGCTACGGTCGCAGGTTCGAATCCTGCCTCGGGCATGGATGGGTGTGATGTCCTTAGGTTAGTTAGGTTTAAGTAGTTCTAAGTTCTAGGGGACTGATGACCTTAGAAGTTAAGTCCCATAGTGCTCAGAGCCATTTTGAGCCATTTTTGGATTCTGATACAAATGCAGGTTTGATTTCTGTCGAGTATTAACTGAGTGAAAGCTGCTAATTCTTGGGAAGAAGCTGATATTGTTAACACGAAACGATATTAAAGAATATATATATTGAGGCAAATGTCAAAATACCCCGACTAGTGAACAGTGGTCGACAAGAAAGTCGCGAAATTACATCACTTATTGCCCGAATTGCCCTTTTCTGAGCCAAATATTAGAATGGGAGAGTTACCCCAAAATATAATACCATACAACATAACAGAATGAAAAATAAGCAAAGTAGACTAATTTTCGTGTCGATCGATCACTTGCTTCAGATACCGTTCGAATAGTATAAATGGCAGCATTAAGCCCTTGAATAAGATCCTGAACATGGGCTTTCCACGGCAGTTTACTATCTATCTGAACACCTAGAAATTTGAACTGTTCAGTTTCACTATGCCCATTCTGTGACATTAAAACTTCGGTTTTTGTTGAATTATGTGTTAGAAACTGTAAAAACTGAGTCTTACTCTGATTTAGCGTTAGTATATTTTGTACAAGCCATGAACTTATGTCATGAACTGCACTATTTGAAACCGAGCCAGTGTTGCACACAACATCCTTTATGACCAAGCTAGTGTCATCAGCAAACAGAAATATTTTAGAACTACCCATAATATTAAAGGACATATAATTTGTACGAACAAGGAACAGGAGTGTCCCCAACACTGATCCCTGGGGCACCCTCGATTTGACTGTACCCCACTCAGACCCCACATCACAGCCATTCTTAACAATGTGAATAATGTCCGTTTGCTGTCTGTTGCTAAAGTAAGAGGTGAACCAGTTGTGAGCTACTCCCCGTATTGGGTAATAGTCCAACTTCTGGAGCAATATTTTGAGATCAACACAATCAAACAATCAATTAAATCAAAAAATATGCCTAGCGTTCGAAACCTCTTGTTTAACCCATCCAGTACCTCACAGAGAAAAGAGATTATAGCTTTTTCGGTTGTTAAACGAAAGTACCTCACTGAGAAAAGAGATTATAGCTTTTTCGGTTTTTAAACGAGATCTAAAGCCGAACTGTACATCTGATAGCCAATTACGTGATATAAAATGATCAATTGTCCTTACAGACACAGCCTTTTCAATAACTTTATCAAACACTGATGGCATAGAAATAGGTGTAAAGTTGTCGGTATTATCCCTTTCTCTCTTTTTATAAACCGGCTTTACTACTGAATACATTAATAGTTCAGAAAACTGACAATTCCTAACGGAAAAATTACAAATATGGCTAAATGCAGATCTGACATGTGTAGCAGAGTACTTTAATATTCTGCTAGGCACTCCATCATATCCATGAGAGTCCTTATCTTCAGTGATTTAATTATTGACTCGGTCTCCCCCTTGTCTGTATCACAGAGGAGTATTTCAGACTTCAATCTTGGAAAGGCATTTGCCAAGAGAGTTATACGATTCCATGCAGAAATTAAATTTTTATTTAATTCACCAGCAATGCTCAGAAAATGATTGTTAAATACGGTACATATATCTGTACAATGATCTTAGACCATTAACGTATTTTGCTATGTAAAGTGCACGATGACATTATGTCACGCCATCATTGTGTACAATGTTCTTAGACCATAATTTGGTGTGTACTGTGTATGACGACATACACAGTTCAACACATTTAACAAAGCAAAATGATGTTAATGATCGAAGAGTATTGTACTCCGTAAGGCGTGACATACTATACCATTTTGCACGGTACAGAGCAAAACACGTTACTGACCTAAGATCGTTGTACTTGACTTGACTTGAAAGTTGAAATCTAGAGACGTGGGGCAAAGAGCGACGCTGCTGGACAATGGATGGCTGGAAACGGGAAAAATGAACTGCATGCTTTTGAAGTTAAAACCTAGTACTTAATCAAATGATTTTAAGATGCACGAAAATCTGTCGAGGTTCTACCCCACCAGCTGTTTCTTGCATATCATGAAGGGAAGGAAAATTTAGTTAGCGTCCGTCGACGACGATGTTATTAGAGACGAAGCACAAGTTCGGGTAAGCGGGGGGAGAGATAGAAAATCGTCTGCGTGCTTTTTAAAGGAACCATCCTCGCTTTTGTCTTAAGCAATTTACGGAAACCATGGAAAATCTAAATATGTAAGACCAGGGAGCGATTTGAACCACTAACCTTACGAATACATAGCCCTGAAGCGACGTTGTAGTCTTTTTCCTTTAGACTACATTACCTTCAGCAGTACATACCTAGGTAGACGCACAGTTCGATCATTCATGAGGTCCCTGTGTTGCCACAGTGGACGCTACTAAATTATTGTGTCTTTTGATACGTGAACTTGATATTATTGAGAGTATTACACTGTTAATGAGGTCATAAGTTTTAGTAAAGAGACGTTGTAGTCTTTTTCCTTTAGACTACATTACCTTCAGCAATACATACCTAGGTAGACGCACAGTTCGATCATTCATGAGGTCCCTGTGTTGCCACAGTGGACGCTACTAAATTATTGTGTCTTTTGATACGTGAATTTGATATTATTGAGAGTATTACACTGTTAATGAGGTCATAAGTTTTAGTAAAGAGGGGAAGCTATAATCCAAATTCTCTTCGATGTCTATTGTTAATATGGCATCCTACCTCTGTTGCACAGAGACACGATAGGAAGCGACGGAATTCGGCGTAGGGAAACGACTCAGCATTTTGTCTTCAGTGGCGTAGATGAAAAGAGGAAAACCAAATTCTGGAGTTTCGAGTAGAACCATCTGAGAGCCACAGGCCAAAGGTTGTATCCGTTGCACTGATGACAGGGCGTTCCCTGGAGAACGCTGATTCTGTGATTGCAACACAGTGAATGTTATTTTAAAAAGTTTTTTTTTGTAAAAATATCTGTTTCCAACTACACAATTATTTTCTGGGCGTAGACCTACTGGATGTGTTATGGAATTACCTTCCTCCGACATTGCAACTGAATTACCCAACTCGTTACTTGGAGTTTATTAAGGCGATTGTATTTTTCACGAAAGTCAATTCCAGACCTGAGTTCAGTCTAGATCACAAATAAATTACGATTTGGACCAAACCCATTAGTTAAAATTCCAAAATTATTCCTTGCTCTTATGTAGATTTTATGCCCTTCTTTGAGAAGTGGTAAGTGACTCCATGGCCTGACTGGGGATTGAACCCCACAACTTTGGGCACACTGTTTGATACTAACTTACTTACCCCCCCCCCCCCCCCCTTATAAACGATATACATCAAATCTGTTTTAATGGCTCATAAATGATTGTTGAACAACACTGTCTATTTATGTTCAAGAAAATCAAGTGGCATGCTTTTTATGAAAGTTGTGCGTATGTCTTGAATATAAATGAGTGTAACGGGTGTGCGTATGGCGCGGTGTGATGCATTTGAAGATTATGAGAGCAGGGGAAGGGTGAGAACTGTTGTTGACACATACTCTATTACGTAGAACATCGCGTGGGGGTCACTGGGTTTAACGTACACTCCTGGAAATGGAAAAAATAACACATTGACACCGGTGTGTCAGACCCACCATACTTGCTCCGGACACTGCGAGAGGGCTGTACAAGCAATGATCACACGCACGGCACAGCGGACATACCAGGAACCGCGGTGTTGGCCGTCGAATGGCGCTAGCTGCGCAGCATTTGTGCACCACCTCCGTCAGTGTCAGCCAGTTTGCCGTGACATACGGAGCTCCATCGCAGTCTTTAACACTGGTAGCATGCCGCGACAGCGTGGACGTGAACCGTATGTGCAGCTGACGGACTTTGAGCGAGGGCGTATAGTGGGCATGCGGGAGGCCGCGTGGACGTACCGCCGAATTGCTCAACACGTGGGGCGTCAGGTCTCCACAGTACATCGATGTTGTCGCCAGTGGTCGGCGGAAGGTGCACGTGCCCGTCGACCTGGGACCGGACCGCAGCGACGCACGGATGCACGCCAAGACCGTAGGATCCTACGCAGTGCCGTAGGGGACCGCACCGCCACTTCCCAGCAAATTAGGGACACTGTTGCTCCTGGGGTATCGGCGAGGACCATTCGCAACCGTCTCCATGAAGCTGGGCTACGGTCCCGCACACCGTTAGGCCGTCTTCCGCTCACGCCCCAACATCGTGCAGCCCGCCTCCAGTGGTGTCGCGACAGGCGTGAATGGAGGGACGAATGGAGACGTGTCGTCTTCAGCGATGAGAGTCGCTTCTGCCTTGGTGCCAATGATGGTTGTATGCGTGTTTGGTGCCGTGCAGGTGAGCGCCACAATCAGGACTGCATACGACCGAGGCACACAGGGCTGACACCCGGCATCATGGTGTGGGGGGCGATCTCCTACACTGGCCGTACACCACTGGTGATCGTCGAGGGGACACTGAATAGTGCACGGTACATCCAAACCGTCATCGAACCCATCGTTCTACCATTCCTAGACCGGCAAGGGAACTTGCTGTTCCAACGGGACAATGCACGTCCGCATGTATCCCGTGCCACCCAACGTGCTCTAGAAGGTGTAAGTCAACTACCCTGGCCAGCAAGATCTCCGGATCTGTCCCCCATTGAGGGACTGGATGAAGCGTCGTCTCACGCGGTCTGCACGTCCAGCACGAACGCTGGTCCAACTGAGGCGCCAGGTGGAAATGGCATGGCAAGCCGTTCCACAGGACTACATCCAGCATCTCTACGATCGTCTCCATGGGAGAATAGCAGCCTGCATTGCTGCGAAAGGTGGATATACACTGTACTAGTGCCGACATTGTGCATGCTCTGTTGCCTGTGTCTATGTGCCTGTGGTTCTGTCAGTGTGATCATGTGATGTATCTGACCCCAGGAATGTGTCAATAAAGTTTCCCCTTCCTGGGACAATGAATTCACGGTGTTCTTATTTCAATTTCCAGGATTGTATTATCCTTGGGACAGCTCAGCTTCAATAATGTCACAAGCCGCATCTTCGTGAGACACCGTAGACGGTAGAGTGATTTGGAATCAGTTCCAAGACAATTGCACAGCTTCTGGTGTTCAGGAACTTGACACCACCAACTCCCACCTGCTTTCCGGTCAGATGCTGAAAATTTCTTCCACCACTAGGATCCGGTTCGGCTACCTCCGAGACAAGCTCCAAGACACAAGCGTACGTTAGCGACCTCGACTACAGATGTAGAGGACGGTAAAACAAAGTTTATTGGAAAGGCATCACCAGAAGAAGGTGTGCCATTGGAATGCATGTGCTGACTAAGTAAGTTAGAAAAAGAAATACATTCACATGCAAAACAGCTTCATTCTCTAGGTAAGTCTTCAAATACACGTTGCTGAACACGACGTCGTCTGATTCACATTGGAACACTGCAAAATAACGGAACTCTTTTACGACTATACGGTGGCAAAGTCAGATAGGGGTTGTCAGAAACATGACAAAGACAGAAAACGTCATAAAACTCAATTTCTTTCATCATTCTGCAGCAAGTCTCAGAACAATGGTTCCCAACGTTCCTGAGGCCGTTACTCCTGAGAACTACTCCTGAATACAATCAGATATTACATAGTACCCCCCCCCCCCGAATATACACACAGCGTACCCCCACCATCACTAAAATTAGTGCTTAACTAAACTACAGAATTATAACGAATTTTCTTGGAACAGTTTTATTTTTAAAACACCGAAAAATATATGATACTAACTTTCTCGTAGGTCTTTCACTGAACTAAGCCATAACAAGTCAATGATACAGTTGGATATATATTGTTTATTTCTAAGACCCTTTCTTAAATATGGTTAGACGGATAACTCTCTCATCGCGTTTCATAAATCATCTCCCAAGTCCATTTAGTTCCTTGTTTTTGTTTACACAGCTGTCATTATCACAGATCTGCTTTCACTGCCGTATATCTTGAACGCCACCTTTCTTTCCCATGTGCTGTTGTTGTTGTTGTGGTCTTCAGTCCTGAGACTGGTTTGATGCAGCTCTCCATGCTACTCTATCCTGTGCTAGCTTCTTCATCTCCCAGTACCTACTGCAACCTACATCCTTCTGAATCTGCTTAGTGTATTCATCTCTTGGTCTCCCCCTACGATTTTTACCCTCCACGCTGCCCTCCAATACTAAATTGGTGATCCCTTGATGCCTCAGAACATGTCCTACCAACCGATCCCTTCTTCTGGTCAAGTTGTGCCACAAACTTCTCTTCTCTCCAATTCTATTCAATACTTCCTCATTAGTTATGTGATCTACCCATCTAATCTTCAGCATTCTTCTGTAGCACCACATTTCGAAAGCTTCTATTCTCTTCTCTATTTACCGTCCATGATTCACTTCCATACATGGATACACTCCATACAAATACTTTCAGAAATGACTTCCTGACACTTAAATCTATACTCGATGTTAACAAATTTCTCTTCTTCAGAAACGCTTTCCTTGGCATTGCCAGTCTACATTTTATATCCTCTCTACTTCGACCATCATCAGTTATTTTTCTCCCCAAATAGCAAAACTCCTTTACTACTTTAAGTGTCTCATTTCCTAATGTAATACCCTCAACCTCACCCGACTTAATTCGACTACATTCCATTATTCTCGTTTTGCTTTTGTTGATGTTCATCTTATATCCTCCCTTCAAGACACCATCCATTCCGTTCAATTGCTCTTCCAAGTCCTTTGCTGTCTCTGACAGAATTACAATGTCATCGGCGAACCTCAAAGTTTTTATTTCTTCTCCATGGATTTTAATACCTACTCCGAATTTTTCTTTTGTTTCCTTTACTGCTTGCTCAATATACAGATTGAATAACATCGGGGAGAGGCTACAACCCTGTCTTACTCCCTTCCCAACCGCTGCTTCCCTTTCATGCCCCTCGACTCTTATAACTGCCATCTGGTTTCTGTACAAATTGTAAATAGCCTTTCGCTCCCTGCATTTTACCCCTGCCACCTTTAGAATTTAAAAGAGAGTATTCCAGTCAACATTGTCAAAAGCTTTCTCTAAGTCTACAAATGCTAGAAACGTAGGTTTGCCTTTCCTTAATCTTTCTTCTAAGATAAGTCGTAAGGTCAGTATTGCCTCACGTGTTCCAGTATTTCTACGGAATCCAAACTGATCTTCCCCGAGGTCGGCTTCTACTAGTTTTTCCATTCGTCTGTAAAGAATTCGTGTTAGTATTTTGCAGCTGTGGCTTATTAAACTGATTGTTCGATAATTTTCACATCTATCAACACCTGCTTTCTTTGGGATTGGAATTATTATATTCTTCTTGAAGTCTGAGGGTATTTCACCTGCTTCATACATCTTGCTCACCAGATGGTAGAGTTTTGTCAGGACTGGCTCTCCCAAGGCCGTCAGTAGTTCCAATGGAATGTTGTCTACTCCGGGGGCCTTGTTTCGACTCAGGTCTTTCAGTGCTCTGTCAAACTCTTCACGCAGTATCGTATCTCCCATTTCATCTTCATCTACATCCTCTTCCATTTCCATAATATTGTCCTGAAGTACATCGCCCTTGTATAGACCCTCTATATACTCCTTCCACCTTTCTGCTTTCCCTTCTTTGCTTAGAACTGGGTTTCCATCTGAGCTCTTGATGTTCATACAAGTGGTTCTCTTATCTCCAAAGGTCTCTTTAATTTTCCTGTAGGCAGTATCTATCTTACCCCTAGTGAGATAAGCCTCTACATCCTTACATTTGTCCTCTAGCCATCCCTGCTTAGCCATTTTGCACTTCCTGTCGATCTCATTTTTGAGACGTTTGTATTCCTTTTTGCCTGCTTCATTTACTGCATTTTTATATTTTCTCCTTTCATCAATTAAATTCAATATTTCTTCTGTTACCCAAGGATTTCTACTAGCCCTCGTCTTTTTACCTACTTGATCCTCTGCTGCCTTCACTACTTCATCCCTCAAAGCTACCCATTCCTCTTCTACTGTATTTCTTTCCCCCATTCCTGTCAATTGTTTCCTTATGCTCTCCCTGAAACTCTGTACAACCTCTGGTTCTTTCAGTTTATCCACGTCCCATCTCCTTAAATTCCCACCTTTTTGCAGTTTCTTCAGTTTTAATCTACAGGTCATAACCAATAGATTGTGGTCAGAGTCCACATCTGCCCCTGGAAATGTCTTACAATTTAAAACCTGGTTCCTAAATCTCTGTCTTACCATTATATAATCTATCTGATACCTTTTAGTATCTCCAGGGTTCTTCCATGTATACAACCTTCTATCATGATTCTTAAACCAAGTGTTAGCTATTATTAAGTTGTGCTCTGTGCAAAATTCTACCAGGCGGCTTCCTCTTTCATTTCTTAGCCCCAATCCATATTCACCTACTACGTTTCCTTCTCTCCCTTTTCCTACACTCGAATTCCAGTCACCCATGACTATTAAATTTTCGTCTCCCTTCACTATCTGAATAATTTCTTTTATTTCATCATACATTTCTTCAATTTCTTCGTCATCTGCAGAGCTAGTTGGCATATAAACTTGTACTACTGTAGTAGGTGTGGGCTTCGTATCTATCTTGGCCACAATAATGCGTTCAGTATGCTGTTCGTAGTAGCTTACCCGCATTCCTATTTTCCTATTCATTATTAAACCTACTCCTGCATTACCCCTATTTGACTTTGTGTTTATAACCCTGTAGTCACCTGACCAGAAGTCTTGTTCCTCCTGCCACCGAACTTCACTAATTCCCACTATATCTAACTTTAACCTATCCATTTCCCTTTTTAAATTTTCTAACCTACCTGCCCGATTAAGGGATGTGACATTCCACGCTCCGATCCGTAGAACGCCAGTTTTCTTTCTCCCATGTGCTATGTTCCAGAATTGTGTCTGTCAGAATGAATGATGACGCTGTTACTGTTGCATTGTAAGTACTGCCTACAACATATTCTCAGAAAGAAAGTTAACTATCCATTGTGATGGTAGACACACTCGTTACAAAAGATTTTTGCTCTGCACTACTGTTGTCCCTAGTGACAACTGCTTCACCTGCGTTCCTTCACCTGCAACCTGCATCCTCATTTAAAATGAACCAAGTTAAAATGTGTGCGCTAGACTTACCGCGTATAGCTCAGTGGATTCCTGGATTCCTGATGTCTGAGCTGGCAGAAATTGAAAGACTTCAGGCTAATCATGTTTTTTTTCTGACCACTGGCACTAATAATAATAACATTGTGTACAGTAGCGCTGTGGACACTATCTAGTTATTATTGTGTTGTGCTGTCAATTAGTTCGTTTACCAGTTTTAAAGTGAGTAATGCAGTAATATCTGGTCCATTGCAGGAACTAAGTACAACTTGGAGAAGAACGTTTTCATGAGATATTTAGCATTTGCTACGTATTCCATTTTTATTGTCATGGTTCCACTTTTATTGTCATCATCCAGAGTACGAAGTACTAGGCGGCTACACTCAAAGTACAGCTACGCAAGGAGGTCCAGTGCGTGTCGTAATTATCTTATGGCAGCATAACTAATTTGTTAATGCAGAAACGATACTCACTGGAAAAACTAGTTTCAATTTGGGCCACCAGGAGCAAATCTGATGGTTAGAATGCAATAACGACGTATAAAATTGTTTCCATGTGCAATGGATTAGGAACGCGACATGGGCAGAAAACGTCAAAAAAGTGAGAAACGCATGATGTTCATTTAATTATTCAACGCCGCTTGCACAAATTGTTCATCATAAGCACGGTAGGCATCAGCGAGAAGCTGCATCCAGAAAAAGACGTGATCAACAGTTAGTTGCTCGCAGCAGTTTGGTGGAATCTTAGCAACATATTCCTGTATATTGGCCTTCAGGTCAGATAGAGGCCAAGCAAGTTCGTAAGAGATGGAAAAGAGCCACCGTGGTACAACGACCGAGTTAGAAAACTGCTGTGGAAGCAAAGGGAACTTCACAGCAAACATAAACATAGCCAAAGCCTTGCAAACAAACAAAAATTACGCGAAGCGAAATGTAGTGTGAGGAGGGCTATGCGAGAGGCGTTCAATGAATTCGAAAATAAAGTTCTATGTACTGACTTGGCAGAAAATCCTAAGAAATTTTCGTCTTATGTCAAAGCAGTAAGTGAATCAAAACAAAATGTCCAGACACTCTGTGACCAAAATGGTACTGAAACAGAGGATGAAAGGCTAAATGTCTTTTTCCAAAGCTGTTTCACGGAGGAAGACTGCACTGTAGTTCCTTCTCTAGATTGTCGCACAGATGACAAAATGGTAGATATCGAAATAGGTGACAGAGGGATAGACAAACAATTAAAATCGCTTAAAAGAGGAGAGGCCGCTGGATCTGATGGGATACCAGTTGGATTTTACACAGTGTACGCCAAGGAACTTGCCCCCCTTCTTGCAGCGGTGTACCGTAGGTCTCTAGAAGAGCGTAGCGTTCCAAAGGTTTGGAAAAGAGCACAGGTCATCGCCGTTTTCAAGAAGGGATGTCGAACAGATGTGCAGAACTATAGACCTATATCTCTAACGCCGATCTGTTGTAGAATTTGGGAGCACGTATTATGTTTGAGTGTGACTTTTCTGGAGACTAGAAATCTACTCTGTAGGAATCAGCATGGGTTTCGAAAAAGACGATCCTGTGAAACCCTGCTCGCGCTATTCGTCCACGAGACTCAGACGGCCATAGACACGGTTTCCCAGGTAGATGCCGTGTTTTTTGACTTCCGAAAGGCGTTCGATACAGTTCCCCACAGTCGTTTAATGAACAAAGTAAGAGCATATGGACTATCAGACCAATTGTGTGACTAGATAACAGAAAGCAGCATGTCATTCTCAATGGAGAGAAGTCTTCCGAAGTAAGAGTGATTTCAGGTGCGCCGCAGGGCAGTGTCGTAGGACCGTTGCTATTCATAAAGTACATAAAGGACCTTGTGGATAACATCGGAAGTTCACTGAGGCTTTTTGCGGATGATGCTGCAGTGTATCGAGAGGTTTTAATAATGGAAAAGTGTACTGAAATGCAGGAGGATCTGCAACGAATTGACGCATGGTGCAAGGAATGGCAATTGAATCTCAATGTAGACAAGTGTAATGTGCTGCGAATACATAGAAAGAAAGATCATTTGTCATATAGCTACAATATAGCAGGTCAGCAACTGGAAGTAGTTAATTCCATATATTATCTGGAAGTAGGCATTAGGAGTGATTTAAAATGGACTGATCATATAAAGCTGATCGTCGGTAAAGAAGATGCCAGAATGAGATTCATTGGATGAATCCTAAGGAAATGCAATCCGAAAACAAAGGAAGTAGGTTACGGTACACTTGTTCGTTCACTGCTTGAATACTGCTGATAGAATAGATAGAGAAGATCCAACGGAGAGCAGCGCGCTTAGTTACAGGATCTTTTAGTAATTGCGGAAGCATTATGGAGGTGATAGATAAATCCAGTGGAAGACTCTGCAGGAGAGACGCTCAGTAGCTCGGTACGTGCTTTTGTTGAAGTTTCGAGAACGTACCTTCACCGAGGAGTCAAGCAGTATATGCCTCCCACCTACGTATTTCTCGCGAAGAGACCATGAGGATAAAATGAAAGATTAGAGCCCACACAGAGGCATAACGACAATGTTTTTTTCCACGAACAATACGAGACTGGAATCGAAGGGAGAACCGATAGAGATACTCAAAGTACCCTCCGCCACATACCGTCAGGTGGCTTGCGGAGTATGGATGTAGATGTAGATGTAGAGGCCGAACATGTCCCTGGTAATCGCGTTCTTTCAGGAATCCGCAGACCCGAAAGTCACATGTATTCAGAACAGGTGATCTTGAAGGCCATGCATCCGGAGGTAAAACGCTGCTGGAAGGTTGCATTGAACATCTTGCATGAAAATTGTGGTTTACATACAATTGCGCTCTTTCAAAGCAGGAATCACTTGCTGTACAAGGAGGTCTCGACAGCGTGCAGACGTCATGATACACCTGACAGGCCGTCTGAATGTATTCTCTTCCAAGAAGAACGGACCGAGAATAAAGTTGCTTGTGAATCCACACCACACGGCTACACACGGCGAATACAAAGGCTTTTCGTGCACAACACGCGGCTTAATAGTATCCCAAATTCGGCAGTTTTGTGTATTCACTACACCCTGTAGTGTAAAATGTGCCTCGTCACTCCATAGATTGCTAGCCGGCATACGTCATCCGATTCGTACCAGAAACCGAGGAGCAAATTTAGAACGTTGCTGTGGATCATCGGCTGCTGCACCGTTTAGATTTTGCTAGGGTACCAACGCAATACTGACCACAAAATTTTCCCTGCTGTTGACCATGGGATGGACAATTCTCGTGACCCTGCACGAGCTCTAGCACTATCCGGGCCAAGTGCTGCATGATCAGTTACTGCACCAATAACCTAGACAATAACTTCCACCAAGATAGGACGCCTTCCCCCTCCAGGTGCCACACCAAGCTCACCCTATTTTCGAATTTCATCATCATCTTCTTTAAACCATGTAATGATATGGAAGTTATTCTCAGAGCTTCCAGTGGACTACATTCTCAAATATGGTTCAAATAACTCTGAGCACTATGGGACTTAACTTCTGAGGTCATCAGTCCCCTAGATCTTAGAACTACTTAAACCTAACTAACGTAAGGACATCACACACATCCATGCCCGAGGCTGGATTCGAACCTGCGACCGTAGCGGTCACGCGGTATAACGGTACTTTGCGGGCAGGCGTGTCAATTAGCATCATATTAATTAAAATCGGGGATAAATAGACTTCACTTTGGAAGAATTAAAAAGGGGAAAGTAATACGAAACTTTAATAACTGCACAGTATTACTAAGAAGCAATATAATGAAAAGTAATAAAAAGCAAAGTAGCAAAGACCAAGCGGGACAGAAAGATATAGGGGCGCGTTTGTTTTTTAATACATATAAAAGAACATGTAACACATTATTGAGCTCTCTACCTTCAGTTATCGCGATCGGGCTAGTCGATGGAAAAGTGGTACGCGACTGCGAAATTCGTTAAGGAGATTATTTAAAGACTCTTCAAGATCGTTTAAAATACAGTACGTGTGACGAAGTGATCAGAGACGTTTATTGTCGGGTGAAATGAAAATTATTCCGACAACATAATGCGAACTTTGTGTTAGCTGGGAAAAATACTCTTGGGAAATTATTATGGTTGTGGAACCCACGAAAGTTGCACGAAACGGAAAGCTACAGTTTACGTAATTCTGCATTTATAAAATTGTGAAACGCGTGTGCGCGGAACATTAAGAGAATCTTATCCTTGGACGGTTGCGGGGGTAACTGATACCAACAACGCGCCAGCATAAAAATAGTTCGCTTATTAACTACCAGATATTAATCAACGGGGACCTAAAATACTAGAAACAGTGCATACACCGTTAATTTGAACCCTGCGTGTGAAAGACAATCACATCGAACATTTCGAGAGCGAAGAATAGACATTTAAGTGCCGAATTGAGAGCCTGGGTCGTGTCGATATTTGGACATTATATGACACGCGTTATTCAGAACATGATATCGACCATTCTAATACTGAAAACAAGGATAGGATCGTCACCTCCAATCTCGATTCATATTTCATATTTAGTTAGTGAAAAGAAAAGTGTTAATATACAAACTACATTTCAATTTTATCCACGATTTTGGCTTCATTACGTAGGCTTGACTACATGATAAACAATATCTGTGGAAGTTGTATACAACGTATCGTCATAATATTTAGCCAACTAATATTTTGGGACACCAAAAATGTAAATGCATGAAATTGTTCTTCCAGCTGATGTATAATGTGTGAGTGCGACGAACTACATTGAGAAACTGAACATCCATTACGTACTCGCATGTTTATCTGCGAAAATGGTCCTTGTCGGTACATCAGCATAGAGTTCGAGTAGACTCGCTGGTACATTGCAAACCAATCAGATTAATCGAACATCTGAATACGCATAATGCTGGTATCACCCGGATGTGTTCTTTCTCCTCACCCCCGTGGCAGTAATAGAATTAAGTGTCGGCCGGGAATAACATTTACATCAATTGACGACCATTGAGCTAGCGTCACGAATTTTCGAACGTCCACTGCCATGTATGAAGACGAGTGACACCACGAGTGCTAACGTCGGTCGAGGGGTGGCGTCGTGATCGTATTGAATGACACTGAGCGGTCACAGCGGTTCCAGACTGTAGCGCCTAGAACCGCCCGGCCACTCAGGCCGGCGCTACACTCTCAGTGCAGCACTATAATTGCTGCCATTCACATAAAGCAGTTTCACTAACAGCGCACGGCCTCTCTTCTCGAGTGCATGTCATACAAACAGTGTACAGCGCCAGATTTGCTACTGGTGGCCAAAAGTGGAGCTATTTTTTCCTAGCACAAATCAGTTCCGCATTACTGCATTAGCATGTCTACCAAGTTTCGCTGCGATACAACAATTACAGCCCAGACAGGATCTCGGTGATTAGATGCACTGTAATTCTAACCAGCCGGTATGTGTAAGAAGGTGGATGTGGATCAAATGGTTCAAATGGCTCTGAGCACTATGCGACTCAACTTATGAGGTCATCAGGCGCCTAGAACTTAGAACTAATTAAACCTAACTAACCTAAGGACATCACCCACATCCATGCCCGAGGCAGGATTCGAACCTGCGACCATAGCGGTCACGCGGTTCAAGACTGAAGCGCCTTTAACCGCACGGCCACACCGGCCGGCTAACAAGGTGGATGTGTGAAGAAGATGGTGTTCATTCGTTTCACTAGCGGTGACCTCCATTGGTTCCTGTCAAGCCTTAATTCCAGTATTTCACAAAAAAAGTAATTTTTGGTTTTATGTAATTAGCATTAAAAATCTTACAACATTTATGATAATAATAATTAGCTTCTAAAAATAGTTTCATGACTTAGACACAAATATAGCCTTCTGGTTTTATACTAAAAAAAATTCAATTTACCCTTCAGGCGGTAATGACCCCTAGATTGGGTACCACTGTGTTAGGACACAAGCACTGATCCACATAACGCATACTGTTATAAGCTTCCAATCGTGATTACTGCGCAAGTTGCTGAATTGTCGCTTAGTACTTCCCGCACGACAATCGCTACTGCGGCAGGTGGCCCTACTTTTCGTCCTTGGTGCAGCGGCGTATATACAGTTACACCAAACTTTTTCCATTAATTAGGTCTGTGTGAAAGCAGGATACCGTATTTGTGTGGTACTCTACCGCGGCCGCTCACGGACATAATAGGCTGCCTACCGATACTGCGAGATGGCCTCGGCCAAGGCCGATATGGGCCGCGCTCGAGCCGACACAATAAACACGGCCGTGTGACGTGCGCCGATAGCTCGCATTACAATACGTATTTCTCAACGCGGGTCGCCGCCAGTAATTGCACCTGTTAATAGGAGCGCGTGGCGCGAGGGCCATTCTTTCATGGCTTCGCGATGGGGGGTACCCAACAGCTTTCACGTCGAATTAGGCCTCATAAATGGCGTTCCTCATGACGCAATGGGGCTCTCGCTGTCCAGTTTTTCATTTAGCGCCGTGACGGTATCAAATTATCAGAGGGATAGAGAGAGAGAGAGAGAGAGAGAGAGAGAGAGAGGCGCAGTAGAAGAGAGAGAAGACACTGATTTATAGGTGGCTGCGAAACAATTGCTGTGGCCCCGTGCGATGCGCACTCGTTCCCTCTCCGCCCCGCTTTCGTTGCGAGTTGAGAAATGAAACATTGGACGCTGCTCGAATTAAGAGGTAATTATATTTCCTCGAAATTACTCTGCGTCCGCCGGATGAGGAATGCCTGCAGCCCAACACCTGCTAAGAGGCGAAAAGGCACCGCGGAGCTGGATTCCAGGGGCCCGCACGCGGCCGAGGAATGCGAGCGCGTCGGCTTCATTGTTATTCGCTCGCGGATCCGTTTCGGCGGCCATTTATCAAGCGCTCGTAAATCAGATACAAGGCGGTGGGCAGGGAGGCAAAAGTCGCTTCTGCGCGCAAACTCCGGAACGCGGGTGAGCAAGCCCGCGCATCGCCTCTTCCTGACCGGCGCTCGCTTGCGGTACCAGCCGAATGTAGACTTCTCCGGCACCACTCGCCGCCGCACTAATGGCGTTAATTAAGATGAGCCTTTTGGCTGTTGGCTTAATAAGCCCGCCACGCCATCTCCGAGGACGTTCATTAAAGGCTGCCCAATGGAAAGATAAAACTGCGAGTGTTTGACTGAGGAGGCACTTGTAACGGCACACGGAGAATTGCACTGGTATATCTCCCAATTAGTCTTAATAAGGATATGGCCGGTCGTGGGTGCAGGACTCCTTTTGCGTTCGTCTCGTACTTATCGATAGTGTCGATATTTTTGTTTCAGGCGTCGAGGCAACTGCATTAGCTGATACCCTACCTTGCCTGCGGGCTGACTTCTTTGAACGATCGACAGCAGAGCAAAAGTGAAGATGTAAATCAAACACTGTAACCGGTCACTAAGTTATGCTATATTTTTTAATTTTTTTTACTGCGCGTTTTGGAGGCTTCGCTCTATTGCTGTTTCTAAAAAATGGTGCAATGTTACATTCAAAAAAGTTCAAACTATTAGCTAGATTTTCTTAGGGGTGTATTAACTTGTATTTTAACGATTTTAACCGATTTTACTGCAAATGTTTTGAAAAAAGTTCTAATGCATCATGTAAAATGTAAAGCTAACCCCGACACTTCTTGTCATATAGATAGCCTAAGTTCGTTCCTAGACTTGCGCTAGCTCGTAATACAGGAACATCAGTACTTTTTATGCTGGCGCTGTGTGCAGTTCCACCATGTCTATGTCATGGTAAGACGTTCAAGCCTCTATTTACTTCTCTGTTGAAGCGAAGACATGCTAATGTTGACTTTTTAGTTATTCCCATAATTATATCGGACTAAGAAATATAAATACACTCCTGGAAATTGAAATAAGAACACCGTGAATTCATTGTCCCAGGAAGGGGAAACTTTATTGACACATTCCTGGGGTCAGATACATCACATGATCACACTGACAGAACCACAGGCACATAGACACAGGCAACAGAGCATGCACAATGTCGGCACTAGTACAGTGTATATCCACCTTTCGCAGCAATGCAGGCTGCTATTCTCCCATGGAGACGATCGTAGAGATGCTGGATGTACGGCCTAACGGTGTGCGGGACCGTAGCCCAGCTTCATGGAGACGGTTGCGAATGGTCCTCGCCGATACCCCAGGAGCAACAGTGTCCCTAATTTGCTGGGAAGTGGCGGTGCGGTCCCCTACGGCACTGCGTAGGATCCTACGGTCTTGGCGTGCATCCGTGCGTCGCTGCGTTCCGGTCCTAGGTCGACGGGCACGTGCACCTTCCGCCGACCACTGGTGACAACATCGATGTACTGTGGAGACCTCACGCCCCACGTGTTGAGCAATTCGGCGGTACGTCCACCCGGCCTCCCGCATGCCCACTATACGCCCTCGCTCAAAGTCCGTCAACTGCACATACGGTTCACGTCCACGCTGTCGCGGCATGCTACCAGTGTTAAAGACTGCGATGGAGCTCCGTATGCCACGGCAAACTGGCTGACACTGACGGCGGCGGTGCACAAATGCTGCGCAGCTAGCGCCATTCGACGGCCAACACCGCGGTTCCTGGTGTGTTCGCTGTGCCGTGCTTGTGATCATTGCTTGTACAGCCCTCTCGCAGTGTCCGAGCAAGTATGGTGAGTCTGACACACCGGTGTCAATGTGTTCTTTTTTCCATTTCCAGGAGTGTAGGTTCATCCGGCTTCCTCTCACTTAAAGGTGCGGCGCAATCCCAGTCATTTTTATCACAGACAACCGCTTTTACCGCACTTGAGTTTGTGGCGTTCACTTTGCAGCGCCATGGCTGTTTAAAAAAATAAAGAACTTGTGAGCACTCAGCTTTCATTGCTATATATGGCGCTTTATGATATGATACATCTATTTTTAAGACCATTGTAATTCTTTAATGTTTCAATTTCTTGTACAGATCTCCTGAAGATGCACCTCCACTGATCCGAAACCGGCCGTGCTTTTTTAATAAAAGTTACTCACCTTTACTCCATCATCGGGCTGGCAGTTCCGGTTTATCTTCGTCGTGTACTTTCCCCGAAAACAATGTATTCGAGTGCTACACTTGCACTTTTTACAGGCTTTACCTTAGTTTTTAAACAATGAAAGTGTATTGCTCATACGCAATGCTCTCGGAGGAAGTAGAAAACAAAGATGCTCAGGACTATAAATTATATCGATATCATTAAGTTTCCAGGAGCAAGTTGTAGATAACATAGGGCTGGATGCCTTTCATTTTGAAAAAGTATGGAAATTGATTTCCAAGCCTGTAAGGCAGAGTACCCCCAATCATTTGAAAGCAGAGTGTTGCATATAAAAGTACAAACGATTCTGGAGGACATCAATCACTGTAAATTGTAGACCGACACAACGGGGCCTGCAACATGTAAAACGCTAACATGTTGACAACACTGACTGTCAGTATCGATCATATTCATTCAGGAAATATCGCTATTTAAAAAGCACAACGAAAGACAGTAGCTATCCGTCTTTTTGCGTTACGCAGATGATACGCTGAAGCGCCAAAGAAACTGGTGTACGCATGCGTATTCAAATACAGAGATATGTAAACAGGCGCTGCAATCAGCAATACCTGTCGAAGACAAAAATGGTCTGGCGCAGTTGTTACATCGCTTACTGCTGCTACAGTGGCAGGTTATCAAGATTTAAGTGTGTTTGAACGTGGTGTTATAGTCGGCACACGAGCGATGGGGCACACAATCTCCGAGGTAGCGATGAAATGCGGATTTTCCCGTATGACGATTTCACGAGAATACCGGGAGTATCAAGAATCCGGTAAAACATCAAATCTCCGACATCGCTGCTGCTGGAAAAAGATCCTGCAAGAACGGCACCAACGGTGACTGAAGAGAATCGTTCAACGTGACACAAGTGCAACCCTTTCGCAAGTTGCTGCAGATTTCAATGCTGGGCCATCAGCAAGTGTCAGCGTGCGGACCATTCAACGAAACATCATCGATATGGGCTTTCGGAGCCGAAGGCCCACTCGTACACCCTTGATAACAGCACGACAAAAGGCTTTACCCCTCGTCTGGGTCCGTCAACACCGACATTGGACTGTTGATGGCTGGAAACATGTTGCCTGGTCGGACGAGTCTCGGTTCAAATTGTATCGAGTAGATGGCCGTGTACGGGTATGGAGACTACCTCATAAATCCATGGACCCTGCATGTCAGCAGGGGACTGTTTAAGTTGGTGGAGGCTCTGTAATGGTGTGGGGGTGTATGCCGTTGGTATGATACGGGACCCCTGTTACGTGTAGATACGACTCTGACAGGTGACGCGTACGTAAGGATCCTGTCTAATCACCTGCATCCATTCATGTCCATTGTGCATTCTGACGGACTTGAGTAATTCCAGCAGGACAATGCGACATCCCACACGTTCAGAATTGCTACGGAGTGGCTCTAGGAACTCTCTTCTGAGTTTAAACACTTCCGCTGCCCACTAAACTCGCCAGACGTGAACATCATTGAGCGTATCTGCGATGCATTGCAACGTGCTGTTCAGAAGCAGTTTCCACATGCTCGTACTCTTACGGATTTATGGACAGCCCTACCGGACTCAAAGTGTTAATTCCCTCCAGCACTACTTCAGGCATCAGTCGAGTCCATGCCACGTCGCGTTGCGGCACTTCGGCGTGCTTGAGGGGACCCTACCCGATATTAGGCAGGTGTATCAGTTTCTATGGCTCTTCAGTGTAATATCAGACCCCTATCGAACAGAAAAACTTCTGATAGACATGTACACCTGTTGGTAATAATAATAGTAAGTTTTGTCGGGTGTTTATCTTGACTTTCCTGGGCAAGAGAGTTTTTCAAGACTGTTCTCCGTAAGCATGAGTTCCTTTTCGCTTCTTCAACAATAATGAATAACCACTGCGTCTGCCCATGTCTTATAATCTCTCAAAGTTCCTTTCGTATGGGGACGTTTTATACAAAAACGGGCTGACCGCTAGGCTTTTTCTATGTTTATGTTTGCTGTGCTTAGATCCATCTGTATTTGTGAGCCCATATAAAAATCATAGAATTTCTTTGCACCACCCAAATTACCCGCCAACGTGTATGACAGCCTATAAGAACCTAGTACTTTAGATGTGTCCGTGACATCGTTAATATTTCACTAAGATAAAAGCATGGTTGCTTTGTAGGCCAGGACGCATATTTGTTTTTTAAAAAATGCATGCATGTTGCGAGGAAGCCCTCGATCGATTTTTAGAGGCTTCTTCAGAGCTGGTAGAGTTTACTACTAATGGGCGGTCGGATGTTCCCCAGGACAGTATGGCGACAACATAAACGGGATGCTACCGAGGTTGGTGGACATCCGGATGAGTCTAGCCTACAGGAAAAAGGCGGCCACTTCGGTTATTTATCCATCTGACCTCAAAATTCCGATAAAACCGCATCAATGTCAGTCAGGCAGCGGAGATGGTTTCATTAGTTACCTCCACACTACAAGGTAGATAAGTGGTAAGAGTAATTAACGATACAGCTTTCAGCTGCTTTTCGGGTTAACTTTGATTCAGATAGTTGCTAAACAGATCAAAGTGCAGCAAATCACTAACTCACTCAATGCTTGACAACTTCAACCCAACCGTCGACCAGCCATCTGCTCACTTTTAGGTACACAAAGTATGCCGCACATGTATACTGCTGTTCACTACACTTAATACAGCAAAATGATTGGTCGAAAGATGAACGATCGCGTGGACTGATCTATCGTGGTACACGATAGCAGTTGCCAAAACCAGGACATGAATACATCGAAAGCCACATGGCGTGTTGCGGCTACGGTGGTTAGGTCCTTCAGGCTGGTGGTGAAGGTATTCTATTGTTAGGGGACGGTCTCCTAATGCACCTGCCAATGTCTCCCACCAGGTGACGGCACAAGAGCGTATTTTTCGATGATTGCGTCCATTAATTCATCTGCAATAGAACATTCTCGAGTTCACACGAGCACTGTATCACTGACCGCATCTGGGGCGCCGCACATTCCACCTTAGATTTGATTTTCACGAATTATCGATGACGGTTGATCAGCTGCGGATCAGGATGGCCCTCCATCTGCCTCGGTGTCTCGTGGAAACTATATGACGATGTATTACTGTCGTCGTCAGTGTGAAAGAATGTTTGTGACATTACGCGTATTCGCAACGTCCCTCGAAGGGAACAGGAATGTTTCCAGCCTAATCTTTTCATGTGTAGTTTTATGAGTCCAGGTTTTCAGTCCGAGTATGAGTACATTAATTTAACGTTATAATCGTTGGCAATATTTTCATACAGAGATGAATGGTTAATAGTATTCAAGTTTCACCATTTCTATAGTAGCCTACCTAGCAAGCAAAAGTCAAAACTGCATGGGACATTGAAACTGTGTGTTAAAACGCACGAGCGATTCCTTTTCTTCGAGGATGCTAAGATAAGCAGGAGGTTTTCTGTGAAGTGAGGGAAATAGGACGTATGTACATAGATTTAATCCTCCGTGATGTCCAGAATAGTGAAAAGAATGATAGATTAACTATAGAAGAAGAAAGTCTTTTTTCGGCCATATTGTGTAGCGGACGTATAGCTTAGTTCGATGAGAAATGAACCTACTGTATTCCGCCTGTCATAAAAATACATATCATAATAATGGATGTGTGTGTGTGTGTGTGTGTGTGTGTGTGTGTATATCTCCTTCTAAACCAATCGACCGATTTCACGCGAATTTGGAACACATTTCCTTTACTGTCGGGCAACAATCCCTGTCGAGATAACAACCACCTGTCTAACATAGTTCAGGAGACTTGACGTGATAAACAATGAGATGTTGAAAAGCTGCTATATCATGCCTGAGCTTTAAATTTATCACTTCTGTGCTACTAATTCTATTCGCAATACTTTTCGCAGGCAGTATCCACATATTCCAGTAAACGCACCTACAAAATTATATGACGATACCGTACAAAGCTCAGGAGATGACGCCACGAAGTGTGAGAAGCGTGAAAAAATGCCGTATTGCGCATGAAGTTTAAATTTATTACTTCTCTGCTACTATATTCGCAACACATTTCGCAGACAGTATCCACATAAACCGCTGGAAGGAGTTACACAAATACATCATTGTACGACACATAGTCCAGAGATATTACATTATAAAGATTTAGTTACAGGAAAAAAGGCCGTGTCATGCATGAGGTTTCGGTACATTCATTCTTTACTAGCAAGGCACTTGTACAGTCGAGTAAACGACACCCCTGACATCTGGCAGAGCTTTTGGCACCTTTTAACTACGAAGCGCGAACGGGTGTAGGCGCGAAGCAGGTGTACTTATACATTTGTACGATATGTATACTTCTTTGTACTACTTTTTCATAATTTCAAACATGTTTTTACGAACACATGTAAGTGAAATTTTTTCAATATTTCTCTACAAATGCAGTTCATGTTTTGTTTCCGTTTCTTATAGAAAATGGGCAAAACGAATTCCGGGGCAATAGCTGGTTTGTCAGCTGGTATTGTTACCTGATTGCATGTAAGGCGGATGTGGCGGTACGCCAAATAACGTGATAGAAATGATATTAAATAATTTCGCAAATATACGAAAGCTACGTCATAACGAAATATGTTATTGTGTGAACTTTCAAAGATCTAGATTTATCTCTTCTCAGAAAAATAACAAAGACTCTGTAATCATTAATATGATCTGCGAATGTAATTGCATTTTTTTTCTTTGCAAAAAGATTCCTTCTATTCCGTTTTCGTTTTTTTTTCTTCCTTCTTTTGTAGTGACGTGACGAGGCACGAAAACGTATACGTTTCGTATAATATTTAGCCCAAATATAATCAAATGTTACTTAAAAGTGATGTCAGTTTTTAAATACACCAGCTCCTATACTCATGAAGTGGTAAAATTAATATGTTTATGAAAATTTTATAGGGGCTCATTGGTGCAGAGGTCAGCGCCAGTAAATGATAACGGCCCGCCGGACGGTGTGGCCGAGCGGTTCTAGGCGCTTCAGTCTGGAACCGGGCGATCGCTACGGTCGCAGGTTCGAATCCTGCCTCGGGCATGGATGTGTGTGATGTCCTTAGGTTAGTTAGGGTTAAGTAGTTCTATGTTCTAGTCCCATAGTGCTCAGAGCCATTTGAAAACGGTCCAGAGTCGTAATAAATATCTTAATATTTTCTAATTTTGACCAGTAGAAATAAATGTAAATGATTTCTCTTGATTAGCGGTTCTTCCTTTGTAACAATAAAAGCAATCAGTATTTTCAATATTGAATCATATTTGGGTAAACGGAGTTCATTAACGTTTTTCGATCCTCGCTTAACGAAATCGTGAGACTTTCCTTAGCCTTGCATTTTCACGAAACTGAAAATAATTAACAAACATCAAGTTTAACAACAATTCAGCCATCTATATAGAATTTTGTTTCCCTATTGGGCCACAAGTTTGAAGCCCTGGTATTGAAATAAAAGTCGCATGCATAATCCATATTCATTACTAAAATATTCATTCTGGTACAGAGTTGGCGGCTCATATTACTTAATTGATATGAATCCGTGAGCCACCGGCTCTTGCTCCTCTGCTGGTTTGTTACTGTATACTGCAATGTACTCATTAGTTTATGATTGAAACATTGATGATGGTAGAATTTTGTTTGCCTATTGGGCCACAAGTTTGAAGCCCTGATATTGAAATAAAGTCGCATGCTTAATCCATATTCATTACTAAAATATTCATTCTGTTACAGAGTTGGCGGCTCATATTACTTAAATGATATGAATCCGTGAGCCACCGGCTCTTGCTTCTCTGCTGGTTTGTTATTGTATACTGCAATGTACTTATTAGTTTATGATTGAAACATTGATGATGACGTCTTTTAATATAAAAAAAGCCGTGTCGAGCAAATTAACTGCGAGAAGCACCACAACTGAGTCACTGACATAAATAATTTCCAGTTGTGAAGTAGGCACAATAACATTAACATCAACTTTTCATAATATATAAGAACCAATACATAAAGCACCACTACACGGAGATGAGTTAGGAGTATCAGAACTCCTCACTCAGTATGAACAGTAAGGGGTTTGATAAACGCTTTACCCTGCTAGGTAGGTATCTCTATATTAAAACCTCATAACTAAATAATATGCTTCAGTGAAAACGCAGCGTTATAATATCGCGCAAGTTTTGGAATCACTGTGCACCGAATATATTATGAATATTATTGAAAAAGGCATTCGGGAATTCCACGGAATGATTCAGGAAAAAATGGCGAAGAAACTTATAGCCATACACGCGTTCGAAACTCAGTCCTCATTGCAGACTGCTGAACCGTAACGGTGTACAGTACCCTGCTTCTAGCGGTATGTTTGACCAGCCAGAACTATTTTTCTCTTATTCAAAACAGATCGTCATCTCCGCTCGCGGCCGAATACCTGCACCGCACGGATCTCGAGCGCGGCAGTTGGCTACGCGGCGAGGAATGTCGCGCGCTCAACATTTGTTTCCGGATACGGCAGGCTGCGCGCGCGGTACCGCGGTATTCGCGCCACTATACACGGCAGAGACACATCGTAAGATGTCGAGCACCATTTTCGTACAGACGGAATGAAATATCGCCGGTAATGCGCGGGTACAGAATCATAAAACTCGGTTATTATTTCAACATGCGTGATTAATGCTCCCGCGGCGAGCGCGCGGTTTCACAACTGCAATTTATTAAAAAGATTAGATACTGAAACTCAGCCGGCCGAAACGAGTCGGCCGGCTACCAGTATGTCACCGCAAATTGTGATTAATCACCGGCGTCCCGACGGCGGCGGCGGCCCGGAACCTGATTTGGCCGTTCTCTTCTGTACCTCTCTGTCTCCCCATCTCCGTCCACTCCTCCTCGTTGCTCTCCGCCCAGTTTCTCTCTGCCCCTGATCGGCTCGGTACGGCACGGATGTGGCCCTCCAGTCACTACCTACGAAACACATCCCACAGTTCAATGTTTCTGCAGAATGCGCTGGAGAAGATTCCAGGAGAATACACTGACGTGAAAAAAGTCATCGGATAGCTACACGCACATATACAAATGGCGGTAGTATCGGTTACACAAGGGCAATGTGTTGGCGGAATTGTCATTTGTATTCAGCTGATTATGTGAAAACATTTCCGATGTGATCATGCCGCATGACGGGAATTAAAAGACTTTGAATGCGGAATGGTAGATGGAGCTAGACGCATGGGACTTTCCATTTCGGAAATCATTAGAGAATACAATATGCCGATATCCACAGCGTTAAAAGTGTATCGAGAAAACTGAATATCAGGTATTACCTCTCACCGTGGACAAGGCAGTTGTCGACGGCCTTCACTTAACGAGCGAGAGCAGCGGCGTCTGCTTGGAGTTGTCATTGCTAACAGACAAGCAGCGCTGCGAGAAATAACCGCAGGAATCAGTGTGGGACGTACAGCGAACGTATGAGTTAGAACAGTGCTGCGAAAGTTGGCGTTAATGGGCTATGTGAGAAGGGGGCCGCCGCGAGTTCCTTTGCTATCAGCGTGACGTCACCTGCAGCGCCTCTGCTGAGCACGTGGCCATATTTGTTGGACCCCAGAGGACTGGAAAACTGTGTCCTGGCCAGATGAGCTAATTGTAGTGTTCGAGTGTGGTACAGACCCCACGAAGCCATGGACCCTAGTTGTCAACGAGACACTGTGACAGCTGGTGGTGGCCCCATAATGGTGTGGACTGTGGTTACATGGAAAGGACTGGATAATCTGGTCCAACTGAACTGATCGTTGGCTACCTGGAGAGCATTGGCAGCCATTTATGAACTTTTTCTTCCAAAACGAGGATGTCATGTCACTGAGCCACAGCTGTACGTGATTCGCTTGAAGAACTTCCTGGAAAATACGAACGAATGATCTGGCCACCCACCGACATTAATCCCATCCAACATTTATAGGGCGTAATCGACAGATCTGTTGGTGCACAAAATTCTTCCCGTTATGGACGGCTTTAGAGGCAGGATGGCTCAATATTTGTGCAGGGGTCTTCCAACGACTTGAGTCCATGCCACGTAGAACTGCTGCACTACTCCGGGCAAAAGGAGGTCCAACAGGAAACTAGGAGGTAATCCATGACTTTTATTGCCTCTGTGTAAGTTAATTGTTGTTGCCACTACATTGGAATTATTTTTGGGTTTGTTGACTCAGGAAAATTCATTGCCATAAAACAAAAGGCGCCATAGTACTCAATAAACAGTAGCTCCTCTTTGCAAGATCTTGTCACACTTCAGCCACGTGTCCGTAGAAAGTGGTGTAAGTGACGTAACTGGCCATGCCTTCCCACCGGAGACTGCGCTAGTTAAGCTAAACCTTTCCTCGGTTATGTTAATGAATCAGAGTGGAGGATTTCCTCCTGTCCGCGTCGTCGGTAAACCTATAGCTTGTAAGTGGGCTGTTTAGGTTTTTATGTTGGTAACGTCACGTAGTGCTCTGTATGAAAATCGCTGACTGCGCTGTGTGCAGTCGGTGGCTGGTTGGACTCATTGTTGGAATATTCACTAGTGTAGTGTTGGGCAGATGGATGTGAACAGCGCGTAGCGTTAGGCAGTTGGAGGTGAGCCGCCAGCAGTGTTGGATGCACGGAGAGAGATGCCAGAGTTTTGAGAGATTACTATGAGCTGACGATCTGGACGTGTGTCCGTCAGAAAAAGTAAATTTGTAAGACTGGATGTCATGAACTTATAACGACTTTTGAACACTTTTAAGGTAAATACATTGTTTGTTCTCTATCAAAATCTTTCATTTGCTAACTATTCCTATCAGTAATTAGTGCCTTCAGTAATTAGACTCTTTTATTTAGCTGGTAGTGTTGGCGCTCGCTGTATTGCAGTAGTTCGAGTAACGAAGATTTTTGTGAGGTAAGTGATTCATGTAAGGTATAGGTTATTGTTAGTCAGGGCCATTCTTTTGTAGGGATTATTGAAAGTCAGATTGCGTTGCGCTAAAAATATTGTGTGCCAGTTTATTGATGATCAGAATGAGTAAAGAGAGATATGTCTGAGTACGTTCAGTTTTGCTCAGATGTTTGAAAATCAAATAACGTAAGTGTTTTTCTAACACTGTTATTCTTAATTTTCGAACGGGAAGTTTGAAGCTGACGTCCCTTGAAGCCGTTCTTGTAGAGCACTGGGTTCTTTGAAAAATGCAAGAAGGTGACTTGTGATTGTAAGTGAACATTGAGGTGTCTAATTTACTTGAAATAAGTCCCAGGATACCATTATGAAGCATTCATGAGCGAACACAGTACAACATTTACAATTACGAGGGTCGTTCAATAAATAATGCAACACATTTTTTTTATGAAAGAAGGTTGATGTTGTTCAAGATTTCCGTGCAGAATATTATATCCACTCTTTTGGCTACAAAATCATGTTTTTCAACATTAGCTCCGTTCAATGCGATGACCTTACGCTACCTCACTGGGAGGGCCTGTATGCCTGCGTGGTACCATTCTACTGATCGACATCGGAGCTAACGTCTTGCTGTAGGGTGCATAAAGAAGAACAGTCCGCAGTCGTTTAGTGAGCTCTTCTCGGATGCGCAAGCTTGTATGAGACCTTGCGTTACCATGTAGAAGGAAAAAATTGTTTGTAACACCTCGGATGAGAGTGTCAGCACGTTCCAACGCTTCAGGAGTCACAGCTGTGAGCGGACGGCCGTCACGCGGGGAATAGGACATGTTTCCCAGACCTTGTACGGATGATGACGGGTGAAGCACGCCAAACAACTCACTGTGCTTTTGTTCACTGCCAGATCTCCGCAAAGATTCTCCACATGACTACGAATACCTGCGATGCTCTGGTTTTCCGCCAAAAGAAAGTGACAGCTCTCTAATTGGAGCGCAATTCCGTTACAGATGCCATTTTGAAGGCAACTTACAGGGCCGACTGTATCGGAACGTCATGAAAGGATAGGGGCTGATGCGGGAACATTCTACGATGTCTCAAAACAAATTCTGCATGTTTCAAAACTGAAACTGACCGAGAAAAAGAAGGTGTTGCATTACTTATCGAACATCCCTCGTAAAATGTCCAAAACGATTCAGCTCAAAAAGTTAATGAAATTCGAGAGCATGGTAGAGCCGTCTATGACAGAGGAACAACCTCTGAGTAAGTTCTTTCAACGACTGAATTGATTGGCGCGCAGCCGAAATCTCTTTCCTGCTTCGCAAAACTCCGTAACTATTCGGACATCGTCGGTAGTTTAACAAGTTTCATCCGTCTACCGATTAAACCGATTTACTACTGTCTTCAGCTTTTGATGACCTGTAGGCTCCCCCCAGTATCTGATACGTCAAAAGTAGACTTTGATAACTAATATTTAATGAAGAAAATTCTGTGCCTGTGGTCCCCCTACATCAAAAAAGATCCATTCTCTTGGCACTTGTACTTCTCTCCGTTACTGTGACTTATTACCATGACATAAGGTCCATTCGGCACTGATGCCTACGAGAGAACCAGCTTCTCTCTCGGTGCTGTCGTAGTCTGCGGTACCGCTTAAGGCAACGAATTACTTCTGCTAGCTGCAGAGCCCCAGTAAAATGTGAAATTTAAAAAATAACATGGTGCCACAACAAGAGGAACCGCACATCCTTTACAACAATACTGTCATGTCTCTTCTGCCTACGTTTCCGGCATGCAGCATTTACAGGTCACGATTTTGGGCGAGTACCCGTCACTAGCCCAAGGCAAACAAAGCAAAACACTTAACTATATCTATCTATAGCCAGTGTCCCGACTACGATATTATAGTAGTCAGGCTACAACTACAGGGTGTTTCAGAAAGATTCACTCGATTTCACAAGAATGTATCTTCCACGTATATTTTAATTTACGCATCGCAACTAACACTTTACCTCTGTGCCGACTTGTAAGCTACTAACTCATGTGGCCCCAGGTAGGGAGCGCGCTGGTGTTGCTTACTCATTCGTATCACAATGTGCGTTTGGTCGAAATGGCAACAAAACAGTAACAATACGTTTTGCGTTTTTCGGTTCAGCGGGTGCAACTCTGTCTATGTGACTTCCTTTCCTAACTCTTGGTGAACTGCGACACCGCATGCAACACCCATGAATGCAGTTCTACAGACATGCTCGAGAAAGTATGGAACCAATTCGACTATCGTCTGGATGTTTGATGTGCATTCGTTGGAAGGCACATTGCACATTCATGAAAGGTAAATGGAAAGGGTGACTTACCCTTGTAAAGTCAGGTGTTTCTATTGGAGGAAAATAAAATGGTTAACATTAACCCTAAATTTACATCTTCAGTCATGTGGAGAATATTGTCTTGCGGAATCAGATGAATGTTTTTGAAACACTCTTTGCTAAAAATCGCTGTAAAAAGAGGGTGGTGAGTCCTAAATGAAGATACTACTTCGTGCAAAGTATCACACATCAAGCTACAACGGCAAAGTGGTTTTTGTCAGATTCATATGTCAATAAATAGCAATTCAGCTGAAGCGAAAAATGAAAAGGTAGATTTTCAGTGTTCCTGTGCACCTGCATAAACCAGGACAGAGGGACAATGCCCCACGAATTGCAACTATTTTAAATAGCATTCTTATTTGAGCAGTTAATTCCACATTTAATAAAGAGCTTTTGAAATTTTTAGATGCTGCCAAGGTATCTGTAGTAATAATACCGAGAACTATGTTTACACTCGTTTCATGTTAATATGTAGTTTATACGTATAGTTATTTCAGCTTAGAAATCGAGCAATTTTATTGCTATTGTACCTTTTCTTCGTTTTATTTTTTACATTTGTAGCGTCAAAATAGATAATTCTGCGAAACAACCCAGTAAAGTTTACACAAAATGTGAAACATATTTGTTAAAAGTGTTTTTGTACATTTATATCTGTGGTAAAATATCAGCGTCAATCATTCACATAATTCCTTTACGTTTACCTTTAAATTACCAAAACCATTTGTTCCATATTTTACATGCATGTCGATCAACAGCAGGCTTCAGAAGCCCTTCGTTAATCTTGCATCTATGTCATTAGTCATCAGTTTAAGTTTCTTACTGTACATTTATTACTTAGTTTTAGCTGCGTAAATGACCATTAGATGCAGAACGCTAAGGAAATAAGTAAAACACATATTATTTGTGACATCGGACACTCTTTCTGATTACAGCTCGAACTTCATGAGGGACGAAGCTGTCGACAACGTGTCGCTCAAGCTATTATTTGGCTGTTCGAACTCTACGGTGAGATTTTTCTCTTATCTTTCTAATGTTTTTTGATACACTTGAGAAATTTGTCATGTCGTACAACTGTGGCAGAACAACGTGTTCCGACTTGACATTTTTTAGTGTCGACTTAAATCATTAACTCAGCGGGCGAGGTTGGGCAATGGTTAGCACACTGGCTTCGCGTTCGGTACGGTTCAAAACTGCGTCCGGCCATCCTGATTTTAGCTTTTCTGCGGTTTCCCTAAATCGCTTCAGGCAAATGCCGGGAGAGTTTATTTGAAAGGGCAAGATCGACTTCCTCCCCTAAACCGACGGGACCAATGACCCCGCTGTTCGGTCCCTCCCTCCCCAAACCAACCAACCAGTTAAATAATTTACTCTTTCTCTTTATTGTATGAACAGTATATGCAAGAGCGAAAGAGTAACAACGGATCTTGGCTTACAGTGCATAGCAACCTGTGATCCTCGGGATGTTTTTCCACATTTATGCCGTACCCTACACAACAACAGATTAGAGGCACATTCTAGATAGCGTTACTGGAAGATATACATCAAATTGTCTTGGTTTGGTGAAAGAGGGAGAGGCATCCATTAACTTATCACTCTCCTACGACTACCTCAGATTTCGTTTTCGATAGACAAGGGTGCCACCAACGCCTCTTGCATTACAGTCAACACCTTCCATTCCGAGTCTGTAAAGGACATGTGCGAACCCACCCGATCACCGTGAGATTTACTACCTGTTTTCATGGTCATCTCCAGCACATCGGACATTTCTCTCGTGTCACTTCAGTGGTTAATTAGTTAGATTATATTGCCAATGAACATAATCAGAAACGCTGCTTAACATATTTATAAATATTTTCAATTGTACCTCAAATTGGAGTGATGATGATGATGATGATGAGTCCCACACTTCTTTACAGAGCGTAGGGGAGCGACGCGGGAAACCCGCGCCGCCCTACTAGGCAAGGTCCTAGTGGAGGTGGTTTGCCATTGCCTTCCAGTAGGGCTAGGATATTTCTTGTGTTTTGTAGATATATTCTGCACTGGAAAACGATGTGATAGGGTGTGTCTGAGGACCAGAGGTGTTTGGTATCTGGTCTTTTCTCAATCCGGTAGAGTTCCAAGGTCGCCGATGAAGTGTATAAAGCCTTTGGAGGGGTAAAGAGCACACCTACCTGATTCAGATTAATCAGAACACCGTTGCCAAAATTGTACCCAACTACATCGACGCCCCCGCGTTGCCCCTCCCCCACTCCCCCCTGGTTTCTCCCTATTCTTCTGAGAGTCGAGGCAGCACCGTTTCACACGCTGTACCCACAAAACATCCTCTCCCTTCGTTTTACCGCGGAACGTGCCCGGAAGGATCGCGCGCGACTATCACTGCTGCCGCCGCGTCAGAACAGAGGTGTACGCATTCCGTTCTTAACCTGCCCGTGCTTGCCGCACGTTGTCAGTAGAACGAGCAGGCAGGCTGCTTTATCCCATTCAAGCCAAGCTATGCCCAACCCAAGCCGACTAGACGAGTCTTGTTCGCCTGCCTGCCTGCCTGGAGGCCTAGCCGTCTTCCCGCTGTGTTACGCAATCTACATAGTGATTTATTGTGGACGCTATCATTGTAGTGTTATGAGTAGTGCTCGGAAGTTCATGAAAAGTCTCTTTTTTTATCCGAATATCACAAGACGTGGCTCAGTGAAATATATGTTCATTCTGGGTCACTGTAATCCAGAAAAAGGTGGATTTGGATTTTTTCTGGCCTTGTTTTCCCTTTGGGCGTATTTCGGGCTTTTTTATTTATTTCGATATGAACGGTTGAACGGTTTTCTCTGCAACTGCACCCTCTTTCGACTATCACTGGCTGTTCTTAGTCCACATCATCAACAGGTCACGTCCATTAGGTAGTTTCTGTAGTAATGAGAACCATCTCTGGTAGTCCAGATCCTTTGCAACCAAGAAAGTGGTGATGTCTGTTACGCTCCAACGCCAATTAAAGTAAGGTTTTGAAAGACTATTTTCTGTAACCTTAGCATGTTCCAACCAATATGACCCCTGTTATGGCAATCTGATTTACTTTTTCTAGGATGTGTATAAAATTGCTCGTTCTAAATCCCCCAAATGCATTTTAGTAAACATGAAGTTCGTTTTTCATATCATTTTAATCTGAAAAGGTACATACCTGAAAGATATCTAACTTTTATTCGCGTTGTGTACTACCAGAACATGATTTTAAATATCCACTAAGTCATATTTTTTCCTATTTCAGTCAGCGTTAGTCCTAAATTTAGAAAGCCTATATACTGCTAAATGACCTCAGGCCTCAAGTCCTTAGCACACATTTCCACACATTTTTTTGTCACAGTTTTTGTTCTCTTTGGAAACACTTATGGAGTGAGGAACTACTGGTCAAATTTAGACATGTCTTATCATACTCGAGGTTCCCAAGTGAGTGCTTAGTAACTTTATACATAATTTGCATTGTGAGACACCTAGAGATTTACGTGAAGCTGCGTCACAAACAGACAATTTTTCCCCTGCCAGACTTGGGCTCTCTTTCGTGACTAGTATATATTCCTCAATTCTTAATATCTCCTCAAACTCCTTTGTTGTTGTTGTTGTTGTGGTCTTCAGTCCTGAGACTGGTTTGATGCAGCTCTCCATGCTACTCTATCCTGTGCAAGTTTCTTCATCTCCCAGTACCTACTGCAACCTACATCCTTCTGAATCTGCTTAGTGTATTCATCTCTTGGTCTCCCCCTGCGATTTTTACTCTCCACGCTGCCCTCCAATACTAAATTGGTGATCCCTTGATGCCTCAGAACATGTCCTACCAACCGATCCCTTCTTCTAGTCAAGTTGTGCCACAAACTTCTCTTCTCCCCAATCCTATTCAATACTTCCTCATTAGTTATGTGATCTACCCATCTAATCTTCAGCATTCTTCTGTAGCACCACATTTCGAAAGCTTCTATTCTCTTCTAGTCCAAATTATTTACCGTCCATGTTGCACTTCCATACAAGGCTACACTCCATACAAATACTTTCAGAAATGACTTCCTGACACTTACATCTATACTCGATGTTAACAAATTTCTCTTCTTCAGAAACGCTTTCCTTGCCATTGCCAGTCTACATTTTATATCCTCTCTACTTCGACCATCATCAGTTATTTTGCTCCCCAAATAGCAAAACTCCTTTACTACTTTAAGTGTCTCATTTCCTAATCTAATACCCTCAACATCACCCGACTTAATTCGACTACATTCCATTATCCTCGTTTTGCTTTTGTTGATGTTCATCTTATATCCTCCCTTCAAGACGCCATCCATTCCATTCAACTGCTCTTGAAAGTCCTTTGCTGTCTCTGACAGAATTACAATGTCATCGGCGAACCTCAACGTTTTTATTTCTTCTCCATGGATTTTAATACCTTCTTCGAATTTTTCTTTTGTTTCCTTCACTGCTTGCTCAATATACAGATTGAATAACATCGGGGAGAGGCTACAACCCTGTCTCACTCCCTTCCCAACTGCTGCTTCCCTTTCATGCCCCTCGACTCTTATAACTGCCATCTGGTTTCTGTACAAATTGTAAATAGCCTTTCGCTCCCTGTATTTTACCCCTGCCACCTTTAGAATTTGAAAGAGAGTATTCCAGTCAACATTGTCAAAAGCTTTCTCTAAGTCTACAAATGCTAGAAACGTAGGTTTGCCTTTCCTTAATCTTTCTTCTAAGATAAGTCGTAAGGTCAGTATTGCCTCACGTGTTCCAGTATTTCTACGGAATCCAAACTGATCTTCCCCGAGGTCGGCTTCTACTAGTTTTTCCATTCGTCTGTAAAGAATTCGTGTTAGTATTTTGCAGCTGTGGCTTATTAAACTGATTGTTCGGTAATTTTCACATCTGTCAACACCTGCTTTCTTTGGGATTGGAATTATTATATTCCTCTTGAAGTCTGAGGGTATTTCGCCTGTTTCATACATCTTGCTCACCAGATGGTAGAGTTTTGTCAGGACTGGCTCTCCCAAGGCCATCAGTAGTTCCAATGGAATGTTGTCTACTCCCAGGGCCTTGTTTCGACTCAGGTCTTTCAGTGCTCTGTCAAACTCTTCACGCAGTATTGTATCTCCCATTTCATCTTCATCTACATCCTCTTCCATTTCCATAATATTGTCCTCAAGTACATCGCCCTTGTATAGTCCCTCTATATACTCCTTCCACCTTTCTGCTTTCCCTTCTTTGCTTAGAACTGGGTTTCCATCTGAGCTCTTGATGTTCATACAAGTGGTTCTCTTACCTCCAAAGGTCTCTTTAATTTTCCTGTAGGCAGTATCTATCTTACCCCTAGTGAGATAAGCCTCTACATTCTTACATTTGTCCTCTAGCCATCCCTGCTTAGCCATTTTGCACTTCCTGTCGATCTCATTTTTGAGACGTTTGTATTCCTTTTTGCCTGCTTCATTTACTGCATTTTTATATTTTCTCCTTTCATCAATTAAATTCAATATTTCTTCTGTTACCCAAGGATTTCTACTAGCCCTCGTCTTTTTACCTACTTGATCCTCTGCTGCCTTCACTACTTCATCCCTCAAAGCTGCCCATTCTTCTTCTACTGTATTTCTTTCCCCCATTCCTGTCAATTGTTCCCTTATGCTCTCCCTAAAACTCTGTACAACCTCTGGTTCTTTCAGTTTATCCAGGTCCCATCTCCTTAAATTCCCACCTTTTTGCAGTTTCTTCAGTTTTAATCTACAGGTCATAACCAATAGATTGTGGTCAGAGTCCACATCTGCCCCTGGAAATGTCTTACAATTTAAAACCTGGTTCCTAAATCTCTGTCTTACCATTATATAATCTGTCTGATACCTTTTAGTATCTCCAGGCTTCTTCCATGTATACAACCTTCTATCATGATTCTTAAACCAAGTGTTAGCTATGATTAAGTTGTGCTCTGTGCAAAATTCTACCAGGCGGCTTCCTCTTTCATTTCTTAGCCCCAATCCTTATTCACGTGCTACGTTTCCTTCTCTCCCTTTTCCTACACTCGAATTCCAGTCACCCATGACTATTAAATTTTCGTCTCCCTTCACTATCTGAATAATTTCTTTTATTTCATCATACATTTCTTCAATTTCTTCGTCATCTGCAGAGCTAGTTGGTATAAACTTGTACTACTGTAGTAGGTGTGGGCTTCGTATCTATCTTGGCCACAATAATGCGTTCACTATGCTGTTTGTAGTAGCTTACCCGCATTCCTATTTTCCTATTCATTATTAAACCTACTCCTGCATTACCCCTATTTGATTTTGTATTTATAACCCTGTATTCACCTGACCAAAAATCTTGTTCCTCCTGCCACCGAACTTCACTAATTCCCACTATATCTAACTTTAACCTATCCATTTCCCGTTTTAAATTTTCTAACCTACCTGCCCGATTAAGGGATCTGACATTCCACGCTCCGATCCGTAGAACGCCAGTTTTCTTTCTCCTGACAACGACATCCTCTTGAGTAGGCCCCGCCCGGAGATCCGAATGGGGGACTATTTTACCTCCGGAATATTTTACCCAAGAGGACGCCATCATCATTTAATCATACAGTAAAGCTGCATGCCCTCGGGAAAAATTACGGCCGTAGTTTCCCCATGCTTTCAGCCGTTCGCAGTACCAGCACAGCAAGGCCGTTTTGGTTATTGTTACAAGGCCAGATCAGTCAATAATCCAGCTTCTTGCCCTTGCAACTACTGAAAAGGCTGCTGCCCCTCTTCAGGAAACACACGTTTGTTTGGCGTCTCAACAGATACCCCTCCTTTGTGGTTGTACCTACGGTACGGCTATCTGTATCGCTGAGGCTCGCAAGTCTCCCCACCAACGGCAAGGTCCATGGTTCATGGGGGGGGGGGGGGGTAACTCCTTTAAGCTTGGTTAAATAGAACCAGAGTCTGTTTCGACATCAGAAGGAAATTTCTGATACTGGTCTTTACTTCGGTGACGATGGCTGCTATTCAATTTACTCAAGCGAACATGAAAATGTTGTAGATATAATGTGTAATGTGGTAATATATGAGACAACATGTACAGTTAATACTACATGCGCCGGCCGTAATGACCGAGTGGTTCTAGGCGCTACAGTCTGGTACCGCGGGGCCGGTACGGTCGCAGGTTCGAATCCTGCCTCGCGCATGGGTGTGTGTGATGTCCTTAGGTTAGTTAGGTTTAAGTAGTTCTAAGTTCTAGGGGACTGATGACCTCAGATGTTAAGTCCCTTGGTGCTCAGAGCCATTTGAGCCAATACTAAATCAGCAATAATATGGGGCCGCTGTGGCTGACAACGTGAGTCCAAACCTAGCTTATATTTTTTCCTCCTCATCCACAGTCTCTAGGACATCGCTGTCTGAGATAGAAATAATAGAAATTTTTGACGAATTTACATCCGAAAAGTGTAACTGGAGAGCGATGAGAGTGATCTTGATGACAATCTTGATCCTGTTCTGGAAGTTATTTATGAAGGAGGATTATTTCTGAGAGTGTCCGCCGCTTGTGGTCTTGCGGTAGCGGTCTCGCTTCCCGCGCACGGGGTCCCGGGTTCGATTCCCGGCGGGGTCAGGGATTTGATCTGCCTCGAGATGACTGGGTGTTGTGTGTGTTTCATCATCATTTCATCCTCATTCACTCGCAAGTCGTCGTAGTGGCGTTAAAGAACTTGTGGAGCGGCGGCCGATCCGCCCCGCGAGGGGTCACCCGGCTACCAATGCCATGCGCTCATCATCATCATTTCTGAGAGTGATGATAATGTGCCTTTAAGCCACAGCATGGGCCTCCAATCCGTTGTCCGTTCTGTGGTATGAAAAAGACCTCTTATAGATATAGAAGGAGTTGTAAAATATGTGATATAAATGTGTGCTTGTTGTCTGACACGAATTGTTTCATTACTTACCATAATTAGTTATTCTGAGACTATTCAGGGTAGTCGTGTGTCTTTTCATGTATTGTGTATGTCGCTGAGATTTGCCCCAGTGGCTTCAAATGACGCCACACCCGAACTTATATGCAAACGTACGAAAAAAAAAAAAAATCAATTAACTCTCATTTTCATTTCGATCTTGTGTGTTTGATTTTATTTCACTGATTTTCACCCGATATGCGGTGGTTCTATGTTCTGTGCCTTAGACTGTTACCCGCTGTGCTTCAGTGTCTCCGTGGCGACAGACTGGCTGCTTTAGTGGTTGCGGCGGAGATAGGGGCAGGCAGGCTGGAAGGAGAATCTGTGCACCTCTGTGTCGGGACGGCAGAGGCGGCGCCGGTCGGCAAGAAAGCGACGCCGCTCTGCAGAGGCGCCCCCCGCCAGAGCGCGCGAGGCTGCTGCTACCTGCAGGCGGCCGCTCGCCCTTGGCCTGCGATACTTTATGTAAAGCAGGATCGCTCGATTACATATTCCATGTGAGCAGTTAACGGCCTCTAAATATACAGTAAGTAATATAAATACGGGGCCGGCCGCCGCCGCCGGCAGCCCGCAACGAGTGCCTTATCACTACGGCCATCGACGCCCCCCCCCCTCCCCCTCTCACAACCTTTTGCCTCTCCCTGTAGAGAGCGCGTTTGCAGCTCTGCGAATTTTCAACGCTCGTCCCGCAGTGCAAGTAACAGATCGCCGCGCTTATAACAGCAGGCTGCGGCCGTAAACCAACGGCTAAGCGGCGGCGATTCCTGCTCGGGTTTTCATTTACGAGGCCGTTCGCCTCCTTGCGGCGAGACGATACGCCACGGAAAACGTGCAGATCACGACGCCGCGGCCGCTTAAAGACTTCTAACAAAGCTCGCCCCTCGTAAGAAGTACCCCTCCTTCTCCTCCCCCCGCCTCCCATCCCGCAATTACACTGCTGTGCAAAACTTAACTACGAAAGTAACTCTCTTATGATGTGTTACTACCAATTAACACAGCTCGATGACGCTTGGACGCAAAGATTTGCCACAGTACCGTATAGTACAGTAAAGAAGGCGACTGAAAGAAATACCCAATGAGATTGTAAGGTTCTCATATGTTTTCTGCTATAGTAAATGATTCATTCCAATGTACTGGGAGAAAAATGAATGATCGTACTGTACGAGTAGTGATTAAGATCTTTGACTCTGTGTTTAGTTTTATCTGCGGTTGAGTTTTTCAGAGAATGAGATCTGTTATTTTTGAATCTGCGAAAAACTGTTTGGAATACTTTATTGTGGAGATGAAAAGTCATTTATAATACTTTCCCGTTCCTTATTTTCATGGAGCTGATTTTGGAAGAAATTTAAAGATGACGAAGGCATGCGCAAGAACGAAATGTTTGTCAGAACTATTAAGCGAACGAAATCTTTGTCTCTCAGATAACTAATAAGACAATTTGATCTTTTTTTTCATTGTGTCACAAATAACACAACTAACTGAAATGTTTGTAAGATTTGTAATGTAATAATTTTGTAATTAGATTCTTCTTCTGTTGTGCTATCATTTAGATTTTTCAAAAACGATTTTATTTAAAGTAAAACCCGCCTTCATTGCTTCATTGCTTCATTGTAAAGTTTTGAATATTTTATCGTTTGTGCATTGCACCTGACACTACTTGAAATCATAGAGAAGTAAAGAGCAACAAATTAGTAGTCAGTTGTTTATTTTGCTTATCTGCTGATTTGTATTTGCTTTCGAGAACTTTACTACCGCAGACACAAAACCAGTTTGCTAAACAAGACGTAAGTCATTTTTATTTCAAGGCAGATCTCACCTTGCATTTGTGAGCAAACAGTGCGTAGTCGGGATTGTCAGGTGTCATGCTAGCAAGCAAATTAAATCCGTGGACAGTTTTGGTAATTTGAGACAGTTATCTTCTTCCGCATAGAGCAGTAATTTATTTTGGTGGCTATTCCAAGTCGAGCATTCCACTTCATATCACACAACGTTCCTAATCTGCTCTTGCACTAGTTTTAGTCATATAGTTTTTAATGAGTACGCAATTAGTTTCCTTTTGCACTTAATTAGATTCAGTATCTTTATTTCAAAGTTTGCATGTCATGTAGATTAAAGTTTTATTTTACAACACTGTTCACATGTACAACACAGGGCCAACCTGCAGACAGTTTAGACCACAAAGGCTAAAGTACACACTACATAAGAAGAAAGTTCTGGAAATCAATATACTTACTTCTTTCACATACAGAAAATGTCTTTGTAGACAGCTTACAATATGACCAGGAATGACACTTTTATTCAGAGACAATAATTGTATTGAAATCACCGCGATTCATGATGGTCCCCTGCCCATTACAAAAGACGGGAAACGGTTCTTAACATCTACATCTACATCTACATACATACTCCGCAATCCACCATACGGTGCGTGGCGGAGAGTACCTCGTAATACAACTAGCATCTTCTCTCCCTGTTCCACTCCCAAACAGAACGAGGGAAAAATGACTACCTATATGCCTCTGTACGAGCCCTAATCTCTCTTATCTTATCTTTCTGGTCTTTCCGCGAAATGTAAGTTGGCGGCAGTAAAATTGAACTGAAGTCAGCCTCAAATGCTGGTTCTGTAAATTTCCTCAGTAGCGATTCACGAAAAGAACGCCTCCTTTCCTCTAGAGACTCCTACCCGAGTTCCTGAAGCATTTCCGTAACACTCGCGTGATGATCAAACCTACCAGTAACAAATCTAACAGCCCGCCTCTGAATTGCTTCTATGTGCTCCCTCAATACGACCTGATAGGGATCCTAAATTCTCGAGCAGTACTCAGGAATAGGTCGTATTAGTGTTTTATAAGTGGTATCCTTTACAGATGAACCACATCTTCCCAAAATTCTACCAATGAACCGAAGACGACTATCCGCCTTCCCCACAACTGCCATTACATGCTTGTCCCACTTCATATCGCTCTGCAATGTTGCGCCCAAATATTTAATCGACGTGACTGTGTCAAGCGCTACACTACTAATGGAGTATTCAACTATTACAGGTTTTGTTTCCTATTCATCTGCATTAATTTACATTTATCTATATTTAGAGTTAGCTACCATTCTTTACACCAGTCACAAATCCTGTCCAAGTCATCTTGTATACTCCTACAGTCACTCAACGACGGAGGACAACGTACTGGGTTCTATTACTTAAGAAGTCTTCGAGCCACTCACATGCTTGGGAACCAATCCCATATTCTCGTTCCTTAGTTAGGAGTCTGCAGTGGGGCACCGAGTCAAACGCTTTCCGGAAGTCAAGGAATATGGCATCCGTCTGGTACCTTCATTCATGGTTCGCAAGATATCATGTGAAAGAAGGGCGAGTTGCGTTTCGTAGGAGCGATGCTTTCTTAAGCCGTACTGACGCACGGACCGCAACTTCTCTGTCTCAAGGAAATTCATTACATTCGAACTGAGAATATGTCCGAGAATCCTGCAACAAACCGATGTTAAGGATATTGGTCTGTAATTTTGAGGATCCGTCCTTCTACCCTTCTTATATACAGGCGTCACCTGCGCTTTTTTCCAGTCGCTCGGGGCTTTACGTTGGGCAAGAGATTCGCGATAAATGCAAGATAAGTAAGGAGCCAATGCAGTAGAGTACTCTCTGTAAAACCGAATTGGAATCCCATCAGCACCTGGCGATTTATTTATTTTCAACCCATTCAGCTGCTTCACAACCCCAGGGAAGTCTATCACTATATCCTCCAAACGGGAATCTGTACGGGACTCAAACGGCGGTATATTTTTACGATCCTCCTGCGTGAAAGATTTCTCAAATGCTCAATTTAAAATTTCAGCTTTCGTTTTGCTGTCTTCCGTTGCCAGGCCAGACGGATCAGTGAGTGACTGGATGGAAATCTTCGACCCGCTTACCGATTTTACTTAAGACCAGAATTTCCTTGGGTTTTCAGCAAGATCTTTTGCTAAGGTATGACGGTGGTAGTGGTTGAATGCTTCGCGTATCGCTCTTTTTACAGCAGCACGAATCTCTACTAACTTCCGCCTGTCCTCATTCTCCCGATCTTTCTTGTACCGCGAGTGCAACTGCCTTTGCTTCCTGAGCAGTCTCCGAATTGCGCTGTTAAACCACGGTGGGTGTTTTCCGTCCGTAACCCACTTTTTTGGCACATACTTGTCCAATGCGTGATTTACAATGTGTTTAAAATTTGCCCATAATTCTTCCACGTCCATCGTACCGGAAGTAAATGAAGTCGATTCATTTACTAAGTGGGATGCTAACAACTGCTTATCTGCTCTTTCTAGTAAGCCTTCTTGACCGACTTTTCAACTTTCGTAGCCATGGTCGTCATGACAACATCATGATCACTAATCCCTGTCTCAACACTGACACCGTCGATGAGGTCTGGTCTGTTCGTGTCTACCCGATCTAAAATATTTCCATTACGCGTTGGCTGTCGATTTAGCTGCTCAAGACAGTTTTCGGATAATGTGTTCAAAATTAATTCACACGGCTTGTCTGGACCACCTGTAATGAATCCATAGACATCCCAGTCTGTACTAGGTAGGTTGAAGTCGCCTCCGACTAATATAGCATGATCCGAGTACTTCTGCGATACAGAGTGTAGACTGCCTTTGAATGATTCTAGAACTGTCACGGTGGAACCTGGTGGCCGGTAATAACACCCCACAATTAACTTTATTTCCCCTAGTCCTGTTAAACGTGTCCAGATAACTTCACAATCACACTCTCCTTCGACCTCAGTAGACACAATATTTCTGTCAACTGCAATGAAGACACCACCTCATAGGGTGTCTAATCTGTCTTTCCGATACACGTTCCAACCCTCACTAAATATTTCAGGACTTTCTATCTAAGGGTTCAGCCAGGTCTCAGTCCCGAGAATAATTTGCGCGCCACACGCTTCCTGGAGGGCAGTAAATTCAGGAACTTTATTCCAAACACTCTGAAAATTTACTGCTAATACCTTGATAGCTGAAGTGTCTTTACACTGAGCGCGCCCTGATTTCCCTGCCTGCACGTCGACTGGTGAGTGTTCATCAGGACACCTCGCACTACAGCCTAGCCTAAAAAACTCCCAGGTGCACCCCACAAGTACTCTGCTACGCGCGTAGCCGCGTCCTTTGTGTAGTGCACCCCTGACGTATCTAGGGGCGTCGTACAATTCCCCACCCAATAACGAAAGTCTAGAAATCTGCAGCCACAACCGTCACAGAGTCGACGAAGCCTCTGGTTGAGACTCTCCACTCGGCTCCAAACCAAAGGACCCCGATCCACTCTGGGAACGATGCTGCAAATAGAGAGCTCTGCTTGCACCCCGCGTGCGAGGTCAGCGGTCTTCACCAAATGCGCCAGCCGCCTGTACGAACTGAGGATCGCCTCAGAACCCAAGCGACAGGCATCATTGGTGCCGACGTGAGCAACTACTTGCAGACGACTGCACGCCGTACGCTCGATAGCCGCAGACATGGCCGCCTCCAAATCTTGGATGAGGTACCCCGGCAGACAAACCGAGTGCACGTTGGATTTCTTTCCAGCCCTGTACACTATTTCCCTAAGGTGCTCCATCACCCGCCTAACGTCGGACCTCCCAATAACCAGCAAGCCTTCGCCCCCGTGTGCCTGCTCGGGCCCTGCTGATGGAGCGGCCACCTTCCCACTGACAGGACGAACGGGCGAGGCCAGCCGGACAGCCTCCACATTGACCCTCCGCCTCGAGCGACGCGAACGCGTTTGCAGTCCCCCACTCACCCTGAGGTGAGGGCGGCCCCAACGCGCCGGGTACACTAGAAGGCGCCTCGGCGGCTGAGTCAGCGGCCGCAGCAAGCGACACCTGGGGTGTCTCAAGCGACGCGCCAGACCCTCCGCCGTCGCTGCACCTCGAGGCAGCAGCATGAAGGCGGCTGACCGTGGCCAACAGCACGCTCAGCTGATCGCGAACCGCGGCCAGGGTGTGTGATCACACTGAACGGTAGTGCATGCTTTCCACCGTCCTCCAATGCCGGCCATAAGTTTGGTAAGAAGTTCTTGAGATAGGGCGCCCATTTAGGACTGTCGAAATTTTTAAAAGTAGCGGGAATCTGACATATCGACATTAAAAGAGTATCGTTATCTGCTCTCGATATACCAATAAAGTGTATCGATATATACACACATCGACGAAAAGATATCAACATACCTGTCCATAAAAATATCGGCTGCACGTTGTGAATGTACTGGTATTTTGGAGCTGTATATTTCAGTATTGATTTGTTATTAGATATTGTGTACGTCATCAAGCTAACAGCCTGCCTATTCCCCTCAGAGCAAGAATTGAAAGGAAAAAGATGCACGTTCACGGTTAACGATAACCATTTTGCTAATAATGGTAACTGCATTAAGTGGCATTATAAAAGTTGTCCGACGGGTCCGTGGTTCGCTTGCATCACATACCTGATTTGTCCGTAACACTCCATGTCGACTTCTCTATTTTTTTCTTTTTTTTCATTTCTGCCAACGCCAGCGACATAGCTGTTGTACCGTCAGAATTGCGTGGTGAAGCTAAACGTTGCAGTTTATGTTGGTAGACCCAGGGCCGACTGCGTAAGCATTTCCCCTCACTCGTCTCCGCACACCGTAAAGACCAATATTGTCATTTAGATTTTTGTTTTTTAACGCAGCTGGTGCGCTATTTATTCACACCGGAAATCTTGTTATTCCATTTACACCACCAACCGCTCCCCGACACCCCCCCCCCTCCCCACCCATCTCTCCCCCAGTGCAATAGGACTTCTTTTGCGCCACATATATTTGCTTCACACAGTCAAAGAGAAAGATTGGACGTGATGGAAGCTCAGCTGAAAAAGTAGTAAGACTCCTTTACACAGTAAAGTAAAATTATGTTCTACCATTTCAAAAGAACAGCTTCAAATATTTCCCGAAAATTGTGAAAAAAATATAAAATAAAGACATCGACTTGCGGTATCGCGATTTTGATATCGATGTATCAGAGAAAAAGTTATCACCGAGATATAACGATATTTTTTGGAAAATATATCGATGTATCGGACCTAGCTCCTTCCTCCAGAGGCGCGGTTGAAACCAGCTGGCTGGTCGTTCGTGCATGTGGACGGGCTGCAGTACGTCTTCCCAAAGCATCCCAAGCGTGCTTTATTGGATTTGAGTCGGCGGAACGGGCAGGAGGGTACGTAGTTTTAACCTTTCAGCTAGGACGCGAAATAGTCCTCCTTCTATGCAGAGTGGAAGATTCCAGTCAAATTTTTAATGCATAATTGACGAGTTTATAAAAACCAACTGAAAACAACAACCGTGATTGATACCATTACCAATGTAAATTCAACAAATTTATTATTTGTTGACGATCAAGTAATTAAAACTGAACCGCCCGGGTAGCAGTGCGCACTAACACGCCGCTTCCGGGGTTCGGGGAGGCGCGCCGGTCCCGGATCGAATCTGCCCGGCGGATTAACAACTGGGGCCGTTTGCCGGCTAGCTTGGATGTGGTTTTTAGGCAAATTCCCACATTCGAATAGGTGAATACTGGTGTGATACCCACGTATGGCCCAAATTACACGATTCGTAAACATTTCGGAAACGTTCTCACACTTTCGTATGAGTTAACGCAGACAGATGTGATATACAAATTCCATGGAAGGGAACAGGCGGTGACAGGAAGGGCATCCGGCGTGACTTTGTCGCATCCAGAATAGTGTGCTGACCACATCAAGACACAGAATAGGACCAGGACAAAGAAGAAACAATATCATCGAGGGACGGGGTGGAACCAGTATAAAGGTCAGGTTACTGCTGTGCCGATGATATCATCGCCGGCACTACAGTGTGGCGTGACCAGCGACACTCAGGTGGCGCCCTCTGACGACTGCCATGAGGGACTGCTGGATCCAGCTACAGGGAGAACAGTTGCAACCCGGGAGAGAGACGGAAGAGCGGAGTCCCGGACTGCGTCAACCTGCTACACGACGTGTTCCGGATAGAAGATGCCTTAGGTCGGTATTGGTGATACCGTGGATAGTACCGATTTGAGTTATAGTGAGCTGTGGAGATTGGAACGGTCGTCACCCTGGGGTCTGAATACCGAGCGTGTTCGAGGTGGCTCAGCTGTGGCGTATATTTAACTAAGACAACTCTCCGGGAGGGGGAGTCAGAAAACTTGTCCTGTTACTCGTATGTATTGTATTCAGATTGTTATTTTCGTGTCCCTTACAGAGATAAATTCTGATAGTTGTCTTTGGTTGGAATGGCTCTGAGCACTATGGGACTTAACTACTGAGGTCATCATAGAACTTAGAACTACTTAAACCTAACTAACCTAAGGACATCACACACATCCATGCCCGAGGCAGGATTCGAACCTGCGACCGTAGCGGTAGTGCGGTTTCAGACTGAAGCGCCTAGAACCGCTCAACCACAGCGGCCTGTCAGTTGTGCTTGTCTTTTGTAATTGTTTGCATTGAGCAAAGGCAGATGAATGAGGAACTGCAGTAATTGTAATAGGATGATTGCATGTGTTACATTCACTTCTGGTTTTTAAGTTTTTCTTGGCCAAGGTACCAAATTAATTTAAATTAAAAATTTCATTGTAAAGTTTTTTGACATATTGTTATAAATCAATTATTTCGCGTTGTTTTTAAAAGTTTGGTTTTAAGGGTATCAGTAGATTTTACTGGATGGTTAGTTACGATAATGTTATGCTTAGAAATGTTTTATTATGCCTACCTCCTCAACCCCAGCCCTTCCATTTATTGCCCTGTTACACTGCCAGATGTGGAGTGATAATTCGAAAAAGTAAATGTAAAGCATTGTAAATTAAATGCGTAAATGTGAAAGGACAACTGGTTGAGTGAATGAATGAATTTAAGTGGTGTAATGTTTCGGCCAAGGGCCGGGATACAACTGCCTTGAGCCAAGAGTTAGGACAGGGAATGTCGCCACAGAATGGCCTCCAAGTCTCATTGCCTGAACATATGGGACGGATGTGCGCCCAGGGCGTGATTAGATTTGCTACAGGGACGTAGAAATTGGCACAATGAAGGCTCTTGTTGGAGAAATCTGACATATGGGCACATGAACGGAACGTGGCGTTTTCAGATACTGGAGAAACTGAACGGAACTAAAGAAAGGGTTGGAAGGCCTTCCAGGAGGAAGTTCCCTTTGGCACGGAAAACGAGGACATTATGAAATAACAAAGATTTAAAAAAATTATCTTCATATTAAACGAAAAACTTGAAAGTGAATCAGTGAATTTCTTCAGATGTTTCGAAAATATACTTAAATAAAAATAGTAAAACATAGAAATAAGCACAATTGTAAAATCAATATAAGTAATTCATGAGCCAAATTGTTAAGATAAATAACCTCTGTACAAAAGCATATCATAATCTCCGGAAGACCTATAATGTTATCTCTGTGAACTACCTGTAAGAAGATCTTTGTAACTGTTTTGTTTATATAAGATATTTTCGATGTGTAAAGTGTACAAGTTGTGTGTGATGTTAAGTGTGTGAGAGACTCTGCACAAATCGACTATTAGAAAACTGTAAGTACAAATTGTTCTCAAACTTTAGCCACTAACCTCACAGAAAGAATTGATACCCAACTAAAAGTCGCTTTTCTTATGTATTACAGTAAAAGTCAACAAAATGAAGCAGACTCACACACACTGACAACATCAAAAGAAATGGATTAACACACATCAAAAAAACGCACTTGAAGAAACGCGTCGTGCGAATAGTAAAATAAAGAAAAGTCGTGACTGGTAGCAGAAGATTTATTTATTTATAAACAAACCTATTGTATCTACAGTCGCAGGCTTTCAAAAACCATTTATAATGGATCAAATCAGACATTCGTAACTTCAGTATATTTGTGGTCAGATAGGGTGAACAGTGAAATATAATGTTAACGAGTAAATTGTAATTAGCTGTAAAATGTTGTTGCTGTGTGGTTACTGCTGTATGAAGTGAGAGCTATGTTATTACGTCCGAGCGTCTCAGACGAATCGAATCTGCTACAATGAGATTTCTCACTCATGTAAAGCAATACTCCTCGACTACAAGAAAAATAACAACTTAAAGTAGAATCAGTTTCATGCATTGTATCTAAATGTAGATGAATCTAGAGAGATCACGTCCCACGAGTGCTGGGTTGTTAGGGTTTTCAAAACGATATTGCACTATAATCCACGGGGAATAGAAATGGCAGATGCTTTATGGAAAGTTAGCGTGAGTAATTTCGAGACGGAGCAGACCGCTACACCTATTCCTTGAAGCTCATGACGACGACCTTGCATTTGAGGTGCTTAGAGAATTCTGCAGTTCAGTATACCAACTTAAGGTGTCAACGAATTGTGCTGTTTGATGCTTTCCCGACGTAGTTACCGCTTGAAAAGTTCTCGCGCTATGCGGCGGGTTGTGTCGTGGACACTGTTTAATATTCCAACGAGACAGGTGCTCGTCATCTTCAGCTGCGACTGTAGTTGACGAGCCGGCCGGGGTGGCCGAGCGGTTCTAGGCGCTACAGTCTGGAACCGCGCGACCGCTACGGTCGCAGGTTCGAATCCTGCCTCGGGCATGGGTGTGTGTGATGTCCTTAGGTTAGTTAGGTTTAAGTAGTTCTAAGTTCTCAGAAGTTAAGTCCCATAGTGCTCAGAGCCATTTGAACCATTTTTTGTGGTTGACGAGAAGCTTCCTCTTCAAAACGTTGTGCAGTATCCACTACACCAGGGGTGCCCAACAAAATTTTCTCGAGTACCCCCTCATCGAACATGATTGGTACCTTGTCATATCACAGTATCAGGTACCTAAAAGAGCCAAATTAAGAGTCTTTTTATACGTTTTCTGTTTTTGGTACTTAGAAAAAAACATTGACATACTCATTATTGAAAAAATATTGAGCTTAAAACTTTTTCAATGTAGCCATCATTGTTATCATTAAATTTTTGATTAATTATTGCTTAAAATCTTTGTCTTCAAATCTGGGTGTTTAATATAACAAGCTCCTTAAAAAAAATAAAAATTGAGTATGAACTGAGAATGACAGGAAAAAATTAAAACTGTGTGTATTGGTCTTCCAGGTGTAATACACTTGAGATTCTTGAGATTACATTGAGTGGACATGTATGAAAAATAAGAAAACGCTAATTTCATACAAGGTATTATTTATTTGAAAAAATACAGTTACAGCAGAGTATTCTATCAGTATACAGCTAGTTTTAATTTTCAGTTCGTAATGAGATGAGTTCAATCTGACCTTTGAGTACATTATTTCTGAAATATTAGGCTCCAAACTTGAAACTCTGAAATCAGACCACATGTCGAGCCGATTCCTATATTTGTTTTTCATGAAACAAATGGAAGAAAATGCTTGCTCACACCGATATATGGTTACAAATGAATGTTTTTCATAGCCTTGTCTTCACGTTTCTTGTAGTCCTGCGTGTTGATGCCCAGAAGTATAATTTTATCACCGATGAAAATGTTTATCATGGTACCACAGCTGGACTGATCCACAAGTTGATCTTGCTCTTCTTCTGTGAGTCGTTGGATTTTGTCTATTTCTTCACAGCTGAAGGGATTGCGAATCCATCTGTCATCAGGATCAGGTTCAGGGAAATGCTCTCTAAAAGTGGTGTCTAGGCTGCGTAGATACTCGGCTACACTGATCTTGATCTGGTCAGGCAAACTCTCCTCTGATGACTCCAAGAATTGTTTTGAAGTAGAAGAATTACTGACTCGTTTTCTATCCTTGACGGCCCGATCTGACACTTTTTGACCATAGCTTTAATCTTATCCTCAACTTTGAACATGTCTACATTTTTTCCTTGTAAACTTAAGTTTAACTCATTCAAGTATTGAAACACATCAGCTAAATACGCAACTGAGCAAAGCCAAGATAAGTAAATGAGAAAATCCGCGTACTTTGTGTCAAGAAGGAAGACACGAACCTCGTCTCTAAGTTCAAAAAATCTTGACAAATCCTACCCCAAGAAAGCCATCTTACTTCAATATAAATGAGAAGTTGCTCATGCTCACTTCCGATCTCTTCACACTATAGGAAGACGCTAGACGCAGAAGTTAGCGTTCGCTAAAGCTCTGCTCGTGCAGGAAGCAGCCAAAACAAAAAATCTGTTATCATACGAAATATATTAAATATATTTTTTATTCTAATAGCATCTTGCGGACCCCTCTGGCGTAGCTCGCGGACCACCTGTTGGGAACCACTGCACTACACCATCCGACGCAGGGGCAGAGAATCGACCAAGTTGTCAAAGAACTGTGAGGTCTGCGGATATCGAAAAATACGCTTATAAAGATTGGGCAGTCATGCACTGTGCGGCTGGTTCCGGCGGAGGTTCGAGTCCTCCCTCGGGCATGGGTGTGTGTGTTTGCCCTAGGATAATTTAGGTTAATTAGTGTGTAGGGTTAGGGACTGATGACCATAGCAGTTACGTCCCATAAGATTAAAAAAAAAAAAAAAAGAAAAGAAAATAAAGGTTGGCAGTCACTCTCGTGAAATACGCGATACGGCCACAAAGTAATTCGCTCTGCTTTGGCGAAGGCCAGCGAGAGTACTGGCATTCGGAACATTTGGGAGGCGGCCGAGGCGGCGCCAGCGGCCGCACCTGCCGTGGAGCGCCGCGCGCCGCCCCCGCCACGCCCACGGCCGGCCGGGCAGCCAGCTCCAGGATGTGCTCCAAGGTGAGCGGTAGCCGGCACCTGTCCGCGACCCCGCGACCTCTGGAGCCGCCGCCTTCGCATTCCGGGGCAAGGCGTGCTGCGCGGCTGTCTGCCCCGCCCGCCTCAGCAACCCAGCTCTCGGCACTCGGCACGTGCCACGCCGCGGACCGCTATATCGCCACTGTGCAGCGTACTCGCCGACCTGCCGGCTCCGTGCTATGCTGCCTGGTAACAGGAAACGGCTACCATTTCCTATACTGCCAGAAACGGCACGTGCGGATACATGTGAAAATCGTCAGGCGTCTGACGAGTCATGCTTGTTAACTGCTTACCAGAAAAATATGCAGAAGAACGGAAAAAAATGGGAGATCATTTTGGGTTTAGCAAGGCAAGAGGTGCTACTGCGCGTGGTAATGGAAGACTGATGAAAGGTTCAAATGTTCAAATGTGTGTGAAATCTTATGGGACTTACCTGCTATGGTCATTAGTCCCTAAGCTTACACACTACTTAACCTAAATTACCCTAAGGACAAACACATACACCCATGCCCGAGGGAGGACTCGAACCTCCGCCGGGACCAGCCGCACAGTCCATGGCTGCAGCGCCGAGACCGCTCGGCTAATCACGTGCGGCGATGAAAGGTCAGGATACCTCTGTAGCGTTTCGTAAGCTATAGAACGTTTTCGACAATGTAAGGCCGAATAAGATGTTCACAAGAATACAGACACAGACAAGGAATCCACTACGTCTACGAAACCGAGCTGCGAGTGACAGAAGTGGAAGACCGTGAAATACAGCTTCACACTGGTATCCGCACTGATATACACTACTGGGCATTAAAAATGCTACACCACGAAGATGACGTGCTACAGAAGCGAAATGTAACCGACAGGAAGAAGATGCTGTGATATGCAAATGATTATCATTTCAGAGCATTCACGCAAGGTAGGCGCCAGTGGCGACACCTACAACGTGCTGGCATGAGGAAAGTTTCCAACCGCTTTCTTATACAAAAACAGCAGCTGACCGGCGTTGCCTGGTGAAACGTTGTTGTGATGCCTCATATAAGGGGGAGAAATGGTCAAATGCCTCTGAGCACTATGGGAGTTAACTGCTGAGGTCATCAGTCCCCTAGAACTTAGAACTATTTAAACCTAACTAACCTAAGGACATCAGAAACATCCATGCCCCAGGCGGGATTCAAACCTGCGACCGTAGCGGTCGCGCGGTTCCAGACTGTAGCGCCCAGAACCTCACGGCCACTCCGGCCGGCTAAGGAGGAGAAATGCGTACACTCGCGTTTCCGACTTTGATAATGATAGGATTGTAGCCTATCGCGATTGCGGTTTATCGTATCGCCACATTGCTGCTCGCGTTGGTCGAGATCCAATGACTGTGAGCAGAGTATGGAATCGGTGGTTTCAGGAGGGTAATACGGAACGTCGTACTGGATCCCAACGGCCTCGTATCAGTAGCAGTTAAGATGACAGGTATCTTATCCGCATGGCTGTAACGGATCATGCAACCACGTCTCGATCTCTGAATCAAAAGATGGGGACGTTTGCAAGACAACAACCATCTGCACGAACAGTTCGACGACATTTACAGCAGCATCAACTCGGAGACCATGGCTGCGGTTACCCTTGACGCTGCATCACAGGCAGGATCGCCAGCGATGGTGTACTCAGCGACGAACCTAGTTGCACGAATGGCAAAACGTCATTTTTTCGGATGAGTCCAGGTTCTGTTTACAGCATCATGATGGTCGCATCCGTGTTTGGCGACATCGCGGTAAACGCACACTGGAAGCGTGTATTCGTCATCACCATACTGGCGTATCACCCGGCGTGATGGTATGGGGTGCCATTGGTTACACGTCTCGGTCACCTCCTGTTCGCATTGACGGCACTTTGAACAGCGGACATTACGTTTCAGATGTGTTACGATCCCTGGCTCTACTCTTCATTCGCTCCCTGCGAAACCCCACATTTCAGCAGGATAATGCACGACCGCATGTTGCAGGTCCTGTTCAGGCCTTTCTGGATACAGAAAATGTTCGACTGCTGCCCTAGCCAGCACATTCTCCAGATCTCAAACCAATTGAACGTCTGGTCAATGGTGGCCGAGCAACTGGCTCGTCACAATACGCCAGTCACTGCTCTTGATGAACTGTGGTATCGTGTTGAAGCTGCATGGGCAGCTGTACCTGTACAAGCCATCCAAGCTCTGTTTGACTCAATGCCCAGGCGTATCAAGGCCGTTATGACGGCCAGTGGTGGTTGTTCTGGGTACTGATCTCTCAGGATCTATGCATCGAAATTGCCTGAAAATGTAATCACATGTAAGTTCTAGTATAATATATTTGTCCAATGAATATCCGGTTATCATCTGCATTTCTTCTCGGTGTAGCAATTTTAATGGCTAGTAGTGTACAAAGGGGAACAGTTTCTTAGACGTGCACATTTCGAGGACAGAATTATACAGAGTGTAACGTGTGTAATGGCAGGTATATCTGTTGTTGAGTGATGATAGTGCACTCAACAACATTATATCAGTATTTACGTCATTTGGTTCAAATGGTTCTAAGCACTATAGGACTATCAGTCCACTAGGCTTAGAATTACTTAAACCTAACCAAGGACATCAACCATATCTACGCCCGAGGCACGATTCGAACCTGCGACCGCAGCAGCAGCGCGGTTCCGGACTGAAGCGCCTAGAACCGCTCGGACACAGCGGCGAGCCTACGTCATTTGCAGACCGATAATTGTAGCTACTAAAAGTTGCTTGTTTTTAGGCTGGTTAGTACCTCGAACTAAATGTGTCAACAGTAAGGCCTTAATGCTGATTTTACTCTTGGCAGCAGGTCAAGTGTTGAAAGGTGATCGTCTGGTCGGAAAATGGCCAGCCTACACAGACAGTCGTAGTCCACTTAGTAGTGAAGTTACGGCTGCACAGAAAACATCATTTAAAGCTTGTGATATGTTTGTGGGGAGACTGGTCGACGCAGAGAAAAAACAACCAACTCACTAACTTGTGTGCATGTTGAGGTTCTGCATACATAAATATCTGCACTCACACCCGTTACACCCTGTGTACTCTTAGAAGTGAAACGTCGAATATCGGAAACACAAAGAAGAGGTAGCTGCTATCAAAGAAAATTAAGAATTGAGCAGACAGATGAAGTTCGGAATGAGGAATCACCAAGAAGAATAGGGGAAGAAAACATTTATTGTAGACCCTCGTCAGAAAAAGGAACAGAGTCAAATGCTCAAAAAAGTGTTACGGCACGTCTGCATGTGAATGCGTGTATGTGTGTGTGGGGGGTCGGGGGGTTAGAATCAAGGGAGCACAGGTTGCAAGAATAAACCTCATGGAAAAAATCGTTAAACTGAAGTAAAAAAAAAAAAAAAACAAAAGCTCAAGCAAAAGCAGTCCGTTCGAAAGTGCATATTTTTGCCCATATCTGTCAAATCAAAAGCTGCAGGTGATTGGCATTTAATACCATATTGTTCCATCACGAGCATTATGACACACTCGGACCCTCTGTTGCATGCTATCCATAAAGTGGAGGAGACGTTGCCACTTAAGCCTTCGATATTCTTCGATGGCTGCATTCATGAGGTTTTAAGGTGTATGATCAGAGTTCTGTGTGGCATTCTACAAGTTTGACTGCTTGCCAAAATACATAGACGAAATGTTGACTATATGACTAGTAAAGAGGTTAACCGATCGTTTACCGATAATACGAGGTCCGCAAATTAACTTCGACAACGATGAGAGTCGTCTCATACTCGCACATGTCACTAGGTCCAAACGTGACTGAATCACCAGCCCGCTAAACCTGTGGGACTGAATGTCTGAGTAGTGCATTGGTATCTGACCAACCGCGCTCTCGTCGGTGACTATCACCAGTCCTCATGCAAACCCGGAGGTGGTGGTGAAGGGTGGCCAACGTCATCAATCCAGTTTTCATTTCAGGTGTTCAGTTCAAAAATGGATCAAACGGCTCTGAGCACTATGGGACTTAACATCGGAGGTCATCAGTCTCCTAGAACTGAGAACTACTTAAACCTAACTAAACTAAGGACATCACACACATCCATGCCCGACGCAGGATTCGAAAACGCGACCGTAGCGGTCGCACGCTTCCAGACTGAATCACTTAGAACCACTCGGCCACACCGGCCGGCCCGGTGTTCAGTTGTTCACCTTCTTCTTCTTAGGTTTTTGGTGGGGTTGGGAATTGGGGGGATTCACGTGTTAAATTGATCGTATGGGGAAGGTTCGGTATTGTCTGAGACGACACTGCCCTCTTAGTTGCTTCCAAAAAGCCTGTGAACATGTCTGTAGGATTTTCTCCTGTGCGCTTACTAGCCATAATTTGTAGCTAGTAGTCATCGGCTGCTGTTGTTGACCGTGGACAAACACATCGCAGCAAGTTTTCAGTGCATTATCTCTTACTGGAATGATGTAATGGTTGAATGATGTCACTGCAATGTGCACATAGTTCTTGCCGTAATGGAAAAATGCTTTCTCGGTACAAGTTTTTATGATCTGTCTAGACATGGTACGAATCTGCAAATTGTTCACAAGCTTCATTTCTCCGTTAACAATTGAAGACGTAGCACCTCTTCTGAAAGGCACTGAAATGTGAGGTTTCGTTTTACTGCATCTACCCGCGTGCTATTTACCGTGGTCAAGTCAAACGAATAATCAGAAAAGATTTTCTTTTTTTTTTTTTTTTAACTGGTAGCCTGTGCATGTCATGTGAATGCTGTAAATTTTTTAGAGAACTTCAGTATTCGCAGACAATGACTATTCGTGATTGCACTGAGTAGTTCCTTGCAAACAGAAAACAGCAACCAATTTACTAAGAACTGAGCACGATGAGCCCGCCTATCAGTAAGACGTTGCGCCAACTCCGGCTTGGAGGAATGCAGTAAGTGGGTTGGGAAGAATGTGATGAAGCAGTTCTATCCTGTTCTGAGGCAAGCAGGCTCACAACCGTCGTAACTTGTCTTCGACAACCTGGATACTGACACCGCGACGGTGCTACTGTCAGAACTGCTTCCGCATATGTTCTATCGGTGATAAATGTAGCGACCTTGCTGGACACGTAATTACCTCAAAATCAACCAGACAGTTCATAAAGACACGTGTCATGTGTGAAAAGAGAGCATTGTCCTGCTGAAAAGTGGCACCACGATATTATCACGTGAGAGGTAATGTGTGAGGACGCTGATTCTCCATGCCGTTCCGTTCTGCCATAAGAATTCCCTCAATATCTATCCGCACTCCTTGACGCCTGAAATAAAACGGCTGTACTTCTCCAAAGCTCGCCACACTGGTGTCCTTCATGCTGTTTCGAATACAAATGTACTTCACTCTCATAGAACCTTTCCAATAAATCTAAGTTTTTCTTTCTTCTTTCTGTGTACACAAGCTAAAAGTAATGTAATAGAGGAACTAAGCAAAATAGCCCTGGATTTGACCCCACAAAGACGTGAAAGTGCCCGTATCATTGCAGTTTCGAATTATTAATAAGCAGGTTTTTAGTAGAGAGGAGTCCATGTTGATGCCACTCTTTCCTAATCAAGGAAACAGGATCTGGAATCAAATTGTTGGATTTTTTGAGATTTGTGGAGAGGAGCGTATGACTTAGCTTCAGAACTGATGTAGGGGACGCTGGGAAATGGGGAAGCGCACTGATATTGCAAAGATACAAGAGTGTGATATTGCATAGGATAATACACTGGTGTGCAAACTTAAGGATGAAAGAAACTTTCGCATAGTGTGTCACTGCCGAGTAACATAGCTCGAAGAAACAACGTAGCTCGATGAAACTTGGACCATACATAGAAAGAACTAAAACTGTTTAGTACAATGGGTAACTCGAAGAAATACACAGTGAGATGAACAGCAAAGACACTTTTAGTCAAAGACAATATTTACACCTAAAGCACCTCAATTTACGATGTTCCCCTGGACATTACAAAAGGCGGCACATGGTTCTTGATAGGGTGCGTGATCACCACGGACGGTAACGCATACTCTGCAACGTGCCCACGTGTGGCTACAAGATTGGTGAGGTGGTCACGATTAACTGCCAAACGGTCGTTGGTTCATGTGGACGTGCTGAATTACGTTTTTCCTAGTCATCCGACACGTGCTCGCTCGATGGGATTTAAGCCGGCAAACGGCAGGCCAGTCAATTCGCCGAATACACTCTCGTTCAGTGAACTGCTCCACATATGCAGTTCGATGCAGTCGCTTACTGTCATCCATAAAAATGGCGTCAGAGACGAGTGCACCCTTGAAAAGACGCACATGAGGAAGGGCTACAGCATCACAATAGCGTTTACCAGTGAGTGATTTGGAGGTCAGCACGCCCACCCAGCATTATGCGTCCCCACATCATAACACCTGGACCACCAAAACAATCATACTCGACAGCGTTCCTGCGTAGGTAGCAACACAGATCGCACGCAGGTACATGATCATTTTGGTTGTCCGTGTTTTACGGTGTGGGGAGATAAGATGTTGCAACACAGGACACTCAATAGTCAACGTTATTCTGACACTGCACTCCTCCGTGTACTGGGAATGGGAACAAACTTCGATTTCAAGTATAAAAATGTAAATGTCGTGTGACTAGGGCCTCCAGTCGGGTAGACCGTTCGCCGGGCGCAAGTCTTTATTTGACGCTACTTCGGCGACATGTAGTGCAGCACGTGCGCAAGATCCGGCGACCATCTAGCAGTTAAGCGCGCTGGTTCAGGAATGGAACGCTCTACCCCAAGAACTTCGTACCAAACTTGTAGTCAGCATGGTGGGGGTTGGGGGGGGGGCACGTTGCAAAGCATGCTTTGCCGCTCATAGTGATCACACGCCAGGTTAAGGACCATGTCACGCCTTTTGTAACGTCCAGTGGTCCATCATAAACCTCGTTGGTTTCAGTTTACTCATTGTCTCTGAAAGTGTTATTTCTGTTCGTGTTATTGCGCATTTCTTTCAGTAAGCATCTGTATGATACTGTAGGAGTTCTCTGTATCTATAGTCCAGCTATGCTATGTTACTCGGCTTTGACTGCTGTGCAAAAATTAAGAACAAGGTAACTTCCGGGTGATTAGCTGTGACAAATCATGCGAAACTCTCGTCCTTAAATTTTCACACTAATGGACAATGTAAAAGTGATGATAATAAAATTATAAATTGCCTGAGTAAGTGATCCAGTTGTGTGGAAAGCCCGAGATGAAGTTCTACAGCTTCTCACTAATACTCTCAGCAACAAGGTAAACCTTAATCACTAAATACTTGGAATACAGCAGTATACAAATGTTTTTTCGTTTTTGATTACTGGAAGTAAATTATCAATGGTTTCGGTAGCAAAATGCCGCCGTCCGGTCTGAATAGCTCGCGAAAGCCAGTTTTATGATTTTCTTCTTCCCGCTCTTACACACACGAACACACACACACAAACACGAGAATGTCCTTATTCCGGGAGTATTCTGCTCAAATCCTCGTCCGAGGATCCGCATTTAAGTGGTCTGTGATATCCCTGAATCGCTTAAGGCCATTTGCGGGAACATTTCTTTAAAACGGCACGTCCGTTTCCGTCTCCGTTCTTCTATATCGGAGACTGTACTTCGTCTATAATCACCTCATTGTCAACGAAAAGCCCTAAACTTCCTTTCCTCCTTATATCAACTCACGGAGACAACATGCCCCAGCCCACACACACCATACTTCTGACGTAGTGATGCTATTGCCATATAAATTACGAAGTGAACTTTTGCTTTTGGCCAGTACTTTAAAATACTTTGTGTGAGTGTCCCAAATAAGGTCAAAAATATACAGATGCAGAGGATCCTAAATGTATACTCTGAGACATGTAACTGATGATCGGAAATTAATATGTAGCTTCTTATCGATATACACCAGTCACATCTTTTGTGAACGCTCTCTGTCAGTAGCAAGTGTTCAAAGTGACCACCGATAATCTCAGAGCACAAAGTTATCAACTGACGGGACTGGATGCTGATTTCAAAAGCATTTGGTCACATCCCCTACACAGGGTATTTACGACACGAGTATAACTGCTGTCCAGCAGTATTCTGCATGCTGCATTCTTTGAAATGTGCATTTCACCGACAAGTTGGCGGGCGCTGTTTAGTGACTACACGATCCAACATCATCTAACAACGCGTAAATAATTTTATGTCTAGAACACTGACCTATCTCCTCGTGCCTTGAACAAGCCAGTAATTTTATACCCACAGAGGTAATTTCTTAAAGTCAGAGTGACGCCCGTGGCGACACTTCTAGATATATATTTATTAGGCTTTATTTGTACTGCATCCTGTACTGTCTACATAATGTGAATACCAGGAAGTTCCTGTAATCAGCTTTCCATAGCCACCGAATGAAACAGTGGTAAACTCTACCATGGTTACATCACTTCTTCGCAAAGTACCACCACCAACGTCAATGTGACAGGCTGTTGTTCGTTATAAAATATGGGCAATTTGCAAACATGTACCTGACACCCACAGCTCATTGAAGACCTTGTACCGCATGAAATAGTCTTTCCCGATCATTGTTTCCTTATGTCAAAATATTCAGCCATGAACCCTCCGCATACTTTATACATCTGACCCTATATGTTTCGAACACTCTGCACGTGTGAGACTAACATATTGAAAACTGACTGCAAAAGTTCATAAGAGAATTTAAAATTATAGTCCTTTGCGAGTGAAACTAGCAAACTCTGAAATATTTTTTTGCACACGTAAAGGCGAACTCGGCGCCAGCGAAACAGTCGAAGCCAGATGGGCAGTCGACAGCAATATTATTATTAGCTTTAAATAAATTTCACGGGGAGAGAGATGTATTTTTAAAAGGAAACATAATATCAAAAATGGTTCAAATATCTCTAAGCACTATGGGACTGAACATCTGAGGTCATCCGTCCCCTAGACTTAGAACTGCTTAAACCTAACTAACCCAAGGACATCACACACATCCACGCCCGAGGCAGAATTCGAACCTGCGACCGTAGCAGCAGCGCGGTTCCGGACTGAAGCGCCAAGAACCGCTCGGCCACAGCGGCCGGTGGAAACATAATATACTTTCAATTAACAATATATTGTAACCTTAAAGCCCATACAGACAGCTAGTTATACATACATCGATCCACAGGAGAGAAAACAAACAGACGAAAAACAGAGAACAAACAGGCGAAAAACAGAGAACAAACAGGGGCGAGAAACATGGAACTTGTGTATAAATATTACACATGAAGTTCCATGCTTTCGTGGAACGTATTGAACTGTCGTGGTCTTTATCTTTGCGAGTAATGGAAAATATTCACAATATTTGTCACAAAATATTGTCAGACTCGATAGAACGACTCATAATATTACAAGCTTTACTTTGTTGTCTTGCATTGCATTCGTATCAGTTGAATAAATCGCGTCATGCATAACATATGCTTCCAGGTGACGCCACAACAGGCAGTTGTTGTAATTTGTATTTGCTATGTTCTGTGAAGTTTACCCGCGATTGTTTGCACTTAGCCACTGAGGGCTTTTTTGTGTTATATTACAAGCAATGTTGCAGACTTAATTATTCGCCAAGTCACAAAGATAAGTAAACCGTTAAACTCATTTGCGTGACTTGGTTACTAATTTGTTGGAGTCTTGTAGAATCTTCGTTCTCCTATCGTGCTACCTGATCCTGGGGCATAGCTGTGTAATAGTGGCAGGGAGAAATTGTCCTGGCGGTGTACTGCACCAGGAGCCGTTTCACGAACCCACAAACTCGGCCTCCCGTAACAGCAGTGGCAACTCGGCCTCCACAGCAGTAGCGACAAGGTCTTTATAAAACTGGCGACAAGGGTTTATATAAGGAAGTTTATCGGCTGACACTTCTCAATATACTGCACTGCTACATTTACAGAAGAACCTTAATAAGGGTTGGCTGTCCCACTTTGCTTCACAATCCAGGGATAAACGTGTCAGTGATCCGAAGCCAAAGACTAATACCCTGCAGGTATCTAACTGCATTCAGGAACATTGAGAGATTCGACCAGTGGACTGGAAAATGCACGTCGTTAACAGTCTGTACAGCATATCAAGCTGGTTTGTACAACTGGTTCCTTCAACTGGTTCCTACAACATACTCCGATAACTTCTATCAAGACAAAACAGGATAACAGTTCAAAGTCAGCAGGCGGAAAGCCTCAAGAAAACACAACAGCTACGATTCCCGTGAAAGAAACGTAATTATTACTCGGTTCTTCCGTCACTTCTACAAATAAAATTTCATTTTTATGGTTGAAAAGCAAACAAACTACATGTTGTTACACTAACATTTGTATGTTACGGTCTGGTTTTCGTCTTATTTGGCCATCAACAGGTGAAAACTAACTGTCGTCAAAAAGGAAAGCCTAGTGTCCAAGATAGCAAACATTTCTGTAGATAACGAATGCTGCCTACAAATAAACTGGAAGTGAAAGCTAAATTATCAAACATGTTCCTGATCATAAATTTCCAGAAAACAGTTGGATGTACTAAAAGTGGGTACTGAACAGGTTACCAAAGGACACTGCAGCCAAACACGTTATAGATAGTGAATTGCAGAGATGTTTTGCTTCTGACCTCTCTGCATGAACCTGAGCATCCTAAAGAAATAAAAAAAGAAAATTAATCAGAATGACCTCATTGCTACGAAAACAGGTAAAGGCATGGGAAAAAGTGATTATGTCGAGAAACTTAAATAAGTCCTCAAACCTAATTCCTTCCTGACTCTCGTGAAACACATCTCATTTAATGAAAACATTAACAGCTTGAACAAGACCTGCAGAAACATATCTGTTTATGAGTAAATGTGTTTGACCAGTATGAATCCAGTGGCTCCCAAACTGTTCGGGCTTGTTAAATTGCACAGAGAAAACCAAGCTGTTGTGCCTTCCTACGCAGTTCCAAAGTTCAAAACAGTTAATCTATACTGCACTTTACAACAAAATCATTTCATTTTCACAACTCAGACCAAACAGTTAGCTTCTAGCATATATCTTCACGGATCATTTCCTAGACAAAGAATATCACATTACGTAGTCTACAGACTGGAACCACCAAATAGCTAAACCATTTGGAACCGTAGGAAGTTTGGGTCTGAGAATGGTAATGGAACTAGAACGAGTACTAGGAATGCTAGCAGAACTACGATTCCGAAGACGCAACCTGCGATCACGAAGCCAGAGGGAAGCAGTGATTCTTCACATGGGGTTGGCACGCTCCTTACGGTCAATCCAAACCACAACATGGCGACCAGACCTCCTTCCTCGCCGCGCGATCGCTGTTAGCATCCGGAACAGACAGCAAAATACGACCAAACAGAGAGCTGCATATGTGATTGAATGCCCTCAAAGGGCCACATGGCTGCCCCTTCGCGAAATTCCAGGGAAGCCGTTGCTAACGAAACAAAGATCAGTCAAGTTAACTAGGTGGCCAGAAGCGATACTAGCACACACACACACACACACACACACACACACACACACACACATACAAACATAGAGCACAAAGTTCTTGGAACGTCCTAACTCTCAAAACAAAAATATTATGGAGCTTAGTGAAATATTACAGGAACTTTCTGGATCATAACGCATACATCAGTACACTCGAACATCGTACCGAAACTTATGGAGAACCTCCAACAACAGATACTGTCATGCCTTCTTGCACACAACACCCTATAACAGCAAACAACTACCTTCAATGGTACACATGTACCATCGTCAAAACAGAATATCCTTAATACACACAGTTAAAACCACAGCATCTATCTGTGGCCATTGTCCTGACTTAGTTGACACTGTTCTGCACAAGAAGCAAAGAATAAAGATCTTGCCCCATCTTTGTGGCTCCTGTGAAGGAACAGCCACAGCAAGAAACTGTGACGTTCCTTTCGTCTGTGTCTCGGAGCTTCCGTGGCGTGAAGCCAGAGCCCACGCATTCCCGCCGATGTGCAGCACGCGAGTTAAATTACTTGGCGTACAGGTCCGCAGATTTAATCGGAAACGGTTTATTAGCGGAGCCGGATTAATCCTCCGCACAGCTACACTGTCTAAATAAGGGGCGCCAGCCTCCATTCGACCCGTCAAACACGTTTACATTTCTCACCACTCCAATGTAGCTCTGTAGCAGTCCTACCCTTTAGAAAACGTTCCGAGATGCGACTACAGGACTGGAATATGCGCACTCCCCCAGCTGGCTCCTAGCAACTCCCTCCCATAATCTCCTCTATAACGAAACAGGACTACAGTTCAAAATCAACAGGGAAAGATCTACACAAAAACGTCACATTAGAATTTTCACGGAAATGAATTTAATTTATTGGGCTGAATAAAAACCACACCAAATCCGTCTAGTTCACTAAATACCACTCTCCAGCTAGCTGCTCGGAACTTGTGGAACCTACTTTTAGATGTCTGTCTACTGACCTACTGCACACTTGCTAAGGAGCAGCACACGCATCCAAAAGCGGAAAGGCCTAAGCAGAATTTCACGCAACGCACCGGAAGCTGTCGATTTTTCGTACTGCAGGAGACAACTCTGTTGATATGTTGATTCAGAAGAGTCACTTCCTGTCGACCTATGATATACAGGACGATAAAAGGACCTCCCCCCTTCCCAAGAAGCACACGACTTCTACACACCTAGAGGCTGCCAGACAGCTTTCCGCCTTTTTCTTCCTAATTCTGTCATTAGTCTTCTGACTGGTTCTCTACGAATACCCTTCCGATTTAGTGATCTCCAGAAATGGCTGACCGAAACTATTTAACATAAAGGCCTTTCATTCTGTCAGAATAAGGAGCAGACTGCAGGAATCTCAATCGTCCATTTTCAGCTTCCACTTAAAGCGCTTCAATAAGGCAGTGTTTCCCAGATCGACTTTCAGTTTTCCTTCAACAGGTGTTGGAAAACGCAAGCTGTCATTCGAAAATTGTTCGCCAGTTCCGACCAACATCCATTTAGGAGAATTAGTTGAAGATCAGCCCAAGATCCTCAGGAAGAACAAAAATCAAAGTCCCTCTGCAATCAGAAACTGGTCCCTGCGGTTACAATAGTGAGCAGGTCTAGCACCATGCGCGTGGCAAGGAAATCGTATGCTACAATTCATTAGTATCCTACATTTATGCATGTCATTCAAGAACTTAGTCAAAACTCTAAAATGTTATAACTGTAAAAATTAACTTTAAATAAAAGGTTCGTTGTTTCACGTTCCGTTCAGCAGCAAGTATAAAAATGTGTTAAGCAATAGTGAACCTTATCAAGTAACATGTGTAGAAGGTAAGAAACTACGTATTAGTCAAACAGGTACGGCTATGACAGCTGAACTGACTGAGTTCGAAAATAGTTGGGGATAACAAGAATCATGCTCCAGATGTGTTTAATATATGCTGAGAGAAGGTCATAGATATAATGTAAACACGGACGACCAACATATACCCTGCAAAAGGAAAACAGTAGATTAATTTATTGGGAACACTTGAGGTAAATAAATATTTATCACAAAATCATCATCTGTTGCTCCACGTTTCCAACGAGAGTCAATCATACATACTATAATTATGTTACGGACATTCATCTCCACACACCGCAAAACTGTACTGCAATGTGAGTGCCATTTATACCTTCTATTGTTTGCCTTACAGTCCAAAGCCTCAGGATTTAGTGACTGTTTCACTCTTCCTCTTATTTAAATACCTTGATTTAGTTTTCGAGGATTTAGTTTTGATACATTCCACGTAAACCTTTATAGTTTGTTACTTTTTTTTGTGATTCACATATTTTCTCTAAAGGTGTCCATGCGTCTTGATCTCTTTCATCTGTTATAATGTCTCCACATTCCGTATTCTGCATCCGTGCAATGTGTACACTTACAAAACTCATAGTTTTGTCTTCGTTATACATATCATTAAGTTATTTAGTTACAATCGTCCTGCAATATACAGGGTGATTCAAAAAGAATACCACAACTTTAAAAATGTGTATTTAATGAAAGAAACATAATATAACCTTCTGTTATACATCATTACAAAGAGTATTTAAAAAGGTTTTTTTTTTCACTCAAAAACAAGTTCAGAGATGTTCAATATGGCCCCCTCCAGACACTCGAGCAATATCAACCCGATACTCCAACTCGTTCCACACTCTCTGTAGCATATCAGGTGTAACAGTTTGGATAGCTGCTGTTATTTATCGTTTCAAATCATCAATGGTGGCTGGGAGAGGTGGCCGAAACACCATATCCTTAACATACCCCCATAAGAAAAAATCGCAGGGGGTAAGATCAGGGCTTCTTGGAGGCCAGTGATGAAGTGCTCTGTCACTGGCTGCCTGGCGGCCGATCCATCGCCTCGGGTAGTTGACGTTCAGGTTTCATAACTAACCTTTTTCGTAGGACACTCCATACAGTTGACTGTGGAATTTGCAGCTCTCTGCTAGCTGTGTGAGTCGATTTTCCTGGGCTGCGAACAAATGCTTGCTGGATGCATGCTACATTTTCATCACTCGTTCTCGGCCGTCCAGAACTTTTCCCTTTGCACAAACTCCCATTCTCTGTAAACTGTTTATACCAACGTTTAATACACCACCTATCAGGAGGTTTAACACCATACTTCGTTCGAAATGCACGCTGAACAACTGTCGTCGATTTGCTTCTGTCGTACTCAATAGCAGAAAAAGCTTTCTGTTGAGCGGTCGCCATCTTAGCATCAACTGACGCTGACGCCTAGTCAACAGCGCCTCAAGCGAACAAATGTACAACTAAATGAAACTTTATAGCTCCCTTAATTCGCCGAAGATAGTGCTTAGCTCTGCCTTTTGTCGTTGCAGAGTTTTAAATTCCTAAAGTTGTGGTATTCTTTTTGAATCACCCTGTATGTTCTAAAAAAATGGTTCAAATGGCTCTGAGCACTATGCGACTCAACTTCTGAGGTCATTAGTCGCCTAGAACTTAGAACTAATTAAACCTAACTAACCTAAGGACATCACACACATCCATGCCCGAGACAGGATTCGAACCTGCGACCGTAGCGGTCGCTCGGCTCCAGACTGTAGCGCCCAGAACCGCACGGCCACTCCGGCCGGCAATATATGTTCTCTTAGTGTGAAAAAAAATTAATAATTTTGTCCCCTTAAACATTCAGTATTAACAATTACGGTCCATTTGATATTTGTATCTAAATGCGTCTCTCGTAAAGGACAACTATTCATATGACCGTTTTACCTACTCTGGACCTATTTCGCATACAGTTGTACCACACTAAGCTATAAATTATAGTAGCGTAGTCTACATATGACACTATTCGACATTTGCTACCAATGTAGAGACTAATGACCAAAGTCTCTGTGCGTTCGTTATATCTTCAGTTAAATATTTGGTTTCTTCCACACAAATGGGTCAGATAACACGTTGTGATGACCCGATAAGCAAAAAACCATTTGCTAACACACAAATATTATTGGAACAGAGTGCAGTTCGTTTGCTTTTCAAACGTACAAACATAATTTATAGACTTCCACTAGATCGCGAAGCGTTCTTTTCTTTGATTAAATACCAGCTTCAGCCAGTTGGCGCCTCCACGCTGTGATATGCGGAACCTTCCTACCGAGCCCGTGCTGGTCCACTAAACTGCATGACGCCTAGGAAAGGAGAAGGTCATCCATCTGTCTTCCTCCTCCCCGCACAGCAATGCACTTGTGAATATATTTAGGCTTTCCGTATTGGGAAAACAATTTTGTGGATCAAGAAGGATCACCGACTGCGACTTCAGAAACTTTAAACACTTTGAAACAACATCTCCGCCCCAAAAGGCGCAGGAGCTTTGCCGCCGGACTCGTCGATCAGTCCAGTTACCAAGCACTTCCCAGACTGTTCTAATAAGCCGCGCGGTCGACATTGCGGATTGCTAATCGGAGGGGGGCGGGTTTGGTTCCCAGCCGAATAGCAAAATTTTCCCGCTAGGGGATTGGGTGTCGTGTTGTCCTCACTTTCGTATCGTCATAATTGCCATTCTAGTGTTGAGATGTCTGTCCCGAAAGCCAATAAAAATATAAAAAATAAAACAAATGATAGAGCACAGAAATCACTCGTCCTTTCTTTTACGTTTTATTAGGCAAATCTAGGTGTCGACTAATGCGTAGCCATCATAAATGCACCATTTCGTAGTAGCAATACATATCCTATTACATCAGTCTCCTGTTTTTCCGGATTCTGTCACTGTTCGTTGATGAGTCTTGGACGAACTGTGACAGAGGCCAGAACAACAGGGGACTGACGTACTAGGACATGCATTGGTACTATGAAACAGTGCATTGATAATGGCTAGGCAGTAGCCGAAATCTAGATGTGCCTAATAAAACCTGAAGAAATGGAAGACTGACTGCTGTGCTCTATCATGTGAAAGTCATATCACAGTCGCTGAGTGCACCTGCATTCCTAATGGGAGGTAACTTGGAAAAGAAAGTACCCGCCTCCGTGACCGAACGGAGTCCACAATTTGGCCAGCAAGGAGAGGAGAGCTGGTGACATAAATTTCGTAATTACTAGACTCTGCGTCATTTTGCTCCACAACCTCTCATAGTGAGGACATGGGTCGATGCTGATAATGATTCTTCTGTCGGATGATAACGTTAAGATCGGTGGCCCCACTGATGTTATTCAGGAGGAGTAGGGTATGTACCAGCACAAGGTTTCGTCTTATCCATTCCGTCATTAACATACAACACAAACCTGGCACCATATTACACGCACTTCCATTACAACCACCTACGTTCACCAGACAGGCACAAGAATCACTGTACGCAGAAAAGAAGATCCTTTTCGATTAGGTGGCTGAATCTACCCTGTGAAGTATTCCGTACCAATCCGTCTTCCACCTTGGCGCATATGAATGCACTTGTGGATGTATGTAGGCCGTCAGTATTGAAAAATAATTATTTAGCGCCTCGCGGAGCAGTGAGCACTGACTCCAGAAATTTTAAATACTTTAAAATAACATCTCCGACCCAAAGGACCAAGACTTAACTCCTGCGCCCAGGAGGACCGCCGCCCGACACCTCGATCACTCGAACTGCCAAACACTACCCAACTCTCTCTTTAACATACAGACCAAATAGCCTCAGGAACAGAATGTGGGCAAGCCCAATTTTCATATCTCGCTCACTTCTCTGGAAAGCAGTTTTTACTGTCTGGACGTTTCGTAAGTTTATTTCCAACTGGTAGTGCCGTTAGGCCAGCCTAGTACGCTCTCCGACTATAACCCACTTTCGACCGATTACGGAAAATCCAACCGTCGACTGAATCCTCGACAAAGCCCCTTCCACCAGATTCTTGATACCGGCTATGGAGTCCCCCGACGGCGAAGAGAACAACCCCACGGCAAGACCGGGTACGTTATATTACACAGTGAACAGGCGCCACCACCCAGTCGTGCGAGTGTTTCGTGATTACCCTGCATGCAGACCTATCGTACCGCTGGCGCTAACAAGACTCCACCGCAAGAACGCTACCGGCTCGTAACGTTCTGTCTGAACTCTTATTGTTTCTTCACGCCAATACTTATGAGTGTGGAAGATTATTATTTATCAAGATTCACTCCAAGTCTCTGTAACAACCGCGCATTGAAGTTGCACTTTCATCTTGCAATTTTCACCTACGCCGAGTCCTCGCAGAGGCTGCGTCAGCGAACAGTGCGCAGGAAACAAGGAGCCGCTGATGACCAAATTGGCGAGCGCGCGCGCCGCCCGAGAAAATCGCGCCTGCGTTCGGCGTCAGTGCCAGCGCCCGTGTAATTTGCCCTCATTACGACACTCCATTGTTCCTGCCGGCCGCAGGTGTATGGAAAGTCGGGCCCGCTCCTAACCTACAGCTATATGCGTCGCAAGTAGATTGCGCTGCCGAGCCGCGCACGAACCGTTGTTTTCGGAGTTGAATGTTTCCTGTGCAAAGACTGTAATTTTCGTATCTCTTTGTGCTCAGGCCTTACGAAACCCGTCGAACGGAAATCTGTGAATTGTGATTTGTTTCTCGGTCCACTGGACAGCTTCGGGTGTTCTGCGTTTGCGAGGTCCTTCACATGTGCGGAACGGTTACTTACGAGTTGGGAAGCAAATGTTTCTCCAAGTTGAATCAAGCATACTAAGTAAGGTACTACAACGCACTTTCAATAATTTACGGTAAATTGCTTGTTCCAGATCACTCTACAAGGACAGTTTCGTAACTGTGAATAACAGTTGATAACACAGTAGCAACGGTGAACCACTAACTTACTGAAATATGCAAATCGCGCGCAGCGGATTCAAAAACTGAGAAAGTGTGTACTTACACGCTATGATCACTTTCAACGTTACAAGCGGCACTCGTTTCCACGCATTTGGAGATACAAATGGTATTTTGTCCAGTTCACTTCTGAGACAGACATTGTAAAGTAAAGGTAACTCAACTCACCTACTCTTGGTATATTCTCTCGAACATTCTCCTTATAGTTCTCAGGTAAGACATTTGACACCGCACTGATGCTTCGAAAGTAGGGATGCACAGTCCAGCATTCGGTTTTGAAACATCACTCACAGCCAAATTTACGACAACTTTTACTTTTCGGTAGTCCTAGGGCGCTACACGAATAGAGGGAAATGGCGGGGACATTTTCTATGAAGAAAAACGTATGAGGCTTGAGTCCCTAGATACAAACCTTGATTGGTCCTCTCCTGTCACTTTTCGCTTCGTTCACTTCTCAGAACAGTTTGAAGTGCTGAAACATTGAAAGTTTGACGATAATACTTCTTTGCAAAGTTGACTAATGATTCTCCTGTGGTGTGCATACACAAACTCTTAGTCTGAGATATTATTACTGCAAATATTAGCGAGCGAACAGTTGTTGAGAGGATTCGGAAGATGTTGGACTCAGCCTGCAGCGGAGAGAAGCTGCGCAGTATGAGAGATCGCAGTCTGCCGAGACTGTGCCAGTAGCGTCGGAGAAGACTTTGATGTTAATTGAGGATTTTTGGTAAACTGCTTTTTTGTTGCACTTAGCTGTTGGTTGCTTGCGCACTGGAGGAATTTTGTCAGATCTGTGTTTGCATACATTGAGAGTAATATTCGTATCTTTTTTTGCCATAGACGTGTTTCTTGAGTGTAGACATTGTGGAATAATTGAAGTTTGTGTAAAGTTTGTCAATGTTTAAATAACCTATTTTACGAATATAGTAAAGTAAAGTCTTTATTGGTTTCTTTCATTTTTTTACATCGTTTAAGGCTTGTTGACCAAATTCCACCTCATCATTCGATTTATATATCCAGTAGTTGTTGCAGTTATGACCATGCAGTGCACTCTGCGTGGATCGCAGTATTGATTTTGAAATATTTTTAGCACGTTGCTGAACACGCAGTTGCAGCTTCAAGACGGGGTAAGTTGTTCGTTGCGTACAGAAGCATTGCAGAACAATTTTTAAGAGTTGTTAGAGAATATGTTATACATAGAATGTACAAATGTACATATACAGTTTTGTTTAAACTTCTTGCTAACTTAGAAAATGATAATAAATAAGATAGATAATAAGTTGTGGTTCTATTTTAAATTAAAATTGAGTGCATTTATTAGAAGAAACAAGAGGTGGCAATTTGTCTTAGATATGATGTGACAGTTCTTCTCTTTGTACCTTTTATGTATATGGTTACATCTGTTACGTATGTTGTCTTGATAGTGGTAATATTTAACTAATAATCTATTGATTAATTAGGTTATAATGTACTTCCAAACTTAAAGTAACAGAGCAGATTGGTAGTTGATAATAAATGTCATAGCTGTATGAGTTATGAGGGCTCGGTAAAACTTCGAGCCAGTTACATCTGATACAGGGGAAGAAGACGAAACGTCACATCTTCAGATAGTGTTACCTGCTACGAAATGGTCTAACAAACAGCTACATAGAGAGCTATATTTTCACACTGATTCGATTTAGTGTTGCAGAACCTTCGCTTACTTTTGCTATGTTTATATGTTTATCTCGTCTTCACTTTATGTGCCAGCCGTTGTGACCGAGCGGTTCTAGGCGCTTTAGTCCGGAACCACGCTGCTCCTACAGTCGCAAGTTCGATTCCTGCCTCGTGCATGGATGTGTGTGATGTTAGGTTTAGTTAGGTTTAAGTAGTTCTAAGTCTAGGGGACTGATGACCTCAGATGTTAAGTCCCATAGTGTTTGGAGCCATTCGTCTTCACTTTATGTGTGTGATATAGAATGCTAGTCGGTGTCTGCGCTTGTATCTGTGCCGTTTATTAAGTACTGTTGATCTGCCAGATGTGGCGCCTGTCTTATTCTACTGCGTATGGTTTCTCCTGTATGTGTAGTGCTCGCGATAGTTCGTTTGCGATGTTGTTTACAGAGTTCTGGTCATCTTTTCTGCGTATTAACTGTCCGATGTCCTGGTTTCCTAAACACTGTCTCATATGTCCTAGGGCATCGTAGGTGACGACTAAGTGCTCAGGTGTGCCATTTTCACCACAGGCACAAGTATGTGTCTGTTTTAGGCCAAATCTGTAGAGATGCACAGGATACGGGCCATGGTCATTTTTGGTTTTCCGTACCGCTCACGGATACTGCGGATGAAAGAGTAGACTCGTCTTCCCTCTTCAGTTGTGTCACATTCTGTCTGCCATGTATCAGTTCTCCACTCGTTTGATTTCCGTTCGTCGGTTATGTGTTGTCCAGTTATTTCTCTTATTTTGTCACGTCTTCCCGTCTTCAGCCAATAGGCAGCTCTTCTGTGGTGAATTGTAATATACCGGGTGATCAAAAAGTCAGTATAAATTTGAAAACTGAATAAATCACGGAATAATGTAGATAGAGAGGTACAAATTGACATACATGCTTGGAATGACATGGGGTTTTATTAGAAACAAAATAATACAAACGTTCAAAAAAATGTCCGACAGATGGCGCTTCATCTGATCAGAATAGCAATAATTAGCATAATAAAGTAAGACAAAGCAAAGATGATGTTCTTTACAGGAAATGATCAATATGTCCACCATCATTCGTCAACTATAGCTGTAGTCGAGGAATAATGTTGTAAACAACACTGTAAAGCATGTCCGGAGTTATGGTGAGGCATTGGCTTCGGATGTTGTCTTTCAGCATCCCTAGAGATGTCGGTCGATCACGATACACTTGCGACTTCAGGTAACCCCAAAGCCAACAATCGCACGGACTGAGGTCTGGGGACCTGGGAGGCCAAGCATGACGGAAGTGGCGTCTGAGCACACGATCATCGCCAAACGACGCGCGCAAGAGATCTTTCACACGTCTAGCAATATGGGGTGGAGCGCCATCCTGCATAAACATTGTACGTTCCAGCAGGTGTTTATCAGCCAGGCTGCGGATGGTGCCATTCTGTAACATATCGGCGTACCTCTCACCCGTCACGGTAGCAGTTTTGCTGTCCAGGGCCATCTGTCCGACATTTTGTGAACTTTCTTTTTGGTTCTAATAAAACCCCATGTCATTCCAAGCATGTGTGTCAATTTTTACCTCTCTATCTACATTATTCCGTGGTTTATTCAGTTTTCAAATTTATACTGACTTTTTGATCACGCTGTGTGTAGGGAAAACTCCCAGTAGTACACATGGTGCCTCAGTCGAGGTCGTGAAGAAAGCCCCCCGGTATTCTGAGTAGAACATTCCTCTGGCCGCGCCTCACAATGATTTTTTGCGTACCTAAGCATAATCAGTGTGCCGAAGCACTAGCCACAAAACAAGTTACTGACTAAAAGAGTGCTGTGTAGTATGTGCTCATTGTCTGTAGGGTAGTCTGCATCTTGCAGTGCTCAGTCTTGCAAGTTTGTGCATGAGTTTCGTTAAAGAGTAAATGTTCGTCAATGTAAATGCCGAAGTATCTCGTCATAGCTTTCATTTCTATACAAATATTGTTTAACTTTATTACTGGATTTCATTTCAGTGTGCCTCTTTGAAGTAGACAAATAGTTTTGTCTGTTGCTACAGTGCATACGTACAATAGCTCAAATTTCATTATTGGCTGTCCTCAGTTCTGTAATTTTAGTTCCCGGCAATGCGGTACCCTAGCGGTGCCTGGCTGCAAGTTTCCTTTTCCTTCCTTCTGTTGTGAGCACGGCGCAGTATCATTGCCGGAGTTCTCATACCAGCCGCTGAGTGCCTTTTGGCCAGACGTGCCGTGTCACTAGTGACCGGCGCGAGACGAGCGCTGAGCACCATGAACGACGGGATCGACTGACCCTCAGCTCAGCGGTAGCTCATCTCAGCGTAAAGTAGGGATAAAGATGCCTGATGGAGACCGCAAACAGCCGAAAATGCTTTTAAAATGTATTACTTGAATCGTGTTGTGGTTTTCAGCCTGAAGCTGATGCAACGCTAGCCATGGTGTAAACTGTTCAAGGCTCTCCTTTGCACAACTATTGCAGTCTACAGCTATCAAACTCCTTACACCACCCTCGATTGAATAATAAAACTGATTATCCCCTGAGGCCTCAGTATGCGTGGTGTCAACAGATCCCTTCTTTTATTCAAATTTTGGCACAAACTTCTTTTCTCCCCAGTTTCATTCAGTACCTCATCAGTAGTTACTCGATCTACACAAGCAGTTTTCAACATTCTTCTATAGCACCACATTTCAAAAGCTTTTGTTCTCTTCTTCTCTGAATTACTCATCGCCCACGTTTCACTTCTATCTCGGGCTTCACTCCATACAAATACCTTCCTAACTCTTAAGTTAAGAGAATTACAGATATTGGCTGCGACTGGGCATTGATTTTAATCCGCGGGGGTAAGTTGAAAATTTGTGCGACATCGGGATTCCAACCCATGTTTTCTGCTTATTAAGCAGATTCGCAGATCACTGCGTCATCTAGACACAGTGGTCACTGCAACTGCATGGACTAACCTACCACAGTTCCCGTAAATCCCAAACTCTCAAGTTAGCCACCGTCTTGTCACGGTCCATGCGGCTGCCTCCGTCGGGGGGTTCTAGTCCTTCCTCGGGCATGGGTGTGTGTGTCGTCCTTAGCGTTAGTTAGTATAAGTTACATTAAAAAAATGGCTCTGAGCACTATGGGACTTAACATCTGAGGTCATCAGTCCCCTAGAACTTAGAACTATTTAAACCACATAACCTAAGGACATCACACACATCCATGCCCGAGGCAGGATTCGAACCTAGGACCGTAGCGGTCGCGGGGCTCCAGACTGTAGCGCCCAGAACCGCTCGGCCACTCCGGTCGGCTAACTTAGATTAAGCTAGGGACCGATGACCTCAGCAGTTTGGTCCGATTAGCCCTACCACAATTTTCCGAAGTCTCTAACTCTTACGACAATCGGCGAAATTCCTCAAGTAATGAGGATAATGGGTAAGATGCACTACATTAGTAGTGCGTGTGGCTAACTTGAGAATTCGAGCCTGTCGGGACGCATGTGAGGGTACACCGTGCCGCTGCAATGACCATTGTGTGGTGGCATAGTGGTCAGTAGCCGGCACGGCAACTAAGCATCTTTGGTCAGAGGGTTAGCTGCCCTCTGTAATAAGAAAAAAAAACTGAATGAACGGATCAACGATGAACTTGAACGGGTGTCCTGGGACGTCCGTCCAGAACAAATGCAACGAACAATACCGATCAAAATGAGTTCAACAAAAAAAGCGCATCTGTCTAATAAGCAAGATACCTAGATTCGAATTCCATACAGCACATATTTTCAACTTCCTCCAGTGATTTAAATTTGTGCCCCCTCTCAGCCAGTGTCTCTAATTCCATTGTGTCTTAAATCATAGCGGCTGCTGGATCAAAATAGCCTCCGTTCTGTCGGACGTGTCTGAAATAACAGACACCACGTACATATGCTGAAGTTTATATCAGTTGTTAACAAATTTCTCTGCCTCAGAAGCATTTTTGTTGCTTTTACCAGTCTCAGTTTTCATCCTCTCTACATTTCGCTGCCCAAATAGCAAAACACATCGGTTACGTTTAGTGCCTGATTTCTTAATCTAATTCTGTGAGCATCACCTTGTCTAATTCGACAGCATTCCTCTCCGCTGTTTTCCTTTCGTTGATATTCATACGATAACCTGTTCCCACTGTCCATTACGTTCAACTGCTCCTGTTACACTATTGCCGTCTCTGACAGAATTACAATGTCATCGGGAAACCTAAAAGTTTTTGGTTCCTGTACTTTAATACAGTTCACAAATTTCTGCTTGGTTTCTTGCACTGTTTGCTCACTGCACAGACTGAACGACGTAGAGGAGAGGCTACACGCCCATCTCACTCCCCTCTCAACTAAGCTTCCTTTTCGTGCCCTCTCTCCTCTTGAAACTTACTGGTAGATTAAAATTGTGTATCTGATGGGGACTAAAACCTCGACAGAGCTATCTAAGTTGGTTTCACGGCCCGCTCTCACAGCTTTACTTCCTGCAGTATCTCTTGTCTAGTCTTCCTTAGGTTGTGGCTAAGCTATTATGCTATAATGTCCTGTCTCTCGCGAGTGCTAGCCCCGCAAGGTGAAGATACGAGAGAGATACTGGAGAAGGTAAAGCTGTGCAGGCGGGTCATGAGTCATGCATGGACACCTCAGTCGGTAGAGCACTTGCCCGTGAAATTCGAAGGTTCTAGGTTCGAATCCCAGTTCCGTACACAGTTTTAATTTCCTAGGAATTTAAAATCAGTACACGCCTGGCAGCAAAGTGAAAATTCATCCTGAAATGCTTCACATCATTGCCATGACTGGTTTGGGGCCAGGGCTACACTCGTTGTATTACACTGCCAAAATCGTCAGCAATATGTCCTCTGCTCCTGTACTGTACAAGAATATTTACAGAATTAACGCTACTTTATTGCGCGAATAATTAAAAAAAGACAACGATTTGCTGTTGAGGACATTAGAAAGTGAATGGGTGGCGTACTTTTACATGTGCTTCGGGGAAAGATATTTGGTGACAAACAGACCCGAACTATTTGAAACAGTTAACGCAGAACAGGGAATCAGCGATCATAGAGCGGTTACGGCATCGGTGATTTCAGCCGTAAATTGAAATATTAAAAAAGGTAGGAAGATTTTTCTGTTTAGTAAAAGTGACAAAAAGTAGGTTTCAGACTACCTGTTGGCTCAACACAAACGTTTTATCCCAAGTACAGGCAGTGTTGAGGATCTGTGGACAAAGTTCAAAATCATCGTACAATATGCATTGGATGAGTATGTGCCAAGCAAGATCGTAAGAGATGGAAAAGAGCCCCGTGGTACACAACCGAGTTAGAAAACTGCTACGGAAGCAAAGGGAACTTCACAGCAAACATAAACATAGCCAAAGCCTTGCAGACAAACAAAAATTACACGAAGCGAAATGTAGCGAGAGGCGTTCAACGAATTCGAAGGTAAAGTTCTACGTACTGACTTGGCAGAAAATCCTAAGAAATTTTAGTCTTATGTCAAAGCGGTAGGTGGATCAAAACAAAATGTCCAGACACTCCGTGACCAAAATGGTACTGAAACAGAAGATGACAGACTAAAGGAAGAAATACTAAATGTCTTTTTCCAGAGCTGTTTAACAGAGGAAGACTGCACTGTAGTTCCTTCTTTAGATTGTCACACAGATGACAAAATGTTAGATATGGAAATAGATGACAGAGGGATAGAAAAACAATTAAAATCGCTCAAAAAAGGAAAGGCTGCTGGACCTTATGGGATACCAGTTCGATTTTACACAGAGTACACGAAGGAACTTCTCCCTTCTTGCAACGGTGTACCGTAGGTCTCTAGAAGAGCGTAGCCATAGGGTAGGGCCCATCCAGTGGGCAGATGGAACGCCGAGGCCCCCATGGGCTACAGGAGAGTAGATGTACCCAAGGGTGTGTCGGCCTGGAGGTGGAACCATCTTCTGACAGCTGCACACACCACAGTGTCCGTGCATTCAGGGCATTGATCCTGGTGCAATTGAGGGCCAGCCCCTGATACAGGCCTGGCAGCACCACGTGGATGTGGGCGTACAGATGCTGTTGAGGCTTCAGGGGAACACAGGTGATCATGTCCAACTAGTACTGCAGATGGTGATGAGAATGAAACAAGCATCGACCCGATGAGGAGAATTGTGGTCTCAGGTAGCTGAATGTCTCACCTATGTGTAGGGACAGCATGGTGGCGTTGCCAGCTGTGAAGGTGATGGAGTCGACCACCTTTACCTTCTTCTCGCAACCGAAGGTCACTAAAGCGAGGGTGAAACAGTTTCGCCCGTTGATGTGCAGCCCCAGATGGGCGATGGCTGCCGTAGCTGCGTCGATGAGGGACTGCAGGCCCCTCTTCGTCGATGCGAACGGCAGGACATCAGCAAAGGCTGCAGCGTTGACCCTCCGACCTAAAATCCGGTCTCCTATGTGGGAAGGCAGGGTGTTCAGTAAAATACCTACGACCATGTTGAAAAGGAGAGGAGAGAGAGGGTTCCCTTGATGGACGCCCCTTGATGGCCGCACAGCCACGCTCAAGGCAGTGTCACCCTTTATCAACGTCATGCTGCCTCTGTAGCAGCTCTCTATGTAGTCGGCATATTCAGTCGTCAGACCATGTGATTTCAGCAGGGAGCGTAGGGCAGCATGGTCTAGCGAGTCGAACGCCTTAGACACGTCGAGTGACGCAACAAAGACAGAACGGCAGGAGCGGACTTCGTCGACGAGAGCCTGGTCCAAGATGAACATGTTTTCCAGCATCCTATCCTGAGAAATAAAGGCCCGCTGACGTTCGTCCACAGCGCACAGACGCATCAGGCGAGAAGCCAGAATCTTATGGAAGGTTCAAAATGGTTCAAAGCAAAATGGGACTTAACATCTATGGTCATCAGTCCCCTAGAACTTAGAACTACTTAAACCTAACTAACCTAAGGACGTCACACAACACCCAGAAAAAATCCCTGACCCCGCCGGGAATCGAACCCGGAAACCCGGGCGTGGGAAGCGAGAACGCTACCGCACGACCACGAGCTGCGGACCTTATGGAAGGTCCTCGCCAGCACCGAGCACATGATGATGGGACGAAAGACAGTGGTGCAGGCGTTTTGGGGAGTAAGGTGGTCTGGGTACGGAGGAGGCGAGGAAGGAGTGCTCGTGCAAGGAGGAGGAGATTTTTGATCTTCACCACCACATCGCTTGGCAGGCGGCTCAACTCGGCGGGAGTTAGGCCTTAGGCCGTCCAGGTCCGGCGCGGCAAGGAAGCGGCGACGTCTTCTACTGTGACCGATCTCCACAAGCACAGGCTGCGACTGTGGCAGGAGGTTGCCACTGATGGCGTCAGCGGGCGACGGCGGCTGCTGTTGGGAGAGGTCGTCCCAGAAGTCGTGTAGACTGGGGATGTCAGGTGGCGGCTGTAGCAGGATGCCGTCCAGGAGCCCCCACATGCAATGCGCGCAGGACCGCTGGAAGGCCTCCTCGGTGGGTGAGAACTCCCACCGCCGCCAGTTACGCAGGCGCTGAGGTGGCTGCTGCTGCTTATGTGGCAGGCGCGGTGTCGACCTGTGACTCACCCCCTCCCTGGAGCCGAGAGCGGCGAGGGCATCTGGGAGCATGCCCAAGATGATGGCGGGCTGTGTCCTCGGCCACAAACCGATGATGCGGTCTGGGGCCGACAAGCGTTGTGCAGACGCAGGGAGCCCCACGAGGTGCTTCCAGATGGCCGCGACGACACTGACATCTGGTGGAGTCGTGCTGTCCTCTTGCCCATTCGGCGGCGGCGACCTCGCCAGCCCCGGGCTGGACGCCGATCCCTCCTCGTCTCCCTCCTGCAGGACAGCCAGAAACTCCTGCACATGCTGGCGGTGCACAGGCTTTCGTCCCTGGCATTTGGTGGCGTCGAGCTCCTGGTTGCAAAGAGGAACCGGTAGTCCCTCCCATGGGCGAGCAAGAGGGTCTCGTCCTCGGTCCACCTCGCATGTTTTCGGTCCGTCTTGATGGCCGCATTGGCTGCCACCTGGTGTTTGTCGGTGGCGATGGACCCGCCAAGCCGGACTTGGTAGTGAAGGTGCGGGCGCATTCAGGGCATTCCTGTGCTGTGCGCCGTACAGGACCCTCAGCAGGGTCGGTTGGCTGGGTAGGCATTGGGGTAGCTGGAGTGGTACCTCCATCGAGAGGGTAAATTCCCCTGTTTTCTGTATTACTGCCTCAAATTAGAAAAGGGTATAATGCGAGGGGGGCTGGTAACGCCCCCACCCCCAAGCCCCGGTGCAGTCTTCCACTCGGCTAGATCAGCAAGCCCACATGAAGGGGGGAGGACTACAAGTGAGGAGAGGCTAAGAGGCCCATGTATTGCACATCACTCACCCTGTAACTACAACCCAAAGATTCTTTCTCTCTTCTTTCCTTTCTACCCCATCCACCTTCAATTTATATAATATATAGTAAAGCTGCTTATTTCGCGTGGTGTCTGTTATATCAGACATGTCCGAAGGCACAGACACAACATATTCACATAACTTTTAATATATCATCACATATCTTATCATGATAAAAATGTGATTATCTAAAGACTGAAATGATAAATACACTCCTGGAAATGGAAAAAAGAACACATTGACACCGGTGTGTCAGACCCACCATACTTGCTCCGGACACTGCGAGAGGGCTGTACAAGCAATGATCACACGCACGGCACAGCGGACACACCAGGAACCGCGGTGTTGGCCGTCGAATGGCGCTAGCTGCGCAGCATTTGTGCACCGCCGCCGTCAGTGTCAGCCAGTTTGCCGTGGCATACGGAGCTCCATCGCAGTCTTTAACACTGGTAGCATGCCGCGACAGCGTGGACGTGAACCGTATGTGCAGTTGACGGACTTTGAGCGAGGGCGTATAGTGGGCATGCGGGAGGCCGGGTGGACGTACCGCCGAATTGCTCAACACGTGGGGCGTGAGGTCTCCACAGTACATCGATGTTGTCGCCAGTGGTCGGCGGAAGGTGCACGTGCCCGTCGACCTGGGACCGGACCGCAGCGACGCACGGATGCACGCCAAGACCGTAGGATCCTACGCAGGGCCGTAGGGGACCGCACCGCCACTTCCCAGCAAATTAGGGACACTGTTGCTCCTGGGGTATCGGCGAGGACCATTCGCAACCGTCTCCATGAAGCTGGGTTACGGTCCCGCACACCGTTAGGCCGTCTTCCGCTCACGCCCCAACATCGTGCAGCCCGCCTCCAGTGGTGTCGCGACAGGCGTGAATGGAGGGACGAATGGAGACGTGTCGTCTTCAGCGATGAGAGTCGCTTCTGCCTTGGTGCCAATGATGGTCGTATGCGTGTTTGGCGCCGTGCAGGTGAGCGCCACAATCAGGACTGCATACGACCGAGGCACACAGGGCCAACACCCGGCATCATGGTGTGGGGAGCGATCTCCTACACTGGCCGTACACCACTGGTGATCGTCGAGGGGACACTGAATAGTGCACGGTACATCCAAACCGTCATCGAACCCATCGTTCTACCATTCCTAGACCGGCAAGGGAACTTGCTGTTCCAACAGGACAATTCACGTCCGCATGTATCCCGTGCCACCCAAGGTGCTCTAGAAGGTGTAAGTCAACTACCCTGGCCAGCAAGATCTCCGGATCTGTCCCCCATTGAGCATGTTTGGGACTGGATGAAGCGTCGTCTCACGCGGTCTGCACGTCCAGCACGAACGCTGGTCCAACTGAGGCGCCAGGTGGAAATGGCATGGCAAGCCGTTCCACAGGACTACATCCAGCATCTCTACGATCGTCTCCATGGGAGACTAGCAGCCTGCATTGCTGCGAAAGGTGGATATACACTGTACTAGTGCCGACATTGTGCATGCTCTGTTGCCTGTGTCTATGTGCCTGTGGTTCTGTCAGTGTGATCATGTGATGTATCTGACCCCAGGAATGTGTCAATAAAGTTTCCCCTTCCTGGGACAATGAATTCACGGTGTTCTTATTTCAATTTCCAGGAGTGTAAATCACTTTCAGCACAAATTTTCTTAATTAATATATATTTTTTAATTTATATCACAGGCCAGTTTAAGAGTCTATGGCTAACTATGGCTAATAAATAGGTAGGTTTGTGATCATTACGTTTTGTGGCGGCCGTTAAGATTAAAGATGTCTCGTGATGACAGGACGCAATTCTGGTTGCGATGCAGTAATATAAATGTAAAATCTATTACCTGGAAATATTGTCAGCAATCATCCCAGTCAAATCTCATCAACTGAAAGTACTACATGACGGAAACCAGTAAGACAGTGCAAATATGTATGATCTACAAGACCGAATTCAAGTAATTAAACTTTCCTAAGAAACCACTGACAAATTAGTGCAGTAAGATTCTCTCTAATATGCTTTTACCAGATATTAATAAATGTTGAACATAGTAATACAAAACACACACATTTCTCATTACAGACACTCGAATGCTTTCGCCAAGAACAACAGAAGCGTAACTGTTCCTTTTTTGTGAATGCTGGTCCTTAACTCTTTTCTTCTCGAACTGGGGAACTTTTGTGCTTTGGTCCCTGAGTGCAGGCGAATAATCCCTGACCCCGTGAGGCATCGCGGAAGAAGCTGAAGTCATTTATTTGTGCGACTGTCAATTAGAGACTATTAAAGCTATAAATGTTATATTTCATTCATAAGTAAATGATGAAAAGAAAACAGCAAAACGTGTCGCACTGTGTAAAAATAATAATATTTGGCTTGAATCACGGAAATTACATTTCATCATGATCATTGCAGATTACGTGGTTTAAAGAAAGTAGTCAGACACGAAAATAAATCGTTTACAGTGATTCGAACGATTTTAGATACCATTACGTGTATATTTGTGGAACTGTAACTGGAGGAATAGAAGTGTCAGAGATTTTTAGCACATTTGATGATCGAGGAACACATTTAACTGGAACCGCTGTAGTAGTAAGATCCGTTTCACGCAGTCAATATTTTTTTTTCGTACTTGGGAATGCTACAGTTGGATAGCAGCTAGTAAATGTCTTGTTAATGGCCTCATACTCGGTGAGGCATATCTAAGCTTACGGTTGTCGTTATTGGAACGTTGACTGGGTATTTGCGTGACTCACAATTGTGTTTCATTAATTTGCATGAGGAAACTGTTGCAGCTTAAGTGCCAAAGGCTCAACGTGTCAGAAGAACTCGCTGATGAAATCTGGAAGGTGACGACGCAGCATCGGCGACAGTGCCGGAACGTTTTGGCCTTCGAAATTTTAGTCGTGTTTGATATAGAAACTTTTCTGTGCGTTTTTAGCTGCAAAGCAAGACATTAAAGTGAGTCAATTCCTTTTCACGTGAACTTGGTAAATTATAGTGTAGGGTGCGCGTTCCTGACGCCGAATTTTTAATCGTTGCCGTATAAGCTCGAGACATTTTTGAATCCTCTTGCAACTCTTTAAAGAGCAGAATTCGATAGAAAGTCAACCCTTTACGCACATTGATAATATTAAAACGTCATGTGCAACTTTTTCGTAAGCATTCTGAAGCTACTTCTCAAAATAAATCGTAGAATTTGGACAGTCCTAATCAGATTCAGGTCGTCCGTGAAGGGCTCAGAATCCACACATGGAGTCACTATAAGTCAATAAAGCTCAGTTGCTATTCACATGTATAGGGCGATTCTATGCCGAAACTTTGTGTGTTTTAGGTGACCTGCGATAAAGCCTCCCTGGCCTGGTGTAAGGAAAAAAAGAAGATCTGGTGAAATGGATGAACAGCATACGCAGCATCCACTGTGGCTTAAAGGTAAACGAAGGTGATGAATGGTTGTAAAAAGTGGACTTAGATATTGCTTGGATTCAAAATTTTCAGCGACATGATGTTAGAAGAAGTGAAAGATTTATCCTATCGAGAAAGAAGCGTTACACACAGTAACTTAAGAAAAGTGATGGGATACTTACTAATATCATGTTGGACCTTCTTTTTCCCGGCTTAGTGCAGCAGCTAGACGTGGCATGGAATCAACAAGTCGCTGAAAGTCCCCTGCAAAAGTATTGTGTCATGCTGCCTCTAATGCCATCCATAACATCGAAAATGTAGCCAGTGCAGGATGTTGTGCACGACTGACGTCTTGATTATGTCCCATAAATGTTCGCACGGGTTCATGTCGGCCTATCTGAGTGGCCAAGTCATACGCTCCAATTGTCCAAGATGTTCTTCAAATCAGTCGCGAACTATTGTAGCTCAGTGACATGTTGGGCAACGTGAAGTCATTGAATGGCTACATGTGGTCTCCAAATAGCCAAATATAACCATTTCTTGTCAATGATCAGTTCAGTTTGACCAGAGGACCCAGTCCATTCCATGTTAATACAACCCAAAACATTGTGGAGCCACCGCAAGCTTGCACAGTGCCTTGTTGACAACCTGAGTCCACGGATTCGTTGGTTCTGCGTCACACTCTAACCCTACCATCAGCTCGTACCAACTGAAATCGGGACTCATGTGACCAGTCCACGGTTTTGAAGTCGTTTAGCGTCCAACCGATACGGTGAGGAATGCAGGAGACGCGCTGCAGGGGACGTCGTACTGTTCCCAAAGGCTCTCGCGTCGGTCGTCTTCTGCCATAAGCCCATGAACATCAGTTTTCGCAACACTCTCCTAACAGACGTTTTCATCGTATGTCTCAGATTGATTTCTGAGGTTATTTAACGCAGTATTGCTTGTCTTTCAGCACTTACAACTCTACGCAAACGCCTCTAATTCCTACTACTATTTCGCGTTTAAAGTCTGTTAATTCCCGACGTACGGCCATAATCACATGGAAAATCCTTTCACATGAGCACCTGAGTACAAACGACAGCTGGGCCAATGCACTAGCGTTTTATACCTTGTAGTCGCGATAATACCTCTGTCACCTCAGTGTAGAATGGTTGCAGTAAGGCAATGACCAAGAAAGCTAACATCAATTAGAGAGCTCTGCTAATGGCCGATGTTGATATGTAACTGAGGAAGAAGTTGGCAACGGAATATTGCATGAAAGTGAAACGTGGACTGCCGGAATTTTGGAGGAAAAGAAGCTGAGAATGTCTGAAATATGGTTCAGTCACAGAATGTTGAAAATTAATTGGACATTTTAAGTGCGAAGTGAAGAAGTACTGAAAAGAGTAGTCGGGGAATGAAGTCTGTGATAGGCCATTACAGGAAGAGTATTTAGGTCATCGTGGGAATTGCTATGATACGGAGAAATGTTAATTTAGTTCTACAGGCAGCAGTAGACCGATACGCTATAGGGGCAGATACAGATTAGTATACGTAGAAAAGGACATTGGGTGTAGTAGTTAAGTAGGGCTACAATCATTAGCACAAAAGAAAAAAAAAATATGAAGGTAAATCAGACCACACGAAAAACTGAAAACCACAGAAAGAGTGGTTTTTAACTTAAAACAGATATTTGGTATTCGTCTGTTCTTAATCAGTAGTATCTGAGACATATGCTGAACCTCCGTCTCTAAGTAGAGGAAAAAGGGCAACGGAGCACGTGTCAGCCTACTTACAAGCTGCTAAAAAATGGTTCAAATGGCTCTGAGCACTATGGGACTTAACTGCTGTGGTCATCAGTCCCCTAGAACGTAGAACTACTTAAACCTAACTAACCTAAGGACATCACACACATCCATGCCCGAGGCAGGATTCGAACCTGCGACCGTAGCGGTCGCGCGGCTCCAGACTGTAGTGCCTAGAACCGCTCGGCCACTACGGCCGGCTGGGTGATTATTACTTCAAAAACAAATCCGTTTAAGAATATACAGGCTTTCACAGCAGCCGTCCGAATGTCCACAAGACTCTCGTATTACTAGATGCGGCACTTTAGGTTACAAATCAGGGCACTACATTTAACTAAGAGACTGCGTTCCAGCTGTAATAGTTTTCACGTCGACAGGTAGTTCAATTAAACCTTTACTAAACGTTGTTTTTGACAAACCGACAGATGTTTTCATAAGGATCGTAAAGAAATACTCTTACACTTATGCCTGAGAGCTCATATCTGGAATTCGTTTTTGCTTTTCGGATAACTCCAGTAACTAGTTCGTGTTTCTTCACCTGCAGCTGTGCAAACGTCGTTGACAACGTAATATTCGGATATAGCTGTTATAAATTACATTTATTTATTTATTTATTTATTTATTTATTGTTCCGTGGTACCAAATTAAGGAGAAGTCTCCGTGGTCATGGAACGAGTCAATACATGAAATTATAACACGATATTAGAAACAGATAAAATGATATATAAAAAAAAAACATATTCAGGTGACAAGTCGTAAATTTAAATAAAGAAAATCAACAATGTAACACTGGAATTTGATTAATTTTTTAGCTCTACCAGGAGCTCCTCGACAGAATAGAAGGAGTGAGCCATGAGGAAACTCTTCAGTTTGGACTTAAAAGTGTTTGGGGTACTGCTAAGATTTTTGAGTTCTTGTGGTGGCTTATTGAAAATGGATGCAGCAGAATACTGCACTCCTTTCTGCACAAGAGTCAAGGAAGTGCATTCCACATGCAGATTGGATTTCTGCCTAGTATTAACTGAGTGAAAGCTGCTAACTCTTGGGAATAGGCTAATATTGCTAACAACAAACGACATTAAGAAAAATATATACTGTGAGGGCAATGTCAGAATTCCCAGACTATTGAATAGGGGTCGACAAGAGGTTCTCGAACTTACACCACATACAGCTCGAACAGCCCGTTTTTTAGCCAAAAATACCCTTTTTGAATCAGAAGAATTACCCCAAAAAAAATACCATACGGCATAAGCGTATGGAAATATGTGAAGTAGACTACTTTTCGTGTTGAAGTGTCACTTATTTCAGATACTGTTTAATGGTAAATAAAGCAGCATTTAGTTTCTGAACAAGATCCTGAACATGGGCTTTCCACAACAGCTTACTATCTATCCGAAGTCCTAGGAACTTGAACTGTTCCGTCTCGCTTATAATATGCCCATTCTGTCTGATCAAAATATCGGTTCTTGTTGAATTGTGTGTTAGAAACTGTAAAAACTGAGTCTTACTGTGATTTAGCATCAAATTATTTTCCACAAGCCACGAACTTATTTCATGAACTACGTTATTTGATACTGTTTCAATATTACACACAAGATCCTTCATTATCAAGCTGGTGTCATCAGCAAACAGAAATATTTTTGAATCACCTGTAATACTAGAAGGCATATCATTTATATAAATAAGAAACAGCAGTGGCCTTAGCACCGACCCTTGGGGAACGCCCCACTTAACAGTGCCCCATTGGGACTGAACATCACTACCTCTCTCAATATTGCGGAGAATTACCTTCTGCTTTTTGTTTTTAAGGTAAGAGGCGAACCAATTGTAAGCTACTCCCCTTACTCCATAATGGTCCAACTTCTGCAGTAACATTTTGTGGTCAACACAGTCAAAAGCCTTCGTTATATCAAAGAAAACACCTAGCGTTCGCAACCTTTTATTTAATCCGTCCAAAACCTCACAGAGAAAAGAGAATATAGCATTTTCAGTTGTTAAACCATTTCTAAAACCAAACTGAACATTTGACCGCAAATTATGTGAATCTAAATGCTCCAGTAACCTTGCATATACAACCTTCTCGATAAGTTTAGCAAACACCGATGGCATAGAAATAGGTCTATAATTGTCAACATTATCCCTGTCACCCTTTTTATAAAGTGGCTTCACTACCGAGTACTTTAATCGGTCAGGAAACCGACCACTCCTAAAGGAAAAGTTACATATATGGCTAAGTACTGGGCTAACATACATAGAACAATACTTCAGTATTCTGCTAGATACCCCGTCATATCCATGAGAGTTCTTGGTCTTTAGTGATTTAATTATTAACTCAATCTCGCTCTTGTTAGTATCATGGAGGAGCATTTCAGGTAACAGTCTCGGAACACTTTTTTCTAAGAGCGCTATATGATTCCCTGTTGGGACTAGATTTCTATTTAGTTCACCTGCTATATTCAGAAAGTGATTATTAAATACTGTACATATATGCGAATTATCAGTAACACGGACATTCCCACTACGCACTGATTCTATATCCTCGACCTGTCTCTGCAGTCCAGCCACTTCCTTTACGACTGACCATATGGTTTTAATTTTATCCTGAGACTTAGCTATTCTATCTGCATACCACATACTTTTTGCCTTCCTAATAACATTTTTAAGCACCTTACAATACTGTTTGTAATGGGCTTCTGCATTTAGATTTTGACTGTTTCTAACGTTTTGATATAATTGCCACTTTGTTCTACAAGATATTCTTATCCCTCTAGTCAGCCACCCAGGCTGCCTGTTTGTGCTAGTACCCTGTTTTGAACGTTCTAGCGGAAGGCAACTTTCAAAGAGCACTAGAAAAGTCTTGAGAAAAGCATTATATTTATCGTCTACTGTATCAGCGCTATAAACATCTTGCCACTCTTGTTCCTTGATAAGGTTTACAAAGGTCTCTACAGCAACTGGATCAGCTTTCCTAAACAGCTGATGACTATATTTAACACAAAAGTCTTTTAGAGTTAAAATTTGTGCATCATGATCACCTTTTTGCTAACAGAATGCCCTTCTAGTAATGAGGAATGAACAAAAATGTTGTCTATGGTTGTTCTACTGTTCCCTTGCACTCTCGTTGGAAAGAATACGGTTTGCCTAAGATTATATGAATTAAGGAGGTCTACCAGCATCCTCTTCCTTGCACAATCACTTATACAATTAATATTGAAGTCACCACATATAACTAACTTTTTGTATTTCCTATAAAGTGAACCAAGAACCTCCTCTAGCTTTAGCAAAAATGTTGTGAAATCGGAGTCTGGGGATATATAAATAACAACAGTTAGAAGTTTAGCTCCGTTAAATTTAACCACACCTGCACAACATTCAGACACCTTTTCAGTGCAGTACTTTGAAATATCAATTGACTCAAATGGTATACCGTTTTTCACATTCATGGCTACTCCCCCACACCGCAAAGAGCTCCTCGAAAAGCTGCCAGCCAACCTGTATCCTGGTAAAGGAAGCCTCTGAATCATCTCCTCATCAGATAATCTTTGACCTAACTAAATGAATAGAATCACATATCATTTATTCATTTCACATGATTGGATTTAAGTGGGCATTAGTATTCATAAACTTCATCATTTATCACCAGTGTCCGTTAGGTTACTGACAAATGGAGTTTATTAAGTAATTATAAAACAATGTCGTAGAAGAATAAAAATCTCTTAGCAGTATAATTTGCAAGAAAACTACGATCAACTTCAATATCCTTTTATTAGTGCCAATTGAGAGAAAATTTCATTGATGACCTGTTAGAGTCTGTATTGAAAATTACCGTATTTTGAAGCTTTCGGATCTAAGTGCTGCCCATATGCAACAATTAATACTTTTAAGGAAAGTGACGCATTATTAATGGTAATCCCGGCACGGGTTACAGATATACGGGTACGTGTTTTTCCACGCCATATCAATTACTGCCCATAAGCAATTTCTTAAACCTGTCTTTATTTCTAGTTTCCAGTCACAATTAAGACATCTTTCCGGCGTTACGTGTAGATTTTTATGGAAGGCATATACATATGGATGAGGATAAGAACACTTACGCAGTTACGGGACTGCACGTAGAGGTAGATCTTACGATGCAGAAAAGTAAAACCCGGGTGGAACGTGTACTTTTAGCCCATAACAAGGGCGTATGTGACCTGAATGTTGAAACGTACTATTAAGTAATTCAGTCGTTTGAAGAGAGCAGTGCAGTGATTTGGTTTCAAAAACGGATCCCTTTCCGACGACACTCGCTGTCACAGTCTCAATATCAGTACTGTAAGGAAAAACTCATCACTTCCTATTTCACAGGAAAATTTTCTTTACGAACTTTTCAGAACGAAAGTGTAGAAACACTTTGAAAAGCGCAAGACTGCAGAAATGCATCACACAGAACACATCAGATAAATAATATGTCATACTGGTTTATAAAGTAATCAAATTCGTTAACTGTAGAGTTTTTCTCGAAAACAGATTTGGAACGTTAATATAACAGGCTGAAGTATTTTATGAAACAACGCAGTAACTTTACTTAGGGCCGTCTGCAGAAGGCTGCAGTTGTAGTATTTGTAATGGAAATATTGTGTCTTTTAAAGGAAAAGCTCCCATACGTTCCGAAGTAGTGCTAAATGGTCTTATTTTAGAACAGGTTTCTCATGTTAATTTCATAGTGTGACGTAAGCTACCAGCCTTAAAATGACACACAGAATAAATTAAATAAATATCGGATGATCTGAGGTGTACAACGATTTGTTTTTAAAAAGAATGAAACGGTCAAATATATTGTGAAATGGTTTGTCTAGAAGTAAGAAATAAAACAGATTAGAGAAACATTTGACTTGACTTTGTATGACGCTCGACTGATGTGCAGCTGCTGAGATACTCATAATGTTAGTGGCATAAGGAGACCACTTAGTGAAATTCTACCAAACAAATACCCTCTGGTACTTTTTAAAATTCTAAATTAAGCATTGGAAAAGGAAATGAGCGTTTGGTGTCATTGGCTGGCAGGCCCCCTGAGGTGCAGGTTCGGCCGCCTCGGTGCAGGTCTTACTACATTCGGTGCCACATTGGGCGAACTGCGCGCCGGATGGGGATGAAATGATGATAAAGACTACAAAATTCCCACCCCTGAGCGGAGAAAATGTCCGACCAAGCCGGGAATCGAACCGAAGCCCATAGGACAGCAAGCCGTCACGGTGACCACTCAGCTATCGGGACGGACAATTAATCTTGGAATTTTCAATCAGCTCCTTATTTGCTTCTTACTTTTAGACAAATCATTCCAGAGAATATTCACCTTTTGTAAAATTTCCTTTATTTTCAAGTTTTGTTCAGAAAGCATGAAATATAACGGACACTCACGGACAAAAATCGCAACTCCGTCATTTACGCGACGTAAACGATGGTTGGTAAATGTGTTTTTACATCTAAAAGATGATATCTATGCATATTTCACCCCAGTTGCGTAAGAGTAGCACTAGCAGCGCCACTATGAGGACGCAAATCAGGTTTGCTTTAACTACACACTGTAACGGTCATGAGCGACAGTTACTTTGATATTGGACTTGGTGAGTTGATGTTAGTGAAGAACACCTGTAAGGCGACAGAGATGCCGTTATCAGCACCACACTGAGTTTGAACGAGGTCGTGTGATAGGGTTCAAGACTGGATGTTCCTTCTGCGGTGTTGCAGGAAGACTTGGCAGTTGTGTAACCCCTGAATATGATTCAGGCAGCGATGGTCACGAGAATGTGCGGTCTCAAGAAGATTGCTCGAGACGGCAATGTATCACTACCTAGGGGGAAGAGCATCGTGTTCGGCATATGGCTCTGGCCCATCGTACTGTATCTGTAGGAGCAAATTGGGCAGCAGTTGCCACCACAATGACACAACGAACTGTTGCAAATCGGTTACTTCAAGGACAGCTCCGAGCCAGATGCCCTGTAGCCTGTGCATTCCACTGACCCGAAACCGCCACCATTTGAGACTTCAGCGGTATCAAGCGAGAGCTCAGTGGAGTGCAGTGTGGAGGTCTGGTGTTGTTCTGATGAAAGCTGGTGAAGAAAGTGTGTTGGTTTGAAGAAGCCCAGTTGAGTGCCCGCAACCAACCTTCCTGTAGACACATTGGACCTATACACGAGGTGCGATTTCGTACGACAGCATGTACTCTCACTGCAAATGTGTGGTAATTCGACCTGTTGTGCTGCCATTCATGAACAGAATCCAGGGGTTGTTTCCCAACAAGATAACACTACACAGCGTCGACATGTTGCCTTGGTCTGCTCGAACACCAGATCTGTCTCCAAACGAGCATGTCATCGGACGGCAGCTCCAGCGTCACCCTCAAAGAGCATTAACAGTTCCTGCATTGACCGACCAAGTGGAACAAGCATGGAGCTCCGTACCACAAATTTACATCCAGTACCTGTGCGGTACACTGCATGCACGTTAGCAAGCGTGGGTTCAAAATTCTGGCAGTAACGCCTGTTATTAATGTACCAGTATTTCACCTTGGGAATGGCTTATCTCGCATTTACATTAACCTGTGGTCTTGCAATGTTAATCACCGAAATACGTTACTAGACAAATATATTCACGGGGACATTTCAATTACTCTACAATAATTATTTTATGCGCTGGGTTTTTTTTCCGTCAGTTTATTTAGTTGCCGGTTGGTAGTCTATTATTATTGAGAGCTTACAGATCAAGAAAATTAACTCTAAATAGTGAGACATGTGGTGTCATCCACCTGCATGCTAAAAAGAAACGGTTAAATTTCGGTTACACGATAAATCACACGAATCTAAAGGTGGTCAATTTAATTAAAGGGATTGCAATTACGAACAACTTAAACTGGAAAGATCATATACAAAATGTCGTGGCGAGTGCTAACCAAAGACTGCGCTTTACTGGCAGGAGATTTAGAGGATGCAATAGACTTTGACTGACAGAACTTTTAGAAAATTCAATATCCATTAAAGAGACTGCCTACATTATGTTTTCCGTCCTTTTCTGGAGTATTGTTGCACGCCGTGGCATCCTTTCCGTATAGGAGGGATTGGGGTTGTTTTGGGGGGAAAAGACCAAACAACGAGGTCATCGGTCACATTGGGTTAGGGCAGGACAGGAAAGGAAGTCGGCTGTGTCCTTTCAAAGGAACCATCGCGGAATTTGCCTGGAGTGATTTAGGGAAATCACGGAAAACCTGAACCAGGATGGCCGGACGCGGGATTGAACCGTCGTCCTCCCTAATGCGAGTACAGTGTTCTAACCACTGAGCCACCTCGCTCGGTTCCGGATAGGACTGATACGGGACATCTAAGAAGTTCAAACAAAAGTAGCTCGTTTTGTACTATCGCAGAATACGGAGAATACTAAAATGTAAACTTTCACGGCCGGAAATATCATGTCCATTATAATTATCCGGGCTGTTATGCCGTGGTCGGTTGATGAATGCTGTGGTGATTCCCAACGTTTCGTCTCCGACTGCGGGAGACATCTTCAAGGGGGTCCGTAGCTTGATGGAAGATCAGTAGCGAGCCAGTGTGTGTGTTGGATCTTCCATCAAGCTACGGACCCCCTTGAAGATGTCTCCCGCAGTCGGAGACGAAACGTTGGGAATCACCACAGCATTCATCAACCGACCACGGCATAACAGCCCGGATAATTATAATGGACATAATACGGAGAATGTCACGGATATGATACAGGGTGTTTCAAAAATGACCGGTATATTTGAAACGGCAATAAAAACTAAACGAGCAGCGATAGAAATACACCGTTTGTTGCAATATGCTTGGGACAACAGTACACTTTCAGGCGGACAAACTTTCGAAATTACAGTAGTTACAATTTTCAACAACAGATGGCGCTGCGGTCTGGGAAACACTATAGTACGATATTTTCCACATACCCACCATGCGTAGCAATAATATGGCGTAGTCTCTGAATGAAATTACCCGAAACCTTTGACAACGTGTCTGGCGGAATGGCTTCACATGCAGATGAGATGTACTGCTTCAGCTGTTCAATTGTTTCTGGATTCTGGCGGTACACCTGGTCTTTCAAGTGTCCCCACAGAAAGAAGTCTGGCGAATAGGCAGGCCAATCCACGCCGCCTCCTGTATGTTTCGGATAGCCCAAAGCAATCACACGATCATCGAAATATTCATTCAGGAAATTAAAGACGTCGGCCGTGCGATGTGGCCGGGCACCATCTTGCATAAACCACGAGGTGTTCGCAGTGTCGTCTAAGGCAGTTTGTATCGCCACAAATTCACGAAGAATGTCCAGATAGCGTGATGCAGTAATCGTTTCGGATGTGAAAAATGGGCCAATGATTCCTTTGGAAGAAATGGCGGCCCAGACCAGTACTTTTTGAGGATGCAGGGACGATGGGACTGCAACATGGGGCTTTTCGGTTCCCCATATGCGCCAGTTCTGTTTATTGACGAAGCCGTCCAGGTAAAAATAAGCTTCGTCAGTAAACCAAATGCTGCCCACATGCATATCGCCGTCATCAATCCTGTGCACTATATCGTTAGCGAATGTCTCTCGTGCAGCAATGGTAGCGGCGCTGAGGGGTTGCCGCGTTTGAATTTTGTATGGATAGAGGTGTAAACTCTGGCGCATGAGACGATACGTGGACGTTGGCGTCATTTGGACCGCAGCTGCAACACGGCGAACGGAAACCCGAGGCCGCTGTTGGATCACCTGCTGCACTAGCTGCGCGTTGCCCTCTGTGGTTGCCGTACGCGGTCGCCCTACCTTTCCAGCACTTTCATCCGTCACGTTCCCAGTCCGTTGAAATTTTTCAAACAGATCCTTTATTGTATCGCTTTTCGGTCCTTTGGTTACATTAAACCTCCGTTGAAAACTTCGTCTTGTTGCAACAACACTGTGTTCTAGGCGGTGGAATTCCAACACTAGAAAAATCCTCTGTTCTAAGGAATAAACCATGTTGTCTACAGCACACTTGCACGTTGTGAACAGCACACGCTTACAGCAGAAAGACGACGTACAGAATGGCGCACCCACGGACTGCGTTGTCTTCTGTATCTTTCACATCACTTGCAGCGCCATCTGTTGTTGAAAATTGTAACTACTGTAATTTCGAAAGTTTGTCCGCCTGAAAATGTACTGTTGTCCCAAGCATATTGCAACAAACGGTGTATTTCTATCGCTGCTCGTTTAGTTTTTATTGCCGTTTCAAATATACCGGTCATTTTTGAAACACCCTGTACGTACTTGGGTCGGCAATAAATAAAACAAAGGGATTATTCGTTGCGGCGAAGATGTTTCATGAAATTTCGATCGCTAACTTTCTCCTCTGAATGGGAGTTTTTTTTAAGCCGATATAGGGATAGGAATGAATGTTCATCGTGCAAAATGAAGAAGACTAAAGGTATTCGTTGTTTCCGAGCGCTTTCGAGAGTGAGACGCTAGAGGAATAATCATAAGGTCGACAGGGGAACCCTATGCCAGGCCCTTAAGTAGACTTGCAGAGTAGCCAGGTAGGAATGGATATAGATATACTGCAATCTGATATTTTTTGACACTTCATTTACGTAGCTAGCACCAGCTGTTCGTGAAATGTTTCAGTTTTCACTTACATCACTAACTAATTTTTCTTAATACTCCAGATGACTTCCAAAGAATTAAATATTTCTTTGCAAAACTAAACCTCACACTGCTTAGTTTGATACCATATTTATCCATTTTCTCAATCTTCAGTTAACTATGAAATTTCGGAAAATTTTTTCGATAAATTTACTAATTAAGTTCTTGTTGATGAAACCTTCTCTCTTATCATCCGAGTCAACGCGTCGTTCTGTGGCAACGTTTTAACAAGTTTCCAATTCGTCGTCCGCCGCCATAGCGCAGTGGTAACGTTATTGCCTACCACGCAAGGTCGCCCGGCTTCGATTCCCGTCAGGGGACTGAGCACCGTGTGTCCTTCATTATCATTTTCATCATCATTGACACGCAACTCGCCGAAGTGGCGTCAACTAAAAAGACTTGCAATACGGCGGCAGAACCCCGTAGGGCTTTCCTACTCGTCATCTACAGGCGAAGAGTAATGATACGTGGGGAGGTGCTGGCGCCAGTCGCTTTCTCCGTTCGATTCACCCGGATCAATTATTTCCCTCTGGCGCTGTTTATCTTTGCTTGTTGGCCGGTGGTGGTGCTGGTGGGTTGGCGGGCAGACTGGGTTTTGGCTTCGGAACGGCGGGTACGTGTCGCTGCTCAGAGAGTGAAACTTTTGTTTGCGTGGAGTTAGCTGGATTTGACCGGTGTATGTGGCTCGGAGTGCGGAAGGGGGCCTGTTATTGCAAGTTCTTGAGACGTGACTGGGCCATGGTCTTCTACACAGGACGCTGAGCAATGTGTTATTCATTTTGGCTAGTGGAGTTGAACTACGTACCACGCAGCTGTCTATTGAAGAAGTAGACATTCAAGCTTTCTAGTTTTGCACTCGGGTCTTCCCGTGTTATCACTAGCTTCTACCTTTTCTTATGAGTGCCTATATTGTATTGGAACTGCTACGTACTGGTGTAATAATATTATGCTTTGTCTTATCGTTGCCCTTTTAAAACTAGTCTGTTTGTGCTGGGGCTATTTTACATATTTTGAAATTTGATGTCTACAGTTAATTCTTTTAACCATTTTTAATTTGCCTTTGTCTTGATGTGATCTATCTTTGCAGAATTTTATCGTACTGTATTCTGGGGCTGTTAAACATCGTTTCTTTTGGCTGTGGCTGTGTGTTTGTGCTTTTCTGTTGCAGCACTGCAGCGGGCACCTAGCCCATGTCTGAATAGATGTCCGGAGTACGACTCCTTGGCCGACCAGTACCAGAGGGAACGGGAGGTTCTTTTGGCCGCGGGGAAAATGGCAACCGATACGGCGGCCACTGAGTTCTTCGGGTTGCAGTGAGTGGGGATCTCGCATTAAGTTAAGTTTCCTGTGCAGTGGGACGCCAAGGGGTCTGTTCCATTTGCTATACTGCGCCGGCCGGAGTGGCCGTGCGGTTCTAGGCGCTACAGTTTGGAACCGCGAGACCGCTACGGTCGCAGGTTCGAATCCTGCCTCGGGCATGGATGTGTGTGATGTCCTTAGCTTAGTTAGGTTTAATTAGTTCTAAGTTCTAGGCGACTGATGACCTCAGAAGTTAAGTCGCATTACCTTCAAAACCATAAAGGAAGGAGACTAGTGTTCTGAATTATACCTTACGTGCAGGTTGAACTTATGTACATGTTAAAGAGAAATACTTGATGGGTAGCGGAAATTGGAAATGATGTGAATTGTCCAATTGCGCTTGCCCAGGTGACCTATTTAAAAGAAACTTCTTTCACCTTTATTATTCAAGTGCCCTTTGTTAAATGAAACTGATTTTATCTTTTATTATTGAAGTGCTTACAGTCAGTATAGAAGTTATAAGAAGTTCTTGTTTACAAGTAATTCAATCAGAAAGGTTTTGTATAATGTTTTTCTGACATGTGTATCCTGATCAAAAGAAACTTATTTCACCTTTATTATTCAAGTGCGCTTGTTAAATGAAACTGATTTTACCTTTTATTATTGAAGTGCTTACAGTTAGCATAGAAGTTATAAGAAGTTCTTGTTTGCAAGTAATTAAATCAGAAAGCTTTTGTATAATGTGATTTTCTGACTTGTGTATAAGAGACACTTGTAGAACATTTTTGATAAATACTGTGCCTTTTGGGTTAAACTGTTGATCAGTAATAAGTTAGTTGTATCTTGCAAGTCCTCTGTACTTGTTATTATTTCACTTGTCACCGGTTTGCACGTAAACTCCACGTTTCAAGTAGGAAACTCGTTGAAAAGTTGCAGCTGAACGACGCTTTGACTCGGTTGATAAAATTCGCCTAGAAAATCTAAATTAGCAAATAAGTTTTTTTTTGTCACCCTGACTGATTTGAAGCAAATTTTGCAAACTTAGATTTCACGCTGGTCAATTTGATATCCCGTTTGTCCATTTATCACTCTCCGTTCGGCTATAAAAAATCGGACAAAAGTCCATTGCCTAATTATGAGGGAATGGCCAATACGGAATTAAGACGAAACGCGTATTTAGGTCATTAAACTGATACTATTGAGAATCGTGAAAGGTTGTGCTGTTAGGGATGAAATAAGGAATGTAGACATAAGAGTTGAGTTGGGAGTTTGATTAAAGACGTAACAAAGTGAAAGAAATTAAAACGGCTAGATTATATCGATGAGTTGCCAGAAGGAACGGTAACAAAACAACAAACGATAAGGAGAACAACATCTCAGAAGATCACTGAAGCGATGGTTAAAATGAGATTGGAAAAGGTGAAGGGCCTGCCCCTTGAAATGAAGGAGAACCTATGTTACTTATTTGATACTCACTTGCAAATAAATCTTTTTCAGTGAGGTTTGTGTTCCAGACTTAACAGGAAAAGAAGCACACGATCCCGTTTATAATGTAATGCTAACATCAGTGACAGCAGGACTCGCGAACGAAAAATTTGTACGGCGATTCCCCTCCCAGCGAGGTAATGAAATTGTATCGTTCTCGAAGCCGGCTAATTAAATAAGTCCACAAGTGTGGCGTGGGACTCGTGCTTCGCAGATCGTGGGGCGCGTCGTGAACGATTGCGATCGCGGACCTGACTTATATGTATGTAATTGGCGTTAATAACCCATTCTGCTCGCAGGCCGCCGCTCTCGGACAAAGAGAGCGTTTAGCAGTTACGGCCGGCCGCCATTACGGGCTCCGTATTAATTGCGAGCGGCGGCCGCTTTGTAGTCGGAAATTCGGGCGCGTGCCGAATAAATCTGACGGGCGGGAAGTTCACATGGGCCGCGCCGTGTCGGCAGAGCGCGGTCGCGTGTAGCGTAGCGCACAGTACACGCCGCGGCGGGACTGGGGTGCGCGGAGCGGAGTGGTTCCAGTGCGGAGTGGAGCGATCGCCGGGGAGGTTCAGGCCGTGTTCTACACGAATACATATTGGGGCCGGCCGCTGTAAATTCTCCGAACGCATAGGTGGGCTGCATACATTATTGCGGACATCCCCCGTCCCGCTTTGTTCAGCGGCCGCCGAGACCGGCCGAGTACGTCCGTGACGTACAGCCTCCGTGCGAGAGGAGAGCAGTGATTGGGCGTGGTCAGCAACGAGGGAACAGGTGTCGGCACGTTTCTACGAGCAGCTCAGGTAGCCCCGTGGTCTTCACCGTAAGCGCTGCTGCCCTCTTCTCGCCAGTTCACGTGCAGAAGTATATCGGGCTAGAAATTGAAGACATGTTGTGCACACCTTTGAGACTGTCCCAAGAGCAGCGGTTAGCTACATTTTCTAATGTGATTCAATTATTTTTACTGGGAAGATTGAGCAACAAATGATAACGATAACGATAAAAATTTCTCGGACCTTTAGCCGTACCAGGCGGTTTAATGTTGTGACGGAATTTTTCCTGGCATGTGTATATATCTCTTTCTTTAATTAATATTCGTTATATAAAACTAGGTGTAGTGCCCGACGTATCCAGGAACGTTTAATATGCGCCACACAAAGATATTGGCCCCGTTCAATCGCTTTAAAAAGAAGGGCATATTTGAATCAATGTGAGTCAACGGATTTCGGCGTTCATAAAACTCAAATTCTAGGTTTCGGCTGCAACTTTTGCAAATATACACCAATTTCAAACTAAAAGTTTAGTAATAACAAATGTATCATAGGTTATGCTTCGATCGTTTTTTAAATTACAAGTGGCAGTAATATACCTGTAAAGCATAGTGTTGCGTGTTTGGTAATAGCGTTTTTCCTTTATATGTATATTATAAAGTGTATAGCCTATGTCCGCCAAAATATTCATTAGGTGATCGTGCAGAAATCTGAAATAAACTGCCCAAGAACTTTAGAATTTTGGTAACAACGTTTCCCATTTGTATGTTACTTAGATATATGGTTCAAGTAAGATTAAGAAATCTTATGCAGAGAGCGATGTTTCCTTGTCTTGAAGACAAAGTGTGCAAAATTTGATCAATATCGGAAGAAAACTGTAGGTTTCTATGAATTAGAAACAAATGGACTTTCTTTACGTAAGTGTTGCACCTGCATATTTTCTGTTGTAAGTGTGCTACTCTAAAACATAGTGATATCTGTTTAAAATCAGAGAAACGCACAATTGAAGAAAAATATGAAGAATGGAAAGAAAAAGAGGTTTATTGTGAGATTTCGTAGACATCGAATGAGTGAAAATTAAGAACGGCTAAAGGATTAATAATTCATGTAAAATGTGTACAAGGGTGGAGTATATAATTTGTTATTCCAAGTGTTTACAGCTGTTGAGATTCTGCAGTCGATTTATGACTATAGAGGAGCTGCTGTGTGAACTATGTATGACGGAAGAATGTCGCTTTTTATTGAATTACGATGACGAGTAATTAATCACGAACAACGTATGATGATCGTTAGATCAGTTTTGGTTAAAAACGCTTTAATATAAGATACTTGATTTTGGAAGACATCCATGTCCATACGAAGGGCGATATACATTCTATACAGTCGCAAGACACAGTGAAATGAAATGGCAGTTTGGCATTGATGGTCGGGAGTCCCCACCCGGAGAAGCTCGGCCGCCAAATTGCAACTCTTTTCAGCTGACGGCACGTCGGGCGATTTGAGTGTCGATGATGATGAGGACAACGCAACACCCAGTCCGCGAGCAGAGAATACGTTATATCCGGTCAGAAATCGAACCAGGGCCCGCTGCATGGCACACATGCACGCTGACCACTCAGCTAAGGGGGCGGCCTGCAGAGCACACAACCACTGTTTATATTTCTTGTACTGAATGATAGTCAAATATGTTTTACACTGAAATGTGAACTTCGGCACACAGTTCTAACTAAAGACACAAGCTCACTCCCTGATATTATCTATGATGATGGCGTTATCAGAGTGACTATCAAAGTGGGCTATCAATGAGTGAGGCGAACGTCTCTGCGCTCTGACAGTGGTAGACTTCCAGCAGCGGCGGCGGACGGAACCTTTGAGGGCGCGCCTTCGTCGACGTCTCTCATACGTGGCTGCAGCTGGCAGCTAATGTCTTTAGCCTGTGGTTCCGTCGTGACGTACCAACTTTAACATGGGACCTTACTCTTCGGACGACACCACAAAATGAATGCACTCCTGGAGTTGTACAGCGGATATAGCGGTCAGATACGACTGAAAATCTGCGACTATGAGTGAACTGAAAAGGCTAGTCTCACCTTCATATACTGCTCAAACGTATTTGCAGATTTTAGGAAAGTTGCTCTGATGGAAATCAGTTTGTCGTTAAAGAGCTGCATTCATCATTTTGGCGTGTGTTTGGATAAACTCAAGAAAGGCGCCACACCACCTGATCAAAATCAGCGAAGAGAGACACCGCTTTATCAGCCAACACCTACCTCCACCGTCGGGTAGGACATTTTTCTTGGAATATAGTCTGGTATTCTGTATCTAGAAACATTGACAGCAAAACTGAAGAAAATAACGACTATCATGTGAACATAACAACGACAAACATACAGTTTAAAGAATTTGTTCTCCTATATGTAAATCTTCTGCCACCCCCTTCCCCATATACAGTGTGGTCCATTGATAGTGATCGGGCCAAATATCTCACGAAATAAGCGTCAAACGAAAAACTACAAAGAACAAAACTTGTCTTGCTTGAAGGGGGAAACCAGATGGCGCTATGGTTGGCCCGCTAGATGGCGCTGCCATAGATCAAACGGATATCAACTGCGTTTTTTAAATAGGAACTCCCATTTTTATTACATATACGTGTAGTACGTAAAGAAATATGAATGTTTTAGTTGGACCACTTTTTTCGATTTTTTTTGAATTTGAGGAAAATGTAGCTCATCTATAAATGAGACCACATTCAAAACACTTGTGCGACCTCTGTACTGCTCGAGTGTTTGGGGTCCCCATCGCGTCTGATTACAGGAAGACATCGAAGCAGATCAGAGGTGTACTGTTAGGCTTATTGCCGATACCACTGAGTTGAGTGAATAGAAAAAGTTTTCTGTATTAAACGGAAAGAAAGTGATAATTTTAACAAGAAATATGAAAATAACAACTGTATGGGATTAAAACTCCTCTGCCTGACTCTAATCTTGTAAGTAGTATTGAGAAAGAGATTATGCTGTATAACAAAGAAAACTTGGTGTTTCTATTCAGCCCAATAGGATTATTGTTTCTGTTTATTAATCTTTGGGGTGAATAACCACATTACAAAATCTGTTTGGATCTAACAGAAAAATAAAAAAAATAATCTGCTTCAGAAAGGTTTCATTCAATACAAAAACTAAATATGTTGCACGAATTGTAATTTTTTATTATATTTTTCAAATGAAAACTGTTGCATCTGCAATTAATTTACTGTAAAATAAAACTGATGAACTTGATTTTTTAAATAATGCGTTAAGACACTGACATCGCGTTTCAAAATGATTATGGCGTTGACCCTACAAGTTGTACACCAGATGTAACAGAAAGCTTTCGAACAGCAGCTCCTTGACTAAAGAATGACGTCTCATGTTGTGGGGTGCTTATAGAGTTGTTTAGCATATTTCTAACATGTTATGGACCCGTTCTCTGGTGGCCAGAGAATTCAGATAGTCCCAATTAGATTGGTTCATCTTTGAATTATATTCCCATTTGTCTTCCGACACAATAGCATACAATTTTTTGCGAAGTTTCATTTTTGTTCTGCCCATTGTTCTGTTGACCCCGTTTGACCATAATTTCAGTCAAGGCGCAAGTTTTAAGGAAATGTTTCGTGAGCCCAAATGGGAATACGTGGAGGGAAGAAGTGCTTTACGCGAAAACGTAGACATTTAGAGATCCGCCGTTTGACACAAACTTCACAGTGATTCTACTGCCACTAGTATACATCTCGGGTAAGGACCGTGAAGACAAGATATCAGGACTCGTACGGAACTATTCGCTGATGTTTTAGCACATGTCCTTTAACTCTGTCCCTTCTTCTTGTCGGTGCTCTGCAATTCTGTGAACGTCCTCATTTCAGTCCACCTAACATTCAACATTCTTATACAGCACCAATCTCAAATGATTCGATTCTCTTCTTTTGTGGTTTTCCCTCAGACCATGATCGGTCATCATAGAACGCTGAGCTCCACACTAGATTCTAAAATTAAGACCTATGTTTGATACTAGTGGACTTAGTTTGGCCAGGAATGCCCTTTTTGCTAGTCCTTCTCTGTTTTTTTATGTGAGAGGGTACAGTTTCTCCCCTCAGTCTCACCTGTTAATTGGTATCGTTGTTCTTATCCCAACTTGATTGTGTCATATTTATTTAGTACTTACTTAGAAGCAGGAAAGAACGACGATCTGGCTTCTTTGATTTGAAAAGTAGACATGCAATCCCAGTTGATTCTTAATTTCTCACTTGTACTGTTTAATGATTTATTTATGTGGCTGGCCAATGTAGAAAAGGCGTTCTAAGAGTTTTGCACAGTCATCTCTAATTTTTTTAATGTTTTGCAGGAAGTGAATGAATTTTTTTTGTGAACATACTTGGAACATTTAGCTATACATTGAGCCTACTCGATGTAGCCTCCATCAGCTGTGACACATCTGATGTAAATGCACTTTGGTAAAATTCTGGGGATTGACTTTTACACCATCGCTTGACACAGGAAATAAGATCTTTCTCATTGTCAAATGTTTTACCGTCCAGGTGGGCCTTCAGACGACAGCCAGCCAAACGGAGCCAACTCCTGACTGTAGAGAGGACGAGGCACAATTTTCCAATCCATTTTCCTGATTATCTCCTACTTCATAAGGGCTGTATGGGGTCTGGCATTGTCATGGTGTGGTCTGATGAACTGACCATGAAGTTGTCCTCTGTGGGTCTTGATGGCACGTCGCAGCTTGTCCAATGACAAACAATAACGGTCCCGCTTAATTGTGGAGCTGGGTTCCAAAAAGTCAATGAAAATGACACCACACTGATCCTAGAGGAAGAGGCCATCACCTTTTGACCCGCTGTTCATGAAAGTCTTGGTTTCTTCTTCCGAGGGGAACCCAGATGACGCCAATCCATGGATTGAGTTTTGCTCTCAGTAAAGGTATTCATGAGAACCTCGTACACATTCTTGCTCATAGTTTTCATTTCTCTTGCCAATAATCTAGGCACCCAACGTGCACAGATTTTTCTGCACCCTAGTGACTGTACCAGTGATACCACACTACCCACTGACAAACGAGTCATTTCAGCAAGCTGTCGTGTCGTCACACATGTGTCATTTTGGATAATTTGATCAATGGACTCCTTACTCACATCACTCACTGCCGTCGATGGTGTACAGTATCGTGGATTGTCCAGTAGAGAGATATCATCTTCTTTAAACACCTGCCACCACCACTGGATAGTGCTGCGATCAACTGTGTCCTCCCCATAAACAGGGAGCAACTTCCTGTGAATCGATGTGGCAGAGTCATCGCCGGTCTTGAAGAGGTTCTCCATCACCGACCGTTGTCACAACCTGACATCTACTTCACGCTCCATTATGGCTCACCGGTAAATAAAAGAAAATACTTTTGTATACCAACTTATAGCTAAATGTTCCAAGTATGTTCACAAAAAAATTTCAATCTCCTGCTGCAAAGAATAAAACAATTAGAGACGACTGTGCAAAACTTTTTGAACGCTCTTTGTAGCAAGAGGGCGTCTCACCACCGAACTCTCGGAGGTCTTCTTTGAGGACTGCCACATCCCATCATGATGTGAATTGTTGTCTTCGTTGTGTGCTCCGTATATTTTTCTGAAGACTGGTATGAATGTGGGGTACTTAATCCTGTAATTATAAATAAAGTTTCTTATTTTTAGGACGCTGATTATGACAAACAACTCGGAGGTGATTTCCAGCATTTTGATGCAAATTTAGGCAGGTAAATGTGGAAATGTTAGGACTATTTGTTTCGGCCTTTATTAAAAAATAACGTAACAGCATGGGTTAAATGTAAGTTGAGATATTATCATGAGCTAGTTTCTAAGCTGTGATTGTTTAAGAAGGCTGTGTGAAGATTTTTGTTTGGGTCAAGCACTTCCTGAGGTTGAGTAAATTTGCGTACAGCCTTTGTCACAATGAGCTGTATAGACAAAGCAGACCGGAAGCGCTTGAATCTTTCCTAACCTCAGGATTGCTTGTAAAGCTAATTTAGATAAGTAAAATAGTGTGAAGCTTTTGATCTTGTACTCGGCGAGAAACATACGGCTGAGTACTTTAGCCATTTTCTCTGTGGCTCCATGAGGATCGCATTGCACTGGGAGACGTGCGAGGTCACCACGGAGGTCAAATTTAACATTGTCACGAAAAATATCCTGTGTGGAATTCTGAGCGTGTGGAGCAGGTCCGATCGAGGTACATAAAGACGAGTGCAAAGAAATGCATAGAGAATAGCACCAGGGGACACGGTGCATAAATAAGCTGCTTTGATCACTAGATAGTTAGCCAAGTGACCTGTGAACTGGGATTAAAATTAATTGATGGGAGAAGTTCAGATAGATAGTTCAGTATTTTTGTGAGATCCGTAGGAGTAAAATAAACACTTCCAGATAAATTTCTAATGAGCTGATGCGCCTTCGGACGAGCTTTGCATCCAAGACACTGAAGAATAACCTTCTTGTTAGGCAGTCAATTAGAATGAGAATGTTTCAGAGCATAAGTACGAACACTGAGAGAATGTGTATTTCAATTAGGAGGTTGATGGAGTACATACGGTATGTGCACTGTAGGCTTTTATATCACGAGACCATAGTACATAGTTAAAGTTGAACTGTAATCTTAACGAACAATTATGTCCGCTGGATATCAGTAAACAATGTACGAAACAGATTATTTTATGGTTGTGCGAACTGTGGGAGTAATAAATGAAAAGAGAAGAGATAATATGGTGATCCTTGTCAATTCTATCCAGTAGCCATTTTCTTCCCGCCATGCAGGCACGTTCTCCTTGTTCATCCATAACATTAATGATATGCAATAGTGGCTGAAAACCGTAGTAGACGAAACCTCGAAGTTAAAGTTTGGGACTCTATTTTGATTAGATGTTAGTCAGCAAAACAGTGGTGTCATGAGAGGCTGTGTCTCGGGGATTTGGTCACAGTATTGATTAAGACGCAAAAGTAATAATTTATAGGTCGTTTGTTCGGGGCATTTCTAACAGAAAATCTATAGTTCTCAATGACGTTACGCCCGTTGCCAGTACTGGTATAAGTGCTACTTGCACTTCAAGTCACATATCTAGTGGTTGTCTGCTACATAAACAGGAGACTCAAGAGGGTGAACTCTCATATGTCCTTGCTTGGTTCATCTCCTTCGAAAAGTAGCACAATTTCTAGACTTCGTCTACTTCGTGGTCCCCCATTTCGAAGTTAATATACCAATAAGCGTGTTTCTGCCAGTTCTCATCACGTTCGCCATTCTTTGTTTCGTCCTCATTCCATATTCTGTACAGGATGTTCATTCCATTAGTATGTACTGTAACTCTATTTACTTTCAGTGAGGATAGCTTCATCAACGAATCTTATCATTGACATTGTTTCACTTTGAATTTTAATCCCACTCTTGGAAATTTCACTTATTTCCGTCATTGCTTGTTCGATGTATGTTTTGAATAGTAAGAACAAAAATATCCATTACTGCCTTACACTCTTTTTAATCAGAGCACGACTTGGTCTTCCATTCTTATTATTTCTTCTTGTTTCTTGTAGCCCCAATATGTAGTATATTACTCTTGCTTCCTATGTACGTATACAGTGTATGACCATTCTTTTCCTGTAGCTTATTTCTATTTTTCACAGAATTTCTAATACCTTGCACCGTTTTACGTAGCTGAACGCTTTTTCTAAGTCGACAGATCCTATGAACGTGTCTTCATTTTTCTTGTCTTTATTTCATTATGATTCACGGCGTATTAGCTGTCACTCTGGTGTCTTTACCCTTCCGAAAGCCAAATTGATTGTCATGTAATATACCTTTGCTTTTAATTTGCATTCTTCAGTGCATTATTTTCATCAGTAATCTAGGTACAGGATCTTTTAAACTAATTGTCCTTTAGTTCTCTGATTTGCCTGCCATTGCTGCCTTCGAGATTGTGTAGCCGAGATTTTCCCGAAAGTGTAATGGTATGTCTCAATGATTCATATCGTCAAAAACGCTAGTTCTTGAGCTGTCAATTTCCTTAACGATCTTAGATATTCAGAAGCAATGTTATCTATACTCTCAGCCCCATTTAATTGCAAGTCTTCCATACAATTTCTACGCTAATAATGGATCCCGTATGTCCTCCATATCGACTCCAATTTCTTCCTCCTTTAAATCGTTAGTCATGCCCCTCCCACTTCAGTGTAAAATTTCGACCTATCCGATCTCTTCTCTGAGTTTAACAGTGGAACTGCCTCTTCACTCTTAATGTCACCACCTTTAACTTTTTTGTTTGCTGAATCAGTCCTTCCGACATCCATTTCTCTTCCAATTTCTTCACTCTTTTCCTGCAGTCATTTCGCCTTGACTTTTCTTTTACTGCCCAAGTAATTTATTCCGAAGTGACTTGTATTGTTGTAGTCCTGTCTTTCTCTGAAAATTTATGTACTTCCGTCTTTCGTCGATCAGTTGAAGTATTTCTTTAACTACTCAAGGATTCTTCGCAGTTAACTTCCTTACGTTTGAGCAACTTCAGAAAGTGCCTATTACTCTTCAACTGTTTGCCGATGAGGTATTTATTATCGCAGTACCTACAGCCTTAGAGAATTTCAGGCGCCTCTCACCATTTTTCAGTACTTCGGTATCCCCCTTCTTCCCTCATTCATTCTTCTTAACGATTCTCTTAAACTGGTCTCTTCCCTCATTCATTCTTCTTAACGATTCTCTTAAACTTAAGTCTACTTTTCAACATTACTAAACTTAATTCTAAGTCTATATCTGCTTCCGGGTATGTCTTATAAATATCTGATATGGAAAACTCTGTCTGACCGTGATGTATTCCAACTGGAATCTTTCCATGCCTCCTGGCTTATTCCAATTACACTTCATCCTTTTATGATTATAGCATACGGTATTCGCTGTCATTAGTTAATATTTATTAGAGAACCTAGTCTTTATCATCTCTAATTCTTAGTACTAAGCCAATATTTTCACATCACTCTTTGTTATATCCCTTTCCCTACGGCAGTGTTCCAACCCATCACATCTGTTAGCTTATCACTTACGTTTACGTTCATTATCTTCACGTACTTTCTCTACCTCTTCATATTTTGCTTGTGAAGATGGTGTCTGTACAGGCACTGTTGCTTTTGGCATTGGCTTGTTGTCTATTCTACTTAGAACGTTATTAAAATTATTGATGAGCCTTCAGCTATCCTTTATTATTTAGCACAATGCGCTTCGCTACTGGTTTCTTTCTAAAATACTCCTCAGTGATACTGACAAGGGGGAGACTGACTCAACAACTAAATCACTGAAGATTAAGAACTCTCATAGATATGATGGAGTACCTAGCAAATATTAAAGTACAGTGCCGCCCCTGTTTAGCCCTGTACTTAGCCATATTTGTAATTTTTCCTTCAACAATGGTCAGTTTCCTGAACGATGAAAGTATTCAGTAATAAAGCCGCTTTATAAAAAGGGAGAAAAGGATAATGTAGATAATTTTAGACCTATTTCTATGCCATCAGTGTTTGCAAAAGTAACTGAAAAGGCTTTGTATGTAAGGATAATTGATCATTTTATAACCCACGATTTGCTATCAAATGTACAGTTCGACTTTAGAAGTCGTTTAACAACTGAAAATGCTATATTCTCTTTTCTCTGTAAGTTACTGGATGGACTCAACAAAATATTTCGAACGTTTGGCATATTTTTTGATTTAACTAAGGTATTTGATTGTATTGATCACAAAATATTGCTCCAGAAGTAGGACCATTACTGAATACGGGGAGTAGCTAAGAATTGGTTCACCTCTTACTTTAACAACAGACTGCAAAATGTCTATCCACAGTGTTGAGAATTGCTATTGTGGGTGGTCTGAGTGGGGCACAGTCAAATGGAGGGTGCCCCAGGGATCAATGTTGGGACCTCTCCTGTTCTTTATTTATATAAATGATATGCCCCATAGTATTACAGGTGATTCTAATATGTTTCTGTTTGATGATGACGCTAGCTTGTTAGTAAAAGGACGTTGCGTGCAACTTTGGCACTGTTTCAGACTCAGTTATTACATTTTCTAACACACAATTCAACATAACTTGGCGTTTTAATTCCGCAGAAGGGCATATGACGCTGAAACTGAGCAGCTCAAATTTCTTTGAGTTCAGATAGACAGTAAACTGTCGTGGAAAGCTCACGTTCAGTATCTTGTTCAAAGGCTTAATGCTGCCATTTTTACTGTTCTAATGGTATCTGAAGTAAGTGATAGTTTGACACTAAAAGAAGTCAACTTTGCTTATTTTCATTCGCTTATGACGTACGGTATTATATTTTGGGGTAACTCCCCCCCCCCCTCCCCCCCCAACTCCGTTCCCGAAGAATATTTTTGGCTCAGAAACGGGCTGTTCGGGCAATAAGTGGTGTAAGTTCGCGATCCTCTTGTGGATCCCTGTTCACTAGTCTGGATATTCTGACATTAGCCTCTCAATATATATATTCCTTACTGCCGTTTCGTGTTAACAAAATCAGCTCATTCCAAAGAATTAGCTGCTTTCAGTCAGTTAATACTAGGGAGAAACCCAATTTAAATTTTGATCGTAATTCCTTGACTCTTGTGCAGAAAGGTGCTCAGTATACTGCTGTATCCATTTTTAATAAGCTACCACAAGAATTCAAAAATCTTAGCAGCAATCTACGCGCTTTCAAATATAAGCTGAAGAGTTTATGAGTCAGTCCTTCTATTATGTGAAGGAATCCCTTGAAAAATTAAACTGATAGCCCGTGGTATATTGTTGATTGCGTTTACATGAACTCATGGCTTGTGTTTTTTTTTTGGGGTTCATAAACGTTTTATTTCGTTTGTTATCGCTTTTATGTTGTAATTTCATTTACGTATACGTTCCATGACCTTGGAGATTTGCTACTCAATTTGGTCCATTCAATCTGTTTCCAATGATCAGTATCTATTCGCCAAGTATTTTATATACGCTTATATTCTGTGACCTCTGTTGTTAATATGACTCATGAACTGTCGTATTTTTTTATGGGGATCTGAGGACTGATGTAGTGTTGTGGCTCTGAAGCTACTGGCTCATCGTTCGGTGTGAATCACAAAACTGGAATACCTGAAGCTTATTCCTCTGTTCTTCGAATTTGTTTTAATCGTGTGCTCCTCCAGAAATTGCTTGTGATATTTGGTGTGACGTTCACAGAAGACTGTCTGTAGGTGGTTCAGCTCTTGTGGTGGATTTTCGACACCAAAGACTGCTTATGGACGATGCAACACAAATACGGTCATTGGGAAGCTGTAGCGGATTCGGCAGATGCGTGACATAAATATGAGGGCCGTTCATTAAGTAATGCAACTTTTTTTTTTCTCGGCCACTTTCGGTTGAAAAAATGTGGGATTTGTTGTGGGACATCGTGGAGTATCCGCACTTCAGCCCCTATGGTTTCATGAAGTTCCAATATGTGACGGCGTTGTACGTAGCCTTCAAAATGGCGTCTGCAACGGAGGTGTATTCTAAGCAGAGAGAGAGAGCTGTCATTGAGTTTCTTTTAGCGGAAGCCATAACATCGCAGATGTTCATAGGCGCTGAACAAAAGCACGGAGAGTCGTTGAGTGAGGCGTCTGTCATCAGCGCAACAAGATCGCGCGAACCCGTCCGATCTCCCATGTGCTGACCGGCCGCACACAGCTGTGACTCCTGTAATGCTGGAAAGTGTGGACACTCTCATTCGAGGTGACCAACGGATCACAATCAAACGCCTCGCTCCTCAACTGGACGTCTCTGTTGGTAGTGGTAACACACTCGTCCGCCAGTTGGGGTACTCAAAGGCGTGTGCTCGCTGTGTTCCTCGGCGTTTAACAGAAGACCATAAAGACCAACGTAGGACCATCTGTGCGGAATTGCTTAAGCGTTACGAGGCTGATCCTGACAATTTTTTGTTGAACATCGTCACAGACGATGAAACACGGGCTCATCACTTCGAACCGCAAACAAAACGGCAATCAATGGAGTGGCGCCGCAACACCTCGCCTCCAAAGAAAAAGTTCAAAGCTGCACCCTCAGCCGGTAAGGACATGGTGACAGTCTTCTAGAATTCTGCGCTGGTTACTATGTTTGATGTCCTCCCTCATGGTGCAACTTCCAACTCTGAAGTGTTTTGTGCTACCCTTAGAAAATTATAGAAACGACATCTGCGTTTTCTTCGCCACAAAAATATAAACGAACTTCTTTTTCACCATGACGACGCAAGGCATCATACGAGTCTCATCCATATGCAACAAGACGTTGGTTATAACGTCGACCAGTAGAGTCGTACCATGCGGGTATACAGGTCCTCGCATTAAGGTGGCATAAATCTATCGAATTGAGTGGAGATTACATTGAGAAACAGGTTTTTGTAAGCACAAAAGTGAGGAATAATGTGGTGTTTTGGAATCATGAATAAAACCAACCTGCTTTCGGAAAAAAATGTGCTGCATTACTTATTGAATACTCCTCGTAGTAACAAAATTCGCGATGGACGGAGCACCATTGACATCATTGTCGAAAGCACAGCTACATATGGATCAGGCAATCAACACCAGTCAGCTTAATTATGGTACAGAAAATCTTTAATTTCCAAATGCAGAATGCAATAGACGCTAAAGAATTGAAACAAGAAACAACTGAAGACTTTATTGGGTGGAATTGTGTGAAGCTCAATTGGAACTGAACTGGACACTTGTCTGACAGCATGTCAACGCGAGAAGCCGAAAGCATTGGAGGTCTGTCTCCACGTATGGTCTTGCAATCACCGCCAATGTTTCACAATGATGGCCAATGCTGGATCCAGGACATTTACATCGCGTTCGATGCTGTCCTAGAAGCCACTACATGTTCTATGCAAATAAGCCCATTTAGGTATGAGTAAAGCCCTTAGAAAAATTGCCGACGTTTCTCTGCACACATAGTTCTCTTATCCCATTCATATAAGAGTTTTTTTTTTTATGGATTGAGCTCAAGTTTTACCGCTCGTCTTCGAATTTTACCTAATATCATTAAGTAAACCCATTTGGATGAGCAAGAACTGCTTAAAAACTTTGGTTCCCCATCCTCTGTGCCAACAATTCTTTCATCCCTTTGATGCGAGCTTTTTCCTTGCGTCAGACCGAGTTGCGTCGAACTTCTGTGGTTTTACTGGGCCGTGTGAGGCTCGCGTTGATGCCGTTCATAGCTTGGCATCTTGTAATAGCGATTGTGGCGTTACGTTTTCTTAGTGTGTTCACTGACGCCACTATGTTTGCTCACCTTGTCTGTCCGTGAGTGGCAGCACCAGCGTTTATCGATAGCGCGTACTGTGGTACCATCTTTGGAGCGGCCTCTAGTACTTCCGGGTTGTTGTGTGTCGAGCTAGCTGGAGTTGGGAAGGAGCAGCAGTGAGGTCCGAACAGCCAGTACTCGCCCGACCATTGGCGACACACATGCACTGCCCGACGGAAGGATGTGGTTGCGAGAGCGCACGACCACGGCAAGGACCGGATTCAGCAGGTTCCAGTTGAATGGACCGTGATATTCGAGTGGTGAAACTTTCACCTGTGTGTGTGTGTGTGTGTGTGTGTGTGTGTGTGTGTGTGTGTGTGTGCGCGCGCGTCCGACCATCGAAGTGACCTCATGGAAGTAAGTTGCCAGTCGACGATTTGTACTGGGATCTTTCCCTTGCCTGACTTGAGTGGGGACGACCATTAGTTGGTCGTTCGGTCGGTCGTCGCAGGGGACGACGTGCATTCGATCTTCCGACCGCTTCTGGCTTCTCTGTGTTTGTGCCGACTTAAAATTCGTCCGTGTTGTTTCGCAGTGACTGGTTTTAGTATTGTGAGCTGTTGGTGGAATTGTTTTCCCGGATCCGTGTGTATCTTGTGCTTTGAATGAGCAGTTACTTTCTGCGAGAGCGATGACTTCGTTGCTCACCGAACCCTGGACGTTTAAGTTGAGTGAAGAGTTAACTGCTAATGCAACCTCGACTATTCTGAGATCTCGCCTTTGGTCGGCGGGTTGTTGCTCCCAGGGCCACTGAGCCTGGCGGCAACGAGTGAAGTGTTTCGAGGCGGTGAGATATTGCAGCCGTCATTCTCTATTTGTTATTCATCATTGAATTTAGTATTATTATTATTAGTGAAGTGCAACCAGCGGTATTTTCTGCCTTGTGGCCGCTAACGCCCCAGTTACCTGCCCTGGAGGTTAGCGCACTTTTCCGGTAGTGTAGCTTTCCTCGTGGTGTTGATACTGTCCGACACGGCGTGTAGTTCGAGAGCCTCTTTTATTGTATTGCGCATATATTTTTGGGGGTTTCTACCTTGGTTCTAGCGTTTCCTTCGGCCATCTATCACAAAGCGAAAAAAGTGGTCCAACTAAAACATTCATATTTCTTTACGTACTACACGAATATGTAATAAAAAATGGGGGTTCCTCTTTGAAAAAACACAGTTGATACCCGTTTGACTTATGGGAGCGCCATCTAGCGGGCCAACCATAGCGCCATCTGCTTTCCCCCTTCAAGCTAGACGAGATTCGTTCTTTGTAGTTTTTTCGTTTGATGCTTATTTCGTGAGATATTTGGCCCGGTCACTTTCAATGGACCATCCTGTAGACTGAAATCTTCTACTCGCGGATCGAAGTATGTCTTGTGTGCACTCAGTTTTCAGTGAAGCTCGTCACCGTACACGTTGTTCATGTCAACATCTTGAATTTGTGAATCTAGATTGGACGTTATCATGTCATCAAAAATTGTTGCTCCTGCTAGAAAAAAAAAATGGTTCAAATGGCTCTAGGCACTATGGGACTTAACATATATGGTCATCAGTCCCCTAGAACTTGGAACTACTTAAACCTAACTAACCTAAGGACATCACACAACACCCAGTCATCACGAGGCAGAGAAAATCCCTGACCCCGCCGGGAATCGAACCCGGGAAGGGAACCCGGGCGCGGGAAGCGAGAACGCTACCGCACGACCACGAGCTGCGGACTCCTGCTAGCAGATCCATAGACTGTTGTGGCGGACTGCACGTTCTTCGAAGTGTGATTCATCATTTCCATTTATTTTCCACTTTTCTTTTCAACGATCAATAGTTCAATTTTTGCCACACCCCATTTCCTTTTTAGAGCATTAAGTAGGAAGAATTTACGTCTCAAAGTGTGGCTTTTCTGAATATATTTTCTATGAAAAATATTTATCAAAACAGATTTCCTCCATTTCGTTACAGAAGCTCCTTATTATTTTGATTTTCGGTTTTATCTTAACTACCCTTTCTCAACATTGTATCTCGTCTTAAACGTCTCTAAATATGTTTTACTAATGTACCTTAGGATCCATGTTCCTGACTCATACAGTGGCAAACTTGATAAGTACAAATTAACCATTTTGTTTTTCTTCTGCCAATTCCTACTGTGTATTCTCCTTGGAGAGGCAGTTATGGAATGGATTTCATTACTGAAGTAAGTGGACTGGCTGTCACGGGAGGAACGACACTTCCAACTTACGGTGAGATACAGCAGAAGAAAGTGGAAATACTGTAATGTTAAACTTTCGGAATGACTGGAGTGAGGTTCCAAAGCTTATCTCAGTTTATGCTGTGTTATGCGCACTCAAGCCAGACGTATCACATATGAATGGGAAAGACACTGTAACGCAATGGAGGCGATGACTTCACTGCTGTCAGAAATTCGATAAAGTAGAAATCGAATTAGTCCGGGTGACTGCCACGGACAGAACGAAAATAATGGGTAGTCTTGAGATCGACCTACCACTTCATCGGAAGAAGCAGTGCATCAGTCTGGCGAATGCCTTGAAGACTTCGCGTGATCACGCGACTGTAATTCAGCGGGATTTCAATTTTGAGGTATTAGCTGGGAGAATTCATTGCCAGTTGCAGGGATGAAGTAACACGCTAGCAGCATTATCATGTAATTATCTTGGACGGGTTGTCGATCAGTTGATGAGATATAGCAGTATCTTGAACTTCCGGGCAACTTAACTGCCTGCTCACACGCCGCAGTTATTGCAGTCGTGAGGTCTAAGATCAAAAAGTGCCGTTGAACGGTTCGGTTCCGGAAAAAAGGAATGCATTTTTATTTAGAAATCCCTTTCATTAGCGAATCGAGAGTCTCTGTTTAGTCATTTGAAAATATTCATTTCCTGCGAAAAATATACAAGTATTTATCGTTTAAACTTACTGAATATGACCTGGCTGAGTATCCCCATGGGTTTAGTGAGTGATGGTAGAGCAAAAATAGACATAATGTCTGATGGGATAGCCGCAACCAGTGATTTTACAATGTAACTTTTAATCCGTCTTGATTGCAAAATGTTTATTCATATGACCGGTTTCGGTCCATGTAATGTGACGCAGCATGTGAAAGTTGCTTTATTTGGACGGGTTACTCCTGTAACCGAAGTATCAGATCTGAAGATGGTTCCAGAGGAAACGAAACCGGTCATATGAATAAACATCTTACGATCAAGACGGATTATAAGTTGCATTGGTAGTAGAGCTTCACTGTGGCCTGATAATAGCTTTATCAAACCAAGAAGAAAGAGTTTCCCTCTACGTGATAAATGACAGAATTTTTAATTGTGGCCCCCATTCAGATGTTGGTATGAAAACTTTTTACATTTGAGAAAGTATAACAGTTTCACACTACGGTCGTCATGTGAATGCGGAAACAGAAAGTTACTGATGTAACTGTGATACTGAAAGAAAATGTGTGGATTTCCAGTGGATTCCGTCTCGGAGACGTAACATACCTGGTACCACTTCTTGAAACTGTTTTTCGAAAACTCAGTCAGGATCACGGCGGTTCACATCCCCGCCTGGCAGTCTAGATTTAGGTTTTCCATATTTTCACTAAATCGCTACGGGTGAATGCCTGGATGGTTTCTTTGAGCCCACACAGCCGATTTCCCTCCCCATCCTTCTCCAATCCGAGCAAGTGCTCCGTTTCCAATAACTTCCTCATTTACAAGGCATTAAATCCTAGTCTTTCTTTCTTGATTCCTTTTTTAAAACTGTAGAATATCGATTTTCTGGAAGGTTTCCCCAAGCCATGTCCCTCTTCAAGAACGATAACATAGCGATAGCCCCGTATCGTATATCTATTTTTGTAACTGAATTTTGGAACCCATATAATGGTGAACGTAGAAAACTCTCCTCGTGTCTGGTCTTCGTCTGTGGTGAAGAAAACGTTGAACCAGAAGTAATGCAGAGAAACAATGGCCGTCTACATTGCAAATTGGTTAGTTCAAGAAAGTTAAAGATAATAACTATCAGAGACTCCATTTGTTGGCTGTTATAAGCCTTCTGGAATAGTTTTGCCTTACTCGTTAACAAATAATACCATCGTTACCGATCCTCAGAAAGCTGACTGACGATTTAGTGTTTTGTTAATTGAACCAATTAGAAACTAAGTTACAAAAACTAAGTTACTACCGGAACAGTGTGGTCTGTCATGTGACTGGAGCGTCGACAGACCTTGAATTCGACGTCGGTGTGCTGCACAAGCAAGGTGAGCGATATTCACAAATCAGATTGCCGCCAGATTGTGGGAGCAGCACACCTGTGACTTGTCATCTTCATGGATGTAAAGACAAAGTATTTTTGACGCAGAACGCCGTTGACGATTTACTGTGGGTATCTCAGGTCTCATAAACGGCCACCAAGAGAGTCAACTGACGTGGGTCACAAGTTGATGACAGGAGTCGTCGTGGTCGATGTCACCACCTGTAAGAAAGACAGACGATTCACAGGGTAGAAAATGACCGTCCAATTCATTCTGGACAAAAGCAACTGGTAACTTGTCAACCAAAACCACATTCTCGCGGTAGGGTACATACTCTATCGTCTCAGACGCTTATCTCTACATAACGCACGTCATGGGGAACAGAATAATGTGAGCCCAGAAACGGAGCCATTGCACCCTCGAAGCATGAAAAAATACTTCTGAACAGGCGTGTTTTGGTATGCGCTGGTAAAAGCTATTGGCGAGTAGGTGACTACTGGAACCCAGAAGAGCCATGCTTTCCGCTTTTCAGCAGCAAATTATAGAGACAAATGTCCATGTACGGCATCTTTTTTAATGAGTTGAAATTGGAAATATAACAGTCTGCCCTTCTCAACGATAATGTGCAACCGTTTGCTCACCTATATTACTTCTCAGGCAACCAGTTCCCGAATTGTGTTAGAAATAATTCAATTACCACAGTCTTCTGAGTGGCTTGATGCGTTCCCTCGCGACTTTTTCTCCTGTGCCATTCTCTTAATTTCAGAGCAGAACTTGCACCTAAAATGCTCAATAGTATGTTGTATATATTTCCCAGTCTTTGTGTTTCCCAATAGTTTTTGCCCTCTACGTCTCCCTTTACTACTTTCTACTGTTTCAGAAGACGTGGTAAACAGCTCCCCTACTGTCTGTGGAGTTCAAGCTCTATAGTTAGGCCTCCATATTCTTTGTTGCTTTTCTTCGTCTACCTATCCTTTAGTTCCTGCTATATTTGTAGTGCTAGAGTCTCTGGTACTACAGAATTTATAAGTTATCTGATAATCTCGTCACTGAGCGCCCAAAACATCACGAAAGTTATACCCTTATGTTTTATCCCAAGTTGTATGATCTAATCCCTTATGTTATTTTCCGCTTAGTGCCCTCCTCATCTCCTCATTGCTTATCAGACCACTTACTTTTCAACACCAGTCTATAGCAATGCAAAGCGCTTGTAGGGTTGACTCTAGTAAATCCCATTTGCCACTGGCATGCACCGATTATCCCCACTCAAGGTGCAAGTCTCCCACTACAAATGGTTTTTATTCAGTCTTTGATCACAATATCAGTTCTTTTGACGATGACCGGTTTCAGTTAGTAATGACCGTCCACAGATCTTTTACTGCACTACAATGGTTCAAATGGCTCTGAGCACTATGCGACTTAACTTCTGAAGTCATCAGTCGCCTAGAACTTAGAACTACTGAAACCTAACTAACCTAAGGACATCACACACATCCATGCCCGAGGCAGGATTCGAACCTGCGACCGTAGCGGTCGGCCGGCTCCAGACTGTAGCGCCTAGAACCGCACGGCCACTCCGGCCGGCCCTTTCTGCACTACAGTCCAGATGTATGTAAAGGAACTTTGTACAAAGAAACTGAAGGAAAGGGCTGGTCGTAACAAGTGGACCGTAGCTGTTTGAATGGAACACGGGGATCACTACAGTCTGACGCGTTTCTGCATTTCAAACGTTTAGAATCTGCTCTTACCTGGTTTCTCCACAGTTCATTAATCACTGTTATGGAGTGCTAGGCACCGAATGTACCTTCTCGGAAATTTTTTCCTGAAGTTACGGCGTGAAGTTACTACACTTATTTTAGTGAGAAATGTCCTCTTTGTCTGTGCTAGTCTGCGTAACCTACTGTTATGACCGTGTTGTATGTCCTTAGATCAACTAATCTCAATCATGTTCAGAATATTAAGGACAGATTCGAACGACATGTAGGAGCCTACTACCCAATTCCGCCGAGTAGGGTAGGTGAGGTAAAGCCCCACGTGGGGTGAAAATCCGCATCCTTTTTTTTCCGGATTGGCTGCTACCGAATCTGGAGTTGACCACCAGGTGGCCGGCCGAAGTGGCCGTGCGGTTCTAGGCGCTGCAGTCTGGAACCGCGAGACCGCTACGGTCGCAGGTCCGAATCCTGCCTCGGGCATTGATGTGTGTGATGTCCTTAGGTTAGTTAGGTTTAACTAGTTCTAAGTTCTAGGGGACTAATGACCTAAGAAGTTGAGTCCCATAGTGCTCAGAGCTATTTGAACCATTTTAACCACCAGGTGGCGGGTTTGTCTTAGTGTAACTTATTGTTCCATTACAGTTTGTTCCGGCAGGTCACTCCACAGCTGAGAAAATGAGTTAAATTTGTTTTCCACTACTTACATGTAACTCTAATGGTGTTTTATGTGAACACTGTATAATGCAGAATTTGAAGAGAAGATTCAACAAGTTACTCATTGGAACTAATGCATTTAAGCTTCACTTGCGCGTGGATGTAATTGTTCCAGTTTTTCACCGAAGTCAGCAATAGCTTATTTGCGGGAAACGACGAAGTGGAGCAAATCCCCGCAGCTATTTTGCGGTAAATTACCACAGCTCCAACAATGTGACGATAATTCTTAGCCGGCTGGTGTGGCCGAGCGGTTCCAGGCGCTTCATTCTGGAACCGCGCGACTGCTACCGTCGCAGATTCGAATCCTGCCTCAGGCAAGGATGTGTGTGATTTCCTTAGGTTAGTTGGGTTTAAGTAGTTCTAAGTTGAGTCCCATAGTGCTCAGACCAATTTTTTTTGACAATTCTTAAATAATAACCCCCATAAAAGATGACATTTGACACACCCAGCTTGCGATTATCTCAGCTGAAGACACGAGGGTTGTAACTTTAATAGCACTCCGTCTTCAGGCCACAAGTGGCCCTTCGGGACCATCCGACCGTCGTGTCATCCTCAGATGAGGATGTGGAAAGGAGGGGCGTGTGGGCAGTACACCACTCTCCCAGTCGTTATGATGGTTTTCTGTGACCGGAGCCGCTACTATTCGGTCGAGTAGTTCCTCAATTGGCATCACGAGGCTGAGTGCACCCCGAAAAATGGCAACAGCGCATGGCGGCCCCGATGGTCACCCATCCAAGTGCCAGCCACACCCGACAGCGCTTAACTTCGATGATCTGACGAGAACCAGTGTATCCACTGCGGCAAGGCCGTTGCCTTTGGAGGTTTAATAGTTGCAACTATTTATTTACAGCTCGTACAAAATAGATACATGTTTCAAAGTTTTACTGACCTTCAAAGTAGTCACCAGCATTGTGTATAACCCTTTGCCAGCGATGTGGAAGTCGTAGGATACTCTTAGCAGTGCCAGTTGTGTTGACAGTTCGAGCGGCGCGGTCTATTGCCCGACGAATTTGTAGCAGTTCTGAAGCGAATGCCGTGAAGTGTTTCCTTCAGTTTAGATATCGAGTTGAACTCGCGAGGGCTTAAGTCAGGAGAATGCCGTAGGTGGTATAGCACTCAGCAGCCCCATCAGCCAAACAAATCAGTAACAGATTGCACTATACGTGCTTGAGCATTGTCCTGCAAAATGGTCATTTCCTGCAGAAAATGTTATCATTTCTATCTCTATGCTGTTCATTTTTGGAACACAACCTATGACCAGCTTAGAGACAGAAGTGATGACACTTTCTGCAGGACCTGACCATCATTTTGCAGGACAATGCTCAAGCAAGTACAGTGCAAGCTGTTACTGATTTGTTTGAATGATAGGGCTGCTAACTGCTATACCACCTACTACACTCCCCTGACTCAAGTCCTCGCAAGCTGAACTCGATTTCTAAACTGAAGGAAACACTTCACGACATTCACTTCAGGACTGCTACAAATTCTTCGGGCAATAGACCGCGCCGCTCGAAATGTCAACACAACTGGCACTGCTAAGAGTATTCTACAACTTCTACATCGCTGGCAGTTGGTTATACACAATGCTGGTGACTACTTTGAAGGTCAGTAAAACTCTGAAACACCTATTTTGTACGAGCTGTAAATAAGTTGTTTACACTATTAAATATCCAACCCTTGTATAATTCCGTCATCTAAAACAAAGATGTAGGAAAACTTTCTTGTAAAGTATTGAAATCTGTGCCTCTAACGTCGACAAAAAATAAAGAAAGAATGGAAGAAGAATGCTTCTGAAAGAAAAGTTTGTTACTGAGAAGGAAAGACGTGCCACAGAAAGAAAAGAGCATACGTTATAAACAAAAAACGAAAGCTAGATTTCATTACTTCATTGGGAGAAAAGGAAGGAAACAGGTTAAACAGCCAGTTGGTTACTCTTCAGAGTCAGATTCAGACTTCTTACATAATGACAATAGCTCAGATATAGATATGAGCTCACTATTTGGCGAAGAATTATCCGAAGAAGAAGAAGAAGAAGAAGAAGATCTGTAAGAAGCAGAGGAAGAAGAAGAAGAAGAAGAAGAAGAAGAAGAAGAAGAAGACGAAGAACATGAACAAGAGCGTGGGACTTCACAAAGGGATCAGAGGACCTAACGAAGTACACTATTTACTAGGTACGTAGATAGCCTCAGTAACTAAATTCGTTCACATTGCCATACTAGTCTTCCTTTCGTGGAGAGGAAAGTATTGTTTTTGTATAAGTATTTTTAAACAGTATTTATTCAAATTTACGAGACATCTGAGTTCATTACTGTGGTGGGTAACTTTGCAATGTTACAAATGTTGCAAGGGGCTATTCAAAGTGTTTTTATCACTCAGTCATCCATTTTTATCCATATTTATCTCAAATGGCCAAAACCCACGCTGCGAGGGTTTACTCAATTTTGTTGGATAAAATCCCGCAGTTTTTGTTTCAGGTTAATTGTAAATATTTCTTTGACAAATAACCGGACGGAGCTAGAATTCGGGTAGGTTATAGGCAACAACCTAGCCTATGACTTCAATTATAAATCGCGAGAAGAACTACCCCTCATTGAAAAACTGCCAGGCTCAACCCCCACCTTCGCTGTTGTGATTTGTGAGCAAGGGGTGCACGGTCGGATGATAACGGTCGTAACGATGTCATCAACAGGGTAATATAAAGTGGTACGTGTAGTTGGTATGTGCGCCTGGTTCAGTTACTCAAGAGTGTAAGTTTTAACGGAGGAACAAACGCACTAGCGGTTGTGCTTCAGGGCCGAAACTGCGCGTGTTGTTGGGATGACACTTGGCTGATTGTTTCATCAGCTCCCGGATTTCAACATCTTTACCACGTATGCACCTGGGAAACCAACATGTGGAGTGTGACGTGACGCAGGTGAGAAACTACTATATTTCCTCGACTTTCGCCGCCTGCTGTGGAAGAGCTGTTCTAGGCGCTTCAGTCCGGAACCGCGCTGCTGCTACAGTCGCGGTTTCGAATGCTGCCTCGGGCATGGTTGTGTGTGATGTCCTTAGGTTGGTTAGGTTTAAGTAGTTCTAAGTGTGGGGACTGATGACCTCAGATGTTAGGTCCCATAGTGTTTAGAGCCATATGAACATTTTTATCTTCGACCTTCCTGTACTGTTCGCGAATTTTTAACTGAAGGAGCTGTCTGTGAAACTTCGTATGAACTCTGATTTCTATGTTTTTCTCGACTTGGTCTTTTTTTCGAGTTGTATGTGAAAGAAAATGATGTGTTGTCTGCCTTTTATTGGAACATTTGCTCTCAGAACTTTAACTGTTGGCCTCACCATGGTGGGCCCCGCCTCTCTGATAGCGTTTGTCAAGGAAGTTTGGTGAGTACCACCGTCGCGCCCTCATGCTCACGTATGGAACCCACTGCAGAACGGACCGATCTTCCTTGGATCTTCATATTCTCTCTTAATGCCGCAGACCAGTTCCAACAAACTGTCGAACCAGATTTTTGTACGCTACTTCTTTACTAGATGAAACACATTTTATCCTAATTCTTCCAAAGCGTATGTCTGGCATCTGCATTCGCTGCAACTATATTTCTGTGTTCATTCGTCTGTAGACCAATCCGGCTCCATACTCTTAGATATTCAGTTTTCAGTTAACGACCTCGGAAGTGTAATATATTAATTATGGATCTTTCCGTCTACGAGTAACGTTGCACTAATTTACATTAATGCTCAAGTTCAGTCCCTGCACGAAGGAGAAGTCCGCGGCATGTCATTACAAGTTTTTGGCGTTATGACTGTCTTATACTTCACATATCCTCGCCGAAACGGTCGATGTAGCTTATCTGCTATATTATTTTTAAATATTGTGAACACTAATTCCGCTAAAACACTCCCTTTGGGACGTACCTACATTACTTTTTACATCTGGCGATTTCGTTACGTTGAGATCTACGTTTAGGTACTTTTTTGCTACGAAAAAGCTGATTAATACATTCTGTGGCAGAAATAAAGAGACACCAGGTAGAAATTATCCGAATGGGACGAAAACTGTAGATTTGATGTACATGTACAGGCAAATAAGTGATTAAAATTCCAGAAAAACTGAATCATTCATTTAGGAGAAAGTTCGTCGCAAATTGAGCAAGTCAGTTACGCGCTGGTCCACTTCTGACCCTTATGCAAGTAGTTACTTGGATTGGCAAGATTGATAGAGTCGCTGGATGTTCTACTGAGGGATAGAGTACCAGATTCAGTCCCACTGGCGCGTTAGATCGTCAAAATCCTGAGCTGGTTGGTTGGCCGTGCCCGTAACGCTCGGAACGGTCTCAATTGGGGAGAGATCCGGCGACCTAGCTGCCAACGTATGATTTGGCATGCACAAAGACAAGTAGTAGAAATTCTTGTCCTGTGTGGACCTTGCTCACATATTAGAGGCGTTCAATAAGTAATGCACTACATTTGGAAGTAGAAAACAGCCAAAGTTGCGAAATTCAGTTTTTTCATTTGATTCAATTAATGTAATTAAATAATGAAACTGAAATTCGCAACTGTGGCTGTCGACGTAGAAATCTAACTGTTTAACAAAAACTGCTGTCCGTTATTGACACCAGCGTGCTGTAAATCCAAAACGTTTTCTTTTACTCGGCCAATTTCAATTAAAAATGCGGAATTTGTTGTCGAATACCGTGAAGTATTCACAATGCAGTCCCTCCGGTTTCATGAAGTCCTGATCTAGTGGCGGCCCTATATATAGCCTTCAAAATGGCGTCTATAATGCACCTGCGTTCCAAGTAGACAGCTGTCATTGCATTTATTTTGGCGGAAAATCGGATAACGATGTTATGAAGCATCTCTCTGCGAGACCCGGGAACTGCAGGAGAAAAGGAGGCACTTAGCGGCTAAGCCAAGTCTCCGCAGTATTATTTCTTCCACGAGTGCTAGTTATGGAAGTTTCGCACGAGAACTTCTTAGTTTGTACGGTAGGAGATAAGGTACTGGCAGAAGTATGGCTGCGAGGACAAGTCGAGACTCCTTCTTGGGTAGCGCAGTCTATAGAGCGCGAAAGGCAGAGGTCCCGAGTTCGAGTCTCGGTCTGGCACATAGTCTTAATCTTACGGTAAGTTACATGAAACAGGTTGTCGCCCAGTGGGTTCCACGACTGCGACTGCTCACACCCATTCAGAAAGTCTGACGAACCGAGGCAGCAACAGAAATGTTGCAGCGGTGTCAGGGCGATCCAGATGGCTTCTTTAGCCACCTATTCAACGTAGATGAGTTCTGAAAGTATCACACTAAGACAGAGCAGCAAAGCAGAGAGTGGATATATATCGAAATCTCCCGACAATTTGATGGTAGAAAGTCAAGTGACGTGGGCAGCTGTCCCAGAGGATGTTCTTGCTATACGGCAATGCATCTGGACATTCGTCCGGGTACAAATGCTAGGGCTATCAAATTTTGCTTCACTCTTCCCCTCTCCCTCCCCCCTCACGTTCTCCTGAAGTGGTCCCCAATGAATTTTTCCTCTTTCCTCGGCTGATTAAGTATTAAATATTACTTGGCAGACATTTGCTATAAGACACTGAAGTGACTTTTGAGGTGGAAGTCTTCCTGAACAGCCAAAATGCAGGTATCTACAGCCAAGGTGTACGCCAAGTCATTCTTCGTTGGGAACAGTGTGTCGCATTAAAGGGTGAATATATCAAGAATGAATAGCGCCAACACCATCTTTCAAGGCCGCAGCCTGATTTGGAAGTAGAAATTAAAACTTAATCAGTACACTTCGTGATGTTTTGTTGTCAGTAATCCAATGGAAGAATGATGTATACAAATACAATACCAGAAGAAAACATGACATTCATTACTCCACACTATGGTTGGATTTAGCACGGAAAGAGGAGAATAATGCTGCAACTGTAGTTTTTTATTACTTACCCAATGATATAAAGTGTCTCACAGACAACACCATAAAATTTGAAAACAAAACAAAAGAGTTTCTCTTTAATGGCTCTGAGCACTATGGGACTTAACATCTATGGTCATCAGTCCCCTAGAACGTAGAACTACTTAAACCTAACTAACGTAAGGACATCACACAATACCCAGTCATCACGAGGCAGAGAAAATCACTGACCCGTCGGGAATCGAACCCGGGAACCCGGGCGTGGGAAGCGAGAACGCTACCGCACGACCACGAGTTGCGGACGAATTTCTCTTTGGCAACTCCTCCTATTCCGTAGAAGAATTTTTATTATTGTTGTGTGTAAAAGGTGATGGGTACGCATTACTAACTCACATCTATATATTAACAAAAAGGTTACAAAATTTTCAGCATGTAGCCAAATTTACAAATAAGTTTGCGATGTGAACGTAGAATGATTCGTTCCGCATAACTGCGACTTATCGTGTCACAAGACGCATGGAACATGAAACTAATTAAGCAAATAAGTGAGCATAAAACATGTTGAATAATTCTGCGTCAGCTATGTAAGCCTATGGTTGTGCTTACCTGACCAATTCCCCTTTTTGATAAACGGAATGACCTGTGCAATTTTCGAATAGATTGAAACACTCTGTTGCTTTAGTGACCTGCGAGAAATGACGCTAAAATAGGCTAAAAGTTACTTCTCATGATCCAAGTGGCACAATAAATTATGGGATTTGATTAAAGTCTACCAGGAAACGGAAAAAAATTCTCATGATATCAAAAATTAACGTTATTCTTTAATAAAAGCAAATGAATAACCTATTTTAATTTCAGTTTAAGGGTGCACATTTATGAAATCAGAAATTGCTTCAGGGTAAGATTCGTCTTGAGAGACGAACACGTCGTCGATGTTGTTGTATTCAACAGACGTTTATTTAAGCAGTTTTTTGGTGTCCCAGCAGTCTTATGACTAGTTTGATGCGGCCCGTTACGATTTCCTCCCATGCAGCTTACGTCCTCAATTATTTGCTGTACGTATTCCAGTCACTGCCTTCCGCTGCATATTTTATGCTATACAGCCCCATCTAGTTCAGTGAAGGTTATTTCCCCGTGTCTTAACACATGTCCTGCCATTGTCTCCATTCTTATTGTCTATGTTTGCCACATGGTCCTCTCAAAGCCGATTCTGCGGAGAACCTCCTCACTTCTTACCTTATCACTCCATCTAATTTTCAATATCCTTCTATAGCACCACGTATCAGAGGCTTCAATTCTCTTGGTTCCCCGTTTCTTGACAGTCCATGGTTCACTTCTATATCTTGCTGTTGTAGCGATTCAGATTTATTCTGTATGAGAAATTTTCCACTTACACAGTACATGATTCGCATTTGCCGACGGAGGTCTTTTTTTGTTTTTAATTTGTCGAAGCGTCAGAGCAAAGGGTAATAACAATTAAAAATGTTATTACTGCAGCTGAATACCCACATTCTGAAATAAAAACCAAAATATTAATTTTACCGGTTTCAGAAATATTTAACTTTACAGTCGAAACTCGGTCAGTTTCACTCCATTTGACAGCAATGTGGAAAACATTTAATTTATAATTCGACTGATAGCGCGTAAAGAAGGGGTTCATAGGATTGGGCTCAGTGCCTGATCAAATATCATCGTTGACTGTCTAAACAACAACTATATTGCGACTGTTACTATTAATGATTATAAAGAAACAATTTTTATTTCCTTATCTTACTCTTTCTCACATGAGGCGAACCTGAAAACCTTTGCAAAATTAACGATATAAAATCAGAAAGAATTTCATATCAGAAGACATGGTTGTCATATTATCGACTGTCATTTTTTCTTCTATCACGTCACTTCCTCGTCCTCTTAGAGCCCTTCTGTGTATTCTTCCCATTTATCAGCAAATCTGAAGAGGAACTGAAATAAATGACTAGTGCACTGGAGATGGTTTCCAGCGTATTTGGACTACTTTAAAACGAAGCCAAGACGGATCACCTCGTTATGACCCGTCGACAAGATCAGGATACTGAACGGAAACCGGTCCTACAAGAGAGACCGCGAATTTAAGTATGTGGGAGCACTTCCCAAGGTCTACATCCTAATACTACTGCTTCGGTTCAGGTGTCTTACAAGACTGTTCAGATTCGGCTATTTAGAACACTGACAGAACTCGTGATACTTATGGCTATGAGACGTGGAGTAACCAAAAGCAGAACTTTCATAAGCTTGTCGTATTTGAGAGAAAAGTGCTGCGGAAAAATTTAGTACGAGTCCCGCGGAGAACCAAGGGAGAGGTGGAGGGTTGACCTCCATGAAGACCTGCAGCGGTCAGCAGCATGAGTGGAGGTATGGGTGATGGCAGCAGTGGACAGAAAACTATGGAGAAAGCAATTTGTAGCAGTGCGTGGTCCATTGGGCCTGATCGCGTAGAAGTAAAGTATCCGCTCTCTTTGTTTGATGGGAGAATTCTTCCTGTACTCTTAATGTTGACGTCATTGCATTTAATTTATTAGGAAGTTGTCTTAACTTTTCTATACAATAAATCACTCCTTCAGACGGTCATTTTTTTACCGATATCGAGGGTAGGCGCCTACATCCCACACCGTACTTCTGAAACATGACAAACACATCTCTCTGATGGACCCACGAGACTTCACTCTATATACACTCCTGGAAATTGAAATAAGAACACCGTGAATTCATTGTCCCAGGAAGGGGAAACTTTATTGACACATTCCTGGGGTCAGATACATCACATGATCACACTGACAGAACCACAGGCACATAGACACAGGCAACAGAGCATGCACAATGTCGGCATTAGTACAGTGTATATCCATCTTTCGCAGCAATGCAGACTGCTATTCTCCCATGGAGACGATCGTAGAGATGCTGGATGTAGTCCTGTGGAACGGCTTGCCATGCCATTTCCACCTGGCGCCTCAGTTGGACCAGCGTTCGTGCTGGACGTGCAGACCGCGTGAGACGACGCTTCATCCAGTCCCAAACATGCTCAATGGGGGACAGATCCGGAGATCTTGCTGGCCAGGGTAGTTGACTTACACCTTCTAGAGCACGTTGGGTGGCACGGGATACATGCGGACGTGCATTGTCCTGTTGGAACAGCAAGTTCCCTTGACGGTCTAGGAATGGTAGAACGATGGGTTCGATGACGGTTTGGATGTACCGTTCACTATTCAGTGTCCCCTCGACGATCACCAGTGGTGTACGGCCAGTGTAGGAGATCGCTCCCCACACCATGATGCCGGGTGTTGGCCCTGTGTGCCTCGGTCGTATGCAGTCCTGATTGTGGCGCTCACCTGCACGGCGCCAAACACGCATACGACCATCATTGGCACCAAGGCAGAAGCGACTCTCATCGCTGAAGACGACACGTCTCCATTCGTCCCTCCATTCACGCCTGTCGCGACACCACTGGAGGCGGGCTGCACGATGTTGGGGCGTGAGCGGAAGACGGCCTAACGGTGTGCGGGACCGTAGCCCAGCTTCATGGAGACGGTTGCGAATGGTCCTCGCCGATACCCCAGGAGCAACAGTGTCCCTAATTTGCTGGGAAGTGGCGGTGCGGTCCCCTACGGCACTGCGTAGGATCCTACGGTCTTGGCGATCATCCGTGCGTCGCTGCGGTCCGGTCCCAGGTCGACGGGCACGTGCACCTTCCGCCGACCACTGGCGACAACATCGATGTACTGTGGAGACCTCACGCCCCACGTGCTGAGCAATTCGGCGGTACGTCCACCCGGCCTCCCGCATGCCCACTATACGCCCTCGCTCAAAGTCCGTCAACTGCACATACGGTTCACGTCCATGCTGTCGCGGCATGCTACCAGTGTTAAAGACTGCGATGGAGCTCCGTATGCCACGGCAAACTGGCTGACACTGACGGCGGTGCACAAATGCTGCGCAGCTAGCGCTATTCGACGGCCAACACCGCGGTTCCTGGTGTGTCCGCTGTGCCGTGCGTGTGATCATTGCTTGTACAGCCCTCTCGCAGTGTCCGGAGCAAGTATGGTGGGTCTGACACACCGGTGTCAATGTGTTCTTTTTTCCATTTCCAGGAGTGTACATTGAGACCTCACCATCTCGCACCCTTCTATATCGATCCCTACGAGAACTGCCTCCACACGATGAATTTGCTCTAGATTGCTTTTACGAGCAACACTGGGGCTTCTGCATCACCATGGTACCCGAAGAAGCCAATCAGTGACGCCTGAAATACACTCTAAGACAGAAAAAAACCAGACTCACGAAGAAGGAATTATCCGTATAGTAAGAAAATCACTAGATTGATATACATGAACAGACAAATAAATGATTACAATTTCAGAAAAAAATGGATGATTTATTAAAAAGACAGAACTTCATATATTGAGCAAGTCAATAACGCGCTTATCCACTTCTGACTCTTACACAAGCACTTATTAGGGTTGGCATTCATTGGCAGAGTCATTGGATGCCCCCCTGAGAGATATCGTGCCAAACTGCGTCCACTTGGCACCTTAGATCGTCGAAATACCGAGCTAACTGTACTTAGAAGGCCCTGACCTTAGTGCTCCATATATTCTCAACTGGGGGGACTTCCGCCGATTTTACTGGCCAAAGCAGCGTTTGGCAAGCACGAAGACGAGCTGTTGAAGCTATCGCGCTCTGCGGGCGAGCATTACCATCCTGAAATGTAATCCCAGGGTGCTTGCCATGTAGGGTAAAAAGATGGAGCGCAGAATATCGTCGACGTACCGCTGCGTTGTAGGCGTGCCGCTACTGAGAAGCAAAAGAGTCCTGATGTGAAAAAATAAACAATGACACGCTAGACCATCACTCCTGGTTTTCGGATCATATAGCGGGCGATAGTCAGGTTGGATGCCACCGGTGACTGGTGCGTCAGCAGACCATTCACCCTGAAATCCCACTTCCTGGAGTAGAACCTTCTTCAGTGATGAGTCCCGCTTCGAACTGAGCGCCGATGACCAGCAACAGTGGGATACCAATCTGACCGTCGCCGGCTTTATGGCCCGACAGCCAGGAGTGATAAGGTCTGGGGTGCCGTCTCATTCAGTGCCAGGACCCCTTTCGTTGTCACCATCGGAAACCCAACGCCATAGCGGTACGTCGACGATAATGTAGACCCCGTTTTTTGCCCTTTGCGGCAAGCCATCCTGAGCTTACCTTTCTGCAAGATAGCGTCCGCCTAAACACGGCAAGAGCTTCTGCTGATTGTTTTATTGCTTGCTAAACCTTACTTGGCCAGCAAGGTCAGCGTATCCCTCCCCAATTATTGAAAATGTTTGGAGCACTACGTTCAGGGCCCATAAATTGGCACGATAACCTTAACGAGGACGTCCAACAACTCTACGAATTAACGTGAAGTCGAGTAACTGCTTGCATAAGGGACAGTTGTGGACCAATGTGTTAATTTCGTGCTCTTTCTGTTGGATAAATTATCAATTAAAAAAAATTGTAATCATTTGTTTGTCTGTTATAAATTATGCATCCTTTGGAAGTCAGATCTGGAAGCTGGAAAGATGTGGAGAGATTGAATAAGAGTCACTATCCTTTCTTCTAAAGTTGTGTGCGCAGCGCGGAAGACAGCTCGTCGGTCTGGGATCTTCTTCGGCGGAGGCTGCTGTGCCGTCATCTGGAGCCTGTGATTGTGTTTTTTATGGGATGCCACTTGTCCAGGTTAGTCTCTGCAAGATCTGTAGTACTGACAATGATGGTGGGCGACACCTCTCATTAATGTATCCTGTTTGGTTATATTTTAAATACTCACACATTATACACTGTCTTTTCCAACACTCGACATAGCTTTCTTAATTGTACGGTAACTTTTCTATTCAATTTCCGGTATCGGGTACCACATGTTCGTCCATCCAGTAAGCCCGAAACAGATTTACGTGCCCGGTCCTCCAGAACGCACAAAACAGATGCGTGACCGGACCTTCAGAATGCCCGAATGACTAGCGCAGCCTAAGTACTTCGCTTGGCGCGCCAAAGCGATCCCGAAGGTGTCCGAAGCACTTCGGTTGCAATATCGTTACTCTTATGTTTCTCAAAACTAGTGAAATTTATCAAACAAAAACTGTAGACTCGTAGGGTAACCACGAGAGATTGTCATCTGAAAACTGGGTAAAATACAATGAAGCAGGAGAGCTTCTGTAAAGTTTGGAAGGTAGGAGACGAGGTACTGGCAGAAGTAAAACTGTGAGGATGGGGCGTGAGTCGTGCTCGTGTAGCTCAGTTGGTAGAGCACTGACCCGCGAAAGGCAAAGGTCCCGAGTTCGAGTCTCGGTCCGGCACACAGTTTTAATCTGCCAGGAAGTTTCAAAAATATATAGATAATTAGTAAGAGAATTTAGGCGTTTTGGCGCCTAGCACCCAAATCTGCAGACCAATCAGAAGGAAGTTTAGTACCATTGGCGGACTCCGCCACAGGACTGGTACATGTTGCACCATCTGTCGCTTATACCTCACCCCTCTTCTGTTGCATGTGCTACTTCACGTGTATCAAGCTGCATCAAGTAGAGCTTCTAGCAAAATAAAATACTTGCGGCCACAGCCAGGAATATCACACTATACATGTACAACACATCTACCGATTTCGAATAATTCCTATATGATGCGAATTCTTTTTTCTTCTTTGTACTAAGGAGTATACCAGCCCTTAATGTGAGCTTCCTTCGCGCACCACGGTGGTGCAGGATTTCTGGTGTTGCTCGTGTAGGCAGGCCAAATTCATCATATGGAGAGGGTTCCATATTGTCTTTGTCTACACGGCTCTCCTAATTGTCTTCAGTAAGGCGTCTGATGTCGATGATCGCAAGCGACCGCTACGAGGCAGATCCTTAATATCCTGTACGCCTATTCGGCAGTCAGCTTCTCGGGCTGACAATCGTTCTTGCCGTACAGTGATAGCGCATGCTAGGTGTACTCTTGAAGTGACCCTTCGAGGTATGGTAACAGACTCAAGGGTGTGTACATGCAGCATTGCCCCATTCACTTCTTTAGAGACTAGCTATTCTAGTTACCTGCACGGAGAAAGCAGGTTTACGTTTTAATCCATTAGACTTGTAACTGTACGTGGACTTTTCTATGTAGTAAAGGGTGTTGTGGAATGTCTTCATGATTTTAAATAATAAAAAAATCTCTGGATGCCATGTAGGTGGTACAAATGTTTTCTGAGCAGTTTATATGGAATTATTTTGGTATTCTGTACATTGCTTGTTCAAATGTTCAAATGTGTGTGAAATCTTATGGAACGTAACTGCTAAGGTCATCAGTCCCTAAGCTTACACACTACTTAACCTAAATTATAATGACAAACACACAGACACATGCCCGAGGGAGGACTCGAACCTCCGCCGGGAGCAGCCGCACAGTCCATGACTGCAGCGCCCTCGACCGCTCGGCTAATCCCGCCCGGCTATACATTGCTTCCAATTATATTTATACTGTTGTGCGACTGAGTCTATTTTCCGTTCCGCTGTCACACCTGAATATCTGTCATATAGGAAGCACGCAGGCAACCATTCTTACCATGCAGCAAACGTAAATAGAATGTCACACTCAGTTGTACAACTATGTGATGGCCTGCAACGCATAAAAGCATATTAAAATGCAATATTACCGAGAAAAATACGTTAGAGAAAGTTCTTTAGTAAAGCAGGAAACAGCTAAATGATTGAGGACTGTACATATCGTCTTTGGTTTAGCAAATCCATTGAATACCCAGGTCCGTGCTACACTTTGACAAACCTTGCAGTATTTACGGCAATATGGAATGTAAAGAGCTAACATCATATCTTGAAAAGAGAAATCGAAACGTTGTCCTCCACTACCTACAAAAAGGCAATGTAGTGGAGGGTGCCACAGGGTTCTCATCTACGTCCACTACTTTTCTTAATATACGTCTCAACGATATGCTGCTAAACGGGAAAAATAACCCCAAAAGTGTCTTACTTGCAAATAACAAAAATGTAACTTTTGCATTGTAATGGCGTAAGCGAAATGTTATTATGACACGATGATCAAATAATCAACGAAGTCAACATTTTAAATTCTTGGGACAGAAGACAGACGGAACACTTTCTTGAAAATCTTCTACAATGCAGAAACTAAATGATATTTCTTAACTGTTAGAATAATCTCCACAGTCACTGACACCGAAACACTAAAACTTGTTAAATTTTGTCTTGCTCTATTATCTGTTAGGTACCACACTTTGATTCAATTCTGCGCATTAATCAGGAGCATTCTTGTCCCAGAAAATGGCGGTCAGTACGACAAGTGGTGAGAGTTCGCGGACTTTCTGTAAGGAAATATTGACTTGTCAGTGAACAGATGACAGAAAATAAATTATCGTGAGGTAACACTTCCTTAAGTACTATGCAGATAGCTGTGCACAATCGAGATGACTTCATTTTGAATAAGATCTCAGCTAAACTACAAGTTTGTATTACAAGCACCAACTGAAGAATTTCCTTTTCGGGTACTCCGTTAACTGTGTGCAAGAGTACCTCGCAGAAGGTTCAAACCTAATTTTCGAATACAAACACACGTTAGAAAAACTTTTCAAGGCGACTCAGCACATACACTTCAGCTACTGGCTTCCGTAATATGTCGTTTCAGATTATGTTCAGAGCATTCATGGTCAATTCTAAACTACAGTGTTCGCACTTAATAAGCACCTCAGGAAAACTTGCTAAGGCGACTCAACAATTCAATAGAAATTACATAAATTTGTATGGTTACAATAATTCGTTGCTGCAACTGATGGCCGTCCAGTGGAATGTGCTATTTGCAGTTACAGAGTTACTTAAATGTCCTCAGTTCCAAAGTTGGGTTTATCACCTTCTAGATGCCTTTCTGCAGTTCTTCAACTAACTTGTCATGCCACTTGTGGGAGAAGCTACACTTTAGTGTGGTGACCGAACATTGAGTCCTGCTCCTTCGAATACGTAGCCACCCAGCCATACTATAACGCAGCTCTTATATTTCCATGGTATAGTGATTTTTTTAAAACTTTTTTAATAGGTGAATTTTTCGTCAGCGGTCTATACATTACGAAGTGACTTATTTCGTGACCTCAGTCTGAAAAAGAAGTAAGTAAATAGAAACGATTTCCTATTCTGACAGATTTCACCTATGGTTTATTAACACTGCACGGAGCAGGGTTTTCGTAGCGACCGGCGGCGCTTGACGCTGAGGGAGCAGCAGGTGATACGGGAAAGGAAAGCGGCGGCACAGCTCGGAGCTGTCGGCAGTATATAACGTAACTGGTGCGGCCATGTCGCTCTTGACGGCGTAAAATACCCGTGGACAGCCGACCTGTCTCGGTTACAAGTGGAGCCTGATTTACGATCTGTTTCTTACGTTCTGCGAGTCCTGACTTACAATTGTGGATTTGCTGGCGCTCGAGCACGCCCGAAGGTCCGTTTTGCGCTCTTTAAATGGTGCTGGGAATACGGCGAAAGCGTAATTGCTGATAGCTTGTGTCGTTCAGCTCAGGCCATTCTTCACCTTTCGTAAGTAATTGGCCTTCTCTGATAATCGACGTGATTGTACCAGACTTTGCATTTCAAATTGTAAGATTTTCCTAGTAACACTCGCGTGTGGACAGACGCCGTTTGAAATGGTCTCGCTTCTTTGTTTCAGAACGTGACACAGAAACCGCATCCGCTTAGAAGCTGATTCCACTGATCACCTCCAGAAAATGATACCTTAAGCACTAGTTATAATCCGTCGCTAAAGTATACGAAGTGTTAAGTGTTTCGCCAATAATTAGGATCAACATTACATATGGTTGAGAAGTTTGGACGATGAAATTGCAACAAAAATTAAAATTACAGCTATAATTATGAATTTATGGAGACCTTTCGCAACGATATCAGGAAAATATATCATAAGATCCGATATAAACAAAGGCAGCATGTATATTAAATATCCAATTATTGATTATAATTGAGCCAAATGAATTAGAATTGTATGGACAAGTCAAAAGGAAGTAAAAAGGAAGGTTAACAAAGAATAAAATTGACTGGAAAACAAATGCAAGAAGAAGAAAGGGGCAAGCACATGTTACATGATTTCAGGGGATTCAATTGTTAATTATGGTGAAGCACATTCCTGTAGAGTTGTGGAGAAACAGAGGAGAGTAGAGAAGAATAGAGGCACTCTGTATGCATAGGCCCTGATAAAATGTATAACATTACGTAACTAGAAATAAAATAAAATAAATGTATTTTTACTATGAACTTTATAAAAAGTCACCACCACTCTCGTCAGTGAAGGTTCACAACACTTTCTTAAAAATGTGTGTGCGACTGCAGACGAAGATAAAATACCTACAGCATCACAATTCAGTCATTTTTCAGTTTGCATCTTCAACGAGATGGTCGGCAAATGACGCCTTACGCATCGTCATTGACAGATATTTAAACTACCACTCCAAGAAAATCTAGGATACCACTTACGGAATTTGGATAAAGAAGTACGACTTCGGTAAAAGCGAAACGAGACTCACTGCATTACTCAGGAACTTTTAGACGTAGGGTACAACTGAGTGGCTGATTTTAGACCGTGAGCTGTGACGTCACGCTGTGACTAGCTCCACGTTCCTTTATCAACTCAGCGACAGGGGATGAACATCTGACTGCAGGTGTGATATTGTGCTACCCCAACTGGTAAAAACGCCTCTGGCTGGCCGCCGTGGCCGAGTTGTTCTAGGCGCTTCAGTCCGGAACCACGCGACTGCTACGGTCGCAGGTTCGAATCCTACCTCGGGCATGAATGTGTGTGATGTCCTTAGGTTAGTTAGGTTAAGTAGTTCTAACTCTAGGGGACTGATGACCTCAGATGATAAGTCCCATAGTGCTTGGAGCCATTTGAACCATTTGAAAAACGCCACTGTGTCTGCACAGTCTCACGGAAACCAGTAAGCACACAATTTCTGGGCTGCAGAAGGTAAGAATTCATTCGTTTTTAGACTAAAATTTTGACGGTGACTACCATTAATTGAACGTTGTTGGGATATTGCTTTCAGCGTCAGTTTCGTGTCCTTTTCATCACAACTTGTGCACATTTCTCTATCCACATGAATCTATGCAGGTTTGTTTACTTTTCTTGCCCATAACGTGGCTGTGTTTTATCGTATTTACATCGTCACATGACAGAATATGCTATGAATAAACGATAGATCCTTTCATTACTCACTGCTATTCAGAGACATACTGCACAATACGATGGAACAGTCTTGGTACATATTTTCTGCTCGTTGGACTGGAAGGCGAGGTCATATTCCATGGTCTGCGGGGTCACATGACCTGAATTCCCTCGATTATTTCCATTGGGGATGTCTAAAGTGTGAGAGACCCCAGTGGATACGGAGATGGAATTAGTTGCAAGCATTGTAGCTGCATGTAATGTGATTCGAAACACACGAGAGATATTTGTCAGGGTGCGTCAGAATCTTGTTCGCCCTTGTCATGCTTGCATTGAGGTTGATGGTCGTCAGTTTCAGCCAATATTGTAAGATACAGTACAAATGGTAGGTTCATTATGACAATGGCATTTGCAGTTAACCAATGCAAATAAAAAAGTAAAGAGTAATGTGATTTTATTCGCTTCTCCGCCCCAGATTCCCTACCTCAAATTGTTCAGTGGAGCATCCTCTACGTGCTGTTAAATTTTTGCATGCTCTTACGGAAAAACGCTTTATATCTCGCTGCCTCTATGTTACGACAAATTATCACATCATACGGCGACTATTTATGTTTCTTCTCTGTCAGGAGTATCCTAAAGGACACTATATGCGTTTCTTCTAATTGTTTTACAGCCAGTCACAATTACGAATGGGAAACGAGATTCGACAGTGTAGGACTGAAAGGATCTCAAGTTCAGAGTAACGATGAGAATATGTTTACGTAATATCTGTGGTTATGGATCGTATATATAACGAGAGCGATGCTCCGGCATAGAAATCGCAGAAGGATCGTAACGCAATGGCACTACACGCGACTGTGATGGTAAATGATTTCTCCAGAAGAACACAGTAACGACAGAATATTTCATTACCTGTGTGTTGCATATCCACGTGTTAAATTAAACTGTGGCCATCTTTACTCACATGTTAGCTTTGAGATTTGGTGAAATATTTTACATTGGTACCAGCGGGACATTTACATTTTCCAGGACTATTGCATTTACATGTTTTCGAGATCTATAGGCTGAGATATGCTGATTTTCTCAATCGATAAGCACCTTTTATTAACATAAAAGTAACACAGTAAACCTCACACTTTTACGAGCATTTGGAAGCAATTTGAACAGCAAGCTCATTTGAACTACGATAAATTGTATACATTGACGCGGACAAGCACGAAAAATGCTACACTAACATAAAATTGACGTTTACCATGATGATAAAAACAAATAAACAAAACCAGGCATCAAATCTCTAATTTTTGGGTGTTGACCACAATAGATAGGGTTTACAAACATAAACTGCTAAAAAAATTAAAAATAATAAAAATGGTTATCACCTGCCTACCTATGATTGAAGCAGAACAAGGAATGAGAGAGCGAGCCTTGCTATAGCATTCCACTTCCTGCAATGTACCTCCCTTGGATCCTCCTTAATGTGCAGTTTGCAATGTGGTCAAAATGTTGCTTATCAAGGCTGTCCCACTTTTCGACGTCTACAATATGTGTGACTGATTTCTGTCTCCTACTGATGAAAGGTATTCACCGGATGGGAATTGTGTGAGGGTGCATTGTCGTCTTGGAAGGTGTACTCATCTACGAAATATTGGCTATTTTTTAGAGCTTCCTTTCTCGATAACATGCCTCAAATTACTGTCGATAATGCTGATAGTTGTTCGACATTCCTGCGTCATCCCAGCTCAGATCATTATTGACCCTTTTTGAGATGACGTAGCGATGTCCCGTGGACAAAAAGTAGTGAGAAGGAGGGTCGAAAAATTGGAAATTTGTGGAAGGTCTTATGGGACCAAACTGCTGAGGTCATCGGTCCCTAAGATTACACACTACTTACTCTAACTTAAACTAACTTACGCTAAGGACGACACACACACACCCGTGCCCGATGGAGGACTCGATCCTCCGACGGGTGGAGCCGGGCGGACCGTGACAAGACGCCCCCTGAGACCGCGCAGCTACCCCGCGCGGCGAGAAAGAGGGTCGGATCCTTTCGCGTCATAAACTACAAAATAATTGTTACAGACGTAATCTTCAGAGAAGACGATCTGGAAGGTATCAGAAGGGTCTTAAATATGTATCACGATAACAGCCCTCACTAACGACTGTTGGCGTGATAAAACGTCGTTTGAACAGCTACACATTGTTTCTGCCAAACATAGGCGTTGGGTTTTCGTTGCAGATGTAGAGAAACTTTATTTATCATTAAGATTAACTGCTGTTTCAACGCATTTGCGGTTTCTGCCGCATTTATCTCTTCCCTGTTTCCCACTGTCGTTCTACTAACTTTAGCCGCGACCAAGCATTTCTGTCTGTCTGCCGCCACAGCACAAGATCTGAAAGTTTTGGCTTCTTGATCAGGGAGCTGGACGTCCTGAAGTAGAGTATTCATTCCTCGGCACTGCTGCTACAGATATTTTCCGCCGAGTGTATGAACGTCGATCGTCGCAAGTCGCCTTTACAGGTCATGTCTCGAGCACTCGTCGAAAATAACATCTACTGATGGAAGGTAACTGTAGAAAAATTTAGTGAAACGATCAGTATTTAGATGGGTAGCATGAAAACAGATGCAGAATTAGCGTTTTGTTACGTGAGTCTGTGGCAGTGGTAGCTTGAAACCACTGTTCTGCTTTATTTTGTGGGTAGTCCATCTCATAAGGAAGTGCCTGCCGTGAAACTGTGGCTAGGATGGCTACTAATTCTGCGACCTTCCTCCTTGCTCTCCGAGAGGAGCAGGTCAAATTCAGCGTGTTGATACGTGTTAATGCCTGAAGGAGGGAACTTAAGCGTCTCTTCAGGCACTGAGCTCTGAAAATTGGGGCTTGCAGCTTTCTAGCCGAACTGAACGTGAGGTCTGGGGATTCTGGAAATGATACAAGATATGCAGGAAAACTTTTCGCAACCAGTACTTCTCGTGGGACTAAAAGACATTACTCGTTAGACACATAAGTCATTAACAAAATACTATTAGTAGGCTGAAGAAAATGAGATGAACAGCCAAAAGAAAGGAAAACAAACATGTCGAATTTGGGAAAACGTCAGAAATGACGACATAAGATGTAGATATTCTCCTAATGTGGGACACATTCACTGCTTTGCCTGCAGTGAGACACTTCAACGACTACTGCTAGGTCACCGGAGCGTAAGCAGTAGTAATCCTTATAAGACACTTCTGGTATATGCCTGAAGCTGCAGACATACGAGCATACATACACATACAGACACACACACACACACACACACACACACACACACACACAAACAAACAATAGCCCCAACTGCCATACCACGCGAGCAGCATGAAAGCTACAGGTTACTCAATGAAAACACACTGCCAAGATAGTACTGAAATGCACTTCCATCACCAAGTAAAAGAAAATTATCCTATGTTCTGTTTGTTACAGATAAGTGACTGCGACATTACCACTAGTAGGACGGGCACATAATTACACGGCCAGCAGTTTCCTTCTCCATTTCTCCTTCCCTACTCAGAGTTAGTGCTCCATCTTCAATTACTTCATTATCGATGGTACATTCAACCCTAATCTAAATTCCTTCTTCAAGTGTGAGTCAAGCTGCCTCGCACTAAAGAGGAGGAAGTCTGCTCAAACTTCGTCACGAATGTATTAGTGAATATGGTGTGTGTGTGTCCGGTGTGTGTGTGTATGTGTGTGTGTGTGTGCACGTGTGCGTGTGTGAGTGCGTTGGAACTATAGCGACGGTGGGTTACGTGACATGATGTAGTAATGTAAGACGGACGAACCAAAAACGATATAAAAAGCAGACTACCAAAGGCAAATAGGGCTTCCTGGTCAAAAGGAATTAGCTAGTATTAAACATTGGTCCTAATCTGGGGAAGAAATTTCTGACAGTATGAAAGATTTTGATAGAGAACAAACAATGTATTTACCTTAATAGCGTTCAAAAGTCATAATATATAAATCAATTCATGACATAAGGACAGCATTGTATGGAAGGGCAATATGAGCTGAAGGAAAACTAGAAATGAAAAGAATCGAAGAATTTGCGGTGTGGTGGTGTAGAAAAATGTTGAAAATTTGATGGACTGATAAAAAATGAGAAAGCTCTTCGCTGAATCGTTGAGGACAGAAGCACGGGGAAAACGTTTCCAAGAAGAAAGTACGGAATGACTGGACATGTGTTAAGACGATAAGGTACCACTTGAGGGAGCTGTAGAGGATAAAAACTGTAGGGGAAAACATAGATTTGAACATTTTCAACAAATAACTGAGGATGAAGGGTGGAATTAGGGGCGGGCCTAGTTACAGGGATGATGACCATTCACCACTTGAAAAAAGGAAAAGTCGAATTAAATTAGAAGATACTGAGGAAAATAGATCAGAAGAGAGTATTAGGTGAGTTTTGCTGTTTGGGAAGCAAAATACCTGACGATGGTCGAAGACAAGAAAACAAGAATGCAGACTGCAATAGCAAAAACATCTGTGGAAGAGATAAATATCAAGTAATGTAAATAAAAGTATCAAATACAATTTTAACAGATCTGATGTCCTTTGTGGAAATATTTGTAAGGAGTGTGACCTTATACGAAAGTGGGCTACAAATAAATCACATAAAAATAGAATAAAAGTTTTGAAGCGTTGTGATGCAGAAGAATACTTAGAAATAGATGAATGGAACGGTAATACAAATTTGCTAAATAGAACAGGAGAGAAATTTTCAGTACAGCTTCGCTAAAACGAGCGATATGTTGACAGGATAGATAGTGAGATTTCTAGGAATGATTATTTAAGCAATGGAGGGAAAAGGCCTCAGACGGGCCAGCCGGTACCAACCGACCGCCACGTCATCATCAGCCTACGCCGTCATTAGGATGCAGTATGGGCGGGCGTGGGGTCAGCACTCTTCTCTCCCGGCTTTTGTCGTCTTTGCAGACTTTTGCTACTTCTCGTTCAAGCAGTTTCTCAACTGACATCGAGAGGCTGAGCCCTAGAACGAAGGAAAAATCCCTTTCAGTACCGTGGACTGAAGCCGGGTCCTATGGAAATAATTCAGCCAGCTGACCACTCGTCCTCGAAGGCGTACTTACGGAGGGAGCAGTGGGGAGTTAAATTATAGAGGGTGACGAAGCTTAAATACTTTAAACAGAGTCATGTGAATGTGGAGGCCAGTGGTTACGGAAAGATGACGAGACTTGCACAGGACAGTGTAGAGTTGAGATCTTCATCAAACCAGTCCTTGAAATGAAGACCACAACAACATGTACACTGAGGTGACAAAAGTCATGGGATAACGATATGCAAACATAACGACGGCGGTAATATTGCGTGCAGATGGTATATAAGGGCAGTGCATTGGTGGGGATGGAATCTGTAGTGATTCATATGGAAAGGTTTCGGATGTGATTATGGCCGTACGGCGGGAATTAAAAGACAATGAACGCGGAATGGTATTTTTAACTAGACACATGGGATATTCCGTTTCGAAAATCGCTAGGGAATTTAATATTCCGCGATCCACAGTGTCAAGACTGTGCCGATAATACCAAATCTCAGACATTATCTCTCACCAAGGACAACGCAGTGGCCCACGACCTTCACTTGACAGCCGAGAGCATTGGCGTGTGCTTAGAGTTGTCAGTGCTAACAGACAAGCAACACTGAGTGAAATAACCACAGAAATCAATGTGAGACGTACGACGATCGCATCCGTTATGACAGAGCGGCGAAACTTGGCATTAATGGGCTATGGTTGCAGATGGCCGACGCGAATGCCTTAGCTAAAAGGACGACATCCCCTGCAGTGCCTCTCCTGGGTTTTTGACCATATCGGTTAGATCTGGATCCTCGTCGACTGAAAAACGGTGCCCTGGTCAGATCAGTACCGATTTCAGTTGGGAAGGGATGATGGCAGTGTTCGAGTGTGGCGCAGACTCACGAAAACATGGATCCAAGTTGTCAAGGAGACCCTGTAGCGCTAATGGTGGCTCCATAATGGTGTGGGCTGTGTTTACATGGAATGGCTTGAGTCGTCTGGTTCAACTGAACCGATCACTGACTGGAAATGGTAATGATCGGTTATTGGAGACCATTCGATGCCATTCATGGACTTCATACTCCCAAACAACGATGGGATTTTTTATGTTTCTGAGCAGCACTCATGCAGTATTTTTTTAAAGGGACACATCACCATTGTTTTATTATCTATTTAAGTACAACCCAGGTTTCGGCCTTTTATGCCGTTTTCAAGTATTTTATTTTATGTGTTTAACATATATTTCAGGACACTTAACATGTTATCAGGCTCAAAGGTAGTCATAAATTAAGAATATTTATCTCAATTTATAGCCAACATTGAGCTTGACAACATGTTAAGTGATGCGCAATACATGTAAAAGACATGAAATCATATACTTAAAAATGGCATAAAAGACCGAAAGTCGGGTTTTACTTGAATAAAAAATAAAAAAGTCAAATGGAGGTGTGTTCCTCAAAAAAAAGGTGGAATTTTTATCGATGAGAATGCGCTATACCACAGTTGTTCGTGATTGATTTGTAGAACATTCAGAACATTTCTAGCGCATTTATGGGGCGTGATGGAGAGGTCTGTTCGTACACAAAATTCTGCACCGGCAACACTTTCGCAGTTATGGACAGCTCTAGAGGTAGCTTAGCTCAGTATTTCTGCAGGGGATTCCAACAACTTGCTTAGTCCGTGCCACGTCGAGTTCCTGCGCTATGCCGGACAAAAGGAGGTCCGACACGACATTAGAAGGTCCAGGGCTTTTGCCACCTCAGCGTATTGTTTACGTATCAGTATAAAGGATGGATAGTTTTCAGAGGTCAATAATACTGAGGTCGAGTGCCCCGGCCAGGGGCTGGTGGGCGTCGTGTCCGGGCCTGGGCTGTTGCTGGCGCTAGCGTCGGCGCCTGCAGCCGTCACGCAGCCCCCGGTCCAGCTAACAAGCGCCGAATCTGGTTCCGCTGCTCCGCTCCACCGCGCGGCCCACCGCGGCGATAAATTGCCCGCCTCTGCGCCGCTGCCGCTGCTGCTGCCACTGCAGGTGGCGTGACGTCGTCTGCGGGCACGACGTTCGACCGACGCCCATCGCGCACGCCCTCCGTTCATAAATTCCGCTGATGGCTGGACTCTGCCCTTCCAATATTTCATCGCCGAGATGATCTAAGAATCTAGTACAGTGGTAGTCAAACTTTTCTGCATAACCGAGCGAGGTGGCGCAGTCGTTAGCACACTGGACTCGCATTCGGGAGGACGTCGGTTCAAACCCACGTCCGGCCACCCTGATTTATGTTTCCCGTGATTTCCCTAAATCGCTTCAGGCGAATGCCGGGATGGTTCCTTCGACAGGGCACGGCCGACTTCGTTCCCTATCCTTTCCTAATCCGAGCTTGTGCCCGTCTCGTTGTCGACGGGACGTTAAACACTAATTTCCTTCTCCTCCTCCTTTTCTGCATACGAGCCAGTATCGCCATTGTCGAGCGACACCTCGAGCTGCACAGGGAAGGACGATTGGGTGGGGAGGGTTAAAGTAGTAGAGAACTTCAATTTTCAGCGAACATGATTACTGATGGAAGTTTACACATTTTGGATCTACATATTATAAGGTGTTACAGCAAATATTTGTAAGTGGAAAAGAAAGTAGTATACTGAAATTCTATGCATTTTTCTGAAGGCTTACGGGCCAGTTTTTCGTATCTGAGCGCATACTTGGCCCGTGCCATGCCAAAAGGATACCATGTTTGCCTTTCTGATTCGGGGCACATTTTCTTCCGGCGGGAAGAATACAAAGTGACTGCCGCAGACCGCTTTCAATCGGACTTTACTAATAGGCCAAAGGTGTTACAGCAAATATTTTTGAGTGAAAAAGAAAGTAATATATTGGAACTCTATGCATTTTTCTAAAGGATTACTGGACAATTTTCCGTATCTGAGCGCATACTTGGACCGCGCCATCACAAAAAGATACCAAGTTTGTTTTTCTGATTCGGGGCACATTTTCTACTGACGGGAAGAATACTAAGCGGCTGCTGCCGAACGCTTTCAATCGGACTGAAGTAATCGCCCAAGTACAAAAGAACAGAGATGGTCTCAAGTAACATAATTTACTCAAAATTGGCACAAAGGGACTGAACGGCGGAGGATAGCTTTATACATAAAAGGGTTTATGAGTCAGTTTCGTCCCTTGTATTCTCCGCCCCGGTAGCTGAGTGGTCAGCGTGAAGGATTGACGTCCTACGGGCCCGCGCTAGAGTCTCATTTGGGTCGGGGATTTTTCTCCGCTGAGGGACTGGGTGTTGTGTTGTCTTCATCATCATCTCATCCACATCCGGCGCGCAGGTCGCCCAATGTGGCGTCGAATGTAGTAAGACCTGCACCAAGGCGGCCGGAACTGCACCGTAAGTGGCCTCTCGGCCAATGACGCCAAACGCTCATTTCCATCTGTTGTATTATGCGTGCGTTTTGAAAGTTACGTCTTACTGGAGTGAACACCTTGACCACTTCTGCGAACGACTAAGGTGGCCACATTTCTCGATCGGAAGGCATTGGTGATCCACATAAGAAATTATCAGGCTGAAATAAATAACAAGGAACTATATTTATCAATAACAATGAAACTCTCCAACAGCCATGCAACTGAGATGTTATTTTATTTTATCTTGAAGGCTACCAGTTTCGGCATTCCACCGTGCCATCTAAGGTCCAATATGCATCTCTCCAAACAAACGATAATGTCACATAATGTTATGAATCCATGGACGTCGTGAATTCAATCGTTTCTCTAGTGCTTTATCTGAAGACTTCGTGTCTGTCAGGTATTCGAATGAGGCACTAGTGAAACGTTTGAATTCAAGACATCCAGGGATTTATGGTACTACGAGGTGCATTCAAGTTCTCAGGCCTCCGATTTTTTTTCTAATTAACTACTCACCCGAAATCGATGAAACTGGCGTTACTTCTCGACGTAATCGCCCTGCAGACGTACACATTTTTCACAACGCTGACGCCATGATTCCATGGCAGTGGCGATGGCTTCTTTAGGAGTCTGTTTTGACCACTGGAAAATCGCTGAGGCAATAGCAGCACGGCTGGCGAATGTGCGGCCACAGAGAGTGTCTTTCATTGTTGGAAAAAGCCAAAAGTCACTAGGAGCCAGGTCAGGTGAGTAGGGAGCATGAGGAATCACTTCAAAGTTGTTATCACGAAGAAACTGTTGCGTAACATTAGCTCGATGTGCGGGTGCGTTGTCTTGGATGAAACAGCACATGCGCAGCCCTTCCCAGACGTTTTTGTTGCAGTGCAGGAAGGAATTTGTTCTTCAAAACATTTTCGTAGGATGCACCTGTTACTGTAGTGCCCTTTGGAACGCAATGGGTAAGGATTACGCCCTCGCTGTCCCAGAACATGGACACCATCATTTTTTCAGCACTGGCGGTTACCCGAAATTTTTTTGGTGGCGGTGAATCTGTGTGCTTCCATTGAGCTGACTGGCGCTTTGTTTCTGGATTGAAAAATGGCATCCACGTCTCATCCATTGTCACAACCGACGAAAAGAAAGTCCCATTCATGCCGTCGTTGCGCGTCAACATTGCTTGGCAACATGCCACATGGGCAGCCATGTGGTCGTCTGTCAGCATTCATAGCACCCACCTGGATGACACTTCTCGCATTTTCAGGTCGTCATGCAGGATTGTGTGCACAGAACCTACAGAAATGCCAGCTCTGGAGGCGATCTGTTCTACAGTCATTCGGCGATCCCCCAAAACAATTCTCTCCACTTTCTCGATCATGTCAGACCGGCTTGTGCGAGCCCGAGGTTGTTTCGGTTTTTTGTCACATGAAGTTCTGCCTTCATTAAACTGTCGCACCCACGAACGCACTTTCGACACATCCATAACTCCATCACCATATGTCTCCTTCAACTGTCAATGAATTTCAATTGGTTTCACACCATGCAAATTCAGAAAACGAATGACTGCACGCTGTTTAAGTAAGGAAAATGTCGCCATTTTAAGTATTTAAAACAGTTCTCATTCTCACCGCTGGCAGTAAAATTCCATCTGCTGTACGGTGCTGCCATCTCTGGGACGTATTGACAATGAACGCGGCCTCATTTTAAAACAATGCGCATGTTTCTATCTCTTTCCAGTGCAGAGAAAAAAAATCGGAGGCCTTAGAACTTCAATGCACCTCGTATATGACATTATCATTTACTTGGAGAGATGCACATGAGGCTATAAGATGTCATAGTGGAATGCAGAAACTGGTAGCCTTCAAAATAAAGTAACATCCCACTTTCACAGCTGTTGGAGAATTTCATTGATATTGATAATTATTTAACCAGCCGATGTGCCCCGTCGATGATGGATCAACAGAGAGGAACTGTACGGGTAGGCCAAAAGACCTTGTTTAATCATTGTTATTGGCAAAATTATGACTCTCCATACAAACGAGGTAACAAGGATAATATAAATGACTTATTTTACTTTAGACAGCTCACAAACAAAACAAGTTCTTACACGATATGTGTTAGAACCAGTATGATCACTTCTCGGCAGGCAGCAGCACTTTTTAGAGCAAAAAATATGCAATGGCCACATATTCCCGTCCTGGCTACTTTACTGCACCTCCCTCTACTTGTAACCTATATAAATTAGTGCATTGTTTATACAATAATAACAACACCACCACTGCTGGTTCCAAGCTTGGACCGTCACCTCGCAAGTGATGAAGGAGAGGGGGAGGAGTAACACATCGTAAATAAGCCTGGGTGCCTAGGATTACTGGGTGAAACCTGATCAACTGTCTCAAAGGCGGAAGAGGAAACTCAGATTCCCCATATCGTAGAGAACGGAAGAACTACCTCCAGGACTCACAACATTGTTTGTATTTTCTTGTGACCCTCGGGCTAATCCCAGAATAACTTTTATCAATCATGGAAGTGTGTGAAGTAAACTATTTTACCCCAGGTGGATGATCCACCGTTAAGTCAGTACGTCATCAGACACTCAGATTCTGGGGAGTCTGTGACATTGCTAAAAGACAAGTCAGAGAGTGTTCGAACCCTACACTCATCCACATTTCAACATAAGCAACCAACGTGCTTAACAACTTTTCATGTAAACTCATTGTTGAAGATTGGAAAACTAAAACATCTTACAGATACGCTAAGGAACCACAACATACTCACAGAAACCATTCAAGAAACGCGGCACATGGATACAGAAACCTTCGTCTCCGAAGGTTTTAGGAAAGTGGGATCGATAGTGATGGAAAATGTACCACGTCTCGGAACAGCCTTTATAATCGACAAAAGAATCTCGAACTCAATAGCTGACTCCCCACTGAAAAGACTCTCAAGTCTCAGATTCAAAAGCATAAACAAAATCTACGCAATTATCAATGCCCCTCCCCTAAAAAGAAAAAAGTGGAACACTTTTGGAATCGCCAAGATGACATTATTCATAAAATCTGGATGAAAACATCGTTTCCCTTGAGACTTTAACGCACAAATTGGTGAAGAAAACAATATAATTGGAGACTATCCTGCCCACAAAAGAACAACAAAAATGGCACCAGGCTAACAGAACTTTGCCTAATTCTCAATCTACATCTTTCAAAAAACAGCCACGAAAACATAGGACATGGACGTCCTCAAATACCATTCTAGGAGAATTTAAGCTTGATCATGTGGCAATCAAGAAAATTTCTTGCAAAGAAGTTATTAATGTTAGGGTACTCAGGGGTGCAAACTTGGAGTCGGACCACTGCCTCTCTAAAATTAAGTTCAAAGTCACCCAAACGCTGCATGAAACAAATCAAGGGTCGAAAGTACAGCACCGAAAAACTTGTAAAATCAGATGAATTCACAAAATCAAAAGAAACGGTTCAGACACACAGATATCCAGGAAAATCTCATTACTGCAGAACGGATAACTTCCTAAATTAAGAGCTAAAACACGTCTGACAGTCCCTAGAATGTGATGTTCCCATTGAAAGAAGAAAACAGGTGCGGCAGAATTGGCAAACACAGAAAACAGAAAAAGCAGACAAAATTTCATTTCAGATAGGAAAGTGGTAGAATTAAGAAGACATGAAGACAAAACTGTTCTCCAAACTGATGAGGAAATTGCTAAAAAAACATCACAAGAAGCTTTTACAGTAGGTTCAAACAAAGATTATGAAGGTATAAAGCTCCCGCCATCCAATTTCGAGATGTAAATGGGTCCATCGCTCACAGTAACACGGAAAATTGCAAGATACTATCAGGTTACTTTTAGAAGCTCCTGAATTGTAAACCCATGCTTGAAAAATTTGAATCCACCCCAAAATGACAGTGAGAAGGCAGATTCAGAGCCACCAACGACTAAAGAACTACAGTAGGTAACTTCGGAACTTAAAAACAACAAAGTGTCTGGAGATAACCAAATAGTGGCCGAATGATGGGAAAAAATCTGACAAAATTGCAATGACATCCGCTCAATGTGTTTTCAGTCAAATCTGGGAAGAAGAGGAGATCCCCGCAGAACAGAGATCGACTCTCATCCACCCAAACCACAAGAAAGGCTTAAAGACTCAGTTATAGAGGCATGTCACTGCTCGATGTAACATACAAGAATCTTTCTAAAGTCCTTTTGAACAGGGCAAAGGCGCAATTGGATCTGCAAATCGGGGAATACCAGGGAGGTCTTAGAGACGGCAGGTCATGCTCGGAACAAGTACTAAAGCTCAAAAACATTATGACATATCAAAAATGAAAGAGAAAGACATATATAATATCCATCATTGATTTCAAAAATGCGTATGATTCGATTGACAGAAAACATCTGTTAGCGGTCCTCGAAGACAGGAGTTTGGATACTAAAACAACTAATATCATACAAGCGACCCTTACAAATAAAACTTAGGAAGTTAAATTCATGGATGAAATAACAGAACCCTTCGAAATGAAAGCGGGGGTGTGACAGAGGGATGGGCTGTCACCGTTGCTGTTAAATTGTGTGCTTGAGAATGTATTTAGAAAATGAAACACACATATAAAAAGTTGTTTAAGACTGGGTTGCTAAAAGAAGAACCTTAACGTAAATGCCATTGCCTTTGCAGATTACATGATCCTGTTAGCCCAAAGAGTGGAAGAAGCACAGGAGCACATCCTTGAATAAAGAAGCAAGAAATTAAAATGGGTCTTACATCTCCCTCTAAAAAACAAATATCATGAGAAACATCAAGAACTCGCGTAAACACCTCAAAGTCCAAGAACTAAAGCTTGAAATAGTACAACAATTTAAATATCTTGGAGACTGGATTAGTTGGAACGCTGGTGAAAGCAAATAAATGGAAGCCAGAAAAAATAAACTTGAATTGGCCTTCCAGCTAACAAAAGGTACATATAACAAAACACCCATTTCATGGGGATCCAAAACTACAGATTACAAGACAGTGATTAAGCCAGAAGCACTGTATGCAGCAGAAACTAAACATGAACTTCAAAGCCCAAAGGAGGAACATGAGATAAAGGAAAGAAAAATTTAAAGGTAATCATAGGACCAAAATTCCAAGCTCTTAAGATAGTATACATCAAAAATGAAACTTCCTACAAGAAAACTGAAAAACTTTCAGAAACAATGCGAAAAAGGAGGATAAATTTTTATGGGCATCTTCTCAGAATGAACTCTAATATATTAACCAATCAAATCATTGACTTTTTCCGTAACCGGAAAAGAAATCCCAACTGTCTTAAATAGCGTGAGAAAGGTCTAGTAGATCTAAGGATTTCAGAACTGCTGTAGATGAAAATATAAGGTTCAAGACCAATAAACACGAAACCCAACTGCATCATCTCATAAGAAGAGAGGAAAAGAAGATCATCGAAAATGAAGAAATACTGGAGACTGAGAAAAGAACAACACACAATAAATGATTGAGCCAAAGCACCCCAAAGAGGGTGAAAAGAAAGAAGAAGAAAACTAATTACAACATGAGATTCCAACACAAATGTTTATTAAATATTTCGTATTATTTTTTGTTGAGTCATTGCACTGCATTAAAACAGTCTTAATGATACAGGGTACTCATAAATGGTGGAAAAATCGATTTTTTTCTGACTTAATTAAATTTTATGGTCTTTTCTGATTGCATTGATACATACATTATAGGGTTTCAAATGAAAAATGACCTATATATACCAAATTTTAAAGCTGTAGTCATGTATGCTTTCACGCCCCTTTTATTTCTGTTACAGAAACCAGTATCATTTCGAAAAGAACTGTGAACTTTCTGTTTCCAGCGATTATACGTATGATACATTGTATATGTTGGTAACAGTTCAGGTTTCTAGTGTCTGTAAATGATTATCTTTGGGAGTATTTACTTTTGTTTCGCTGAAGCAGTTTGTTCACGTGTTATTGAATGTTTGTTGCTCAGGTGACACATATTTTTGTGGAAGTGCATGTCCTTGAGTGGGCAATAAATACAAACTATACCACGCATCAGGAAATTCAATAAAAGGAAATTCCCTGGTGACCAGTTCACAAACAAAGGCAGCCACGCTGTTGAAAGTAACTTATGTATCAGTTCCTCAGGGAAGAAACTCCCACATGCTACACCTCCTGGTGATTCAAATTGTTTTGGTAACAATGACGCTGTTTGTAGTGGATTTGTCGTTGTTGATGTTGGCGTCATATCTTCTTTGATAAAGGAAGTAGCGAAATGTAAAAAATTTGATGGTGTAGGCTGTCTGGAAATAACTGAACAACAAAGTTGCAGGAAGGTTTTAGCGTCAAAATTAGTTGTTATATGTGGATCCTGCAATAAATCTACCTCGAAAATGATTTCGAACATTGTGCATAGTTCATATGATGTGAATTTGAAGTTAGTGTATGCAATGCTTGCAATAGGAAAACGAAAAAAGGCTGTTCAAACGTTTTGTGGTTTGATGGACCTTCCTCCTCCTCCGAGTAGGTTCAGCAAGTAGATAAAAATACTTTTAGGTGCCTTGACGGTTGCGTCTGTAGCATCTATGAGACGTGCAGTAGAATGTTAGCGGAACCAGGGACATTGCTGTTGCACTTGATGGGACATGGGAACGCCGAGGACATCGTTCCTTGAGTGGTGTTGTAAGTGCTACTTTTCTGAGGAATGGAAAAGTAGTTGATGTTGAGTGCTAATTTAAGTACTGCCACACCTGCCATGGTAGTACTGAAGGACATATTGAACACAAGTGTTCTAAGAATTATGATGGTTACAGTGGAGGTATGAAGTGTGATGGAGCTCTAAAAATATTTCAGAGGTCGGTGCCCGTTTATTATGTTAGATACACCTAGTACCTAGGCGATGGGGTCCCTAAAGGTTTCAGTTAAATTAATGAGTTCAGTGTTTATGGTGATACTTTGGTAACAAAACTTGAGTGCTGTGGATATGTGCAAAAGAGGATGGGTGCTAGATCGAGGAAGCTACGAAGACTTTCCCGATGACTATTGGTCTGAAATCTATCATTGTGAAGGTAGACCTATGTCCATAAAGCGTCCTCAGTAAAGCATTACCCAGGCAACATTACAAAGAATTAGTGTTTAACATAACGAGACGTGGACAGGAATTTAAAGTCTGCCTACGTTTAACTGTACAACTGAAGCCATTATCTTTACTTAATTTAATATTTAGCTGCGCTCTTTAGCATAACATATGTTAAGTGCGGAAAGTTAATTTACATACACACACTTCAGAGCGCTCGTTACTGATTGTTGTTTTACGGCTGTGCCTCCACGGACCTGAATTTCCAACCTGGAAAACTTTGCGCATTACGGCGACCTTTATCATGCTCTGATCTTGTTTTCGTTTTTTTTCCCACCCTGCTTAAACATTGTATGTATTAATGTATTCTCAGAATGGTAATACCTTGACTAAGGACATTGGTTAACCTACGATGAATTAATGTAGTAATTTTAGTGACTATAAGCTTTCAAATAATCTTTATACAATAGCACAAATTTGTAGTACAATTTATAATTATGTTTCAATTAAATATGTAGGATGGAGCATAATATGTGGTTTTAAATCGTGAACCCGGTAGCGTGGTCAACGAAAACCAAGTTTTACCGACTGACAGCGGCTTTTCATCCATCATGACCTTCAGCAGCTGCGGATTCCCTGCACGTAAAATAGTTTGTAAAAAGATATGAATTCTGATCACCGAGGTTCTGGGAAGGCTGGACAGTAAGTAGAATTTATCCTCGTCAGTGCAGCGAAAATTAATCCCATGGCTTAGACTCCTGGCGCTGACAAGTATTTGGGCCTGCGACAAATTGGAGGAAGCTTCGCAAACGTTGTTAAGAGAAGCAGGACGGATATTCACGCTCCTCAGGAAATCAGCGAGCAAAATTAACAGCTGAGATTGAATTAAAAATATTGTTATTGAAATAATAACGGATGTTTAAGATCGAATCGAGACAGATGTATGTGTGTGTGTTGGGGTTTATGAGCGCTCAACATCGAGGTACAGATGTATGAAAAAAGGAGGTTTATGAATAAAACGATATGAAAATAGCTTTAGAAGCACGCCGCATGGAGGAAAGTCGCTGTGGAACTGGATGGCATTTGTAGGCGCAGTGATGATCTAGCGCCGGCCGTAGTGGCCGTGCGGTTAAAGGCGTTGCAGTCTGGAACCGCAAGACCGCTACGGTCGCAGGTTCGAATCCTGCCTCGGGCATGGATGTGTGTGATATCCTTAGGTTAGTTAGGTTTAACTAGTTCTAAGTTCTAGGGGACTAATGACCTCAGCAGTTGAGTCCCATAGTGCTCAGAGCCATTTGAACCATTTTTTTGATGATCTAGCTGGACGCGTTTTGTACCAACATCAACATCTACGTCTAAGTGATTACTGAGAACTTCAAACGTACGTGTTTAGCAAAAGGCTCATAGATCCCCTTTCAGACTATTTTTCTAGCGTTATACTTACAAACAACATGGGGGGAAAATGTACACCTAAATCTTTTCGTGCGAGATCTGATATCTCTAATTTTATAATGATGGTCGCTTATTCCTAAGCGATCAGGAGTAAAAAAAAAGTGTCAGAAGTCGGAGAAGGTCTCTCCAGCTCTTTGTCATATCCGTGACACTCTATCCCCTGTTACGGGATGATACGAAACGAACTGCCCTTCCTTGTACTTTTTTGATGTACATGAAAGTATTCTAATTTGTTACGTTTATATTTCTTCCCCGAGTGACGCTAAGTGCTGCAGAAGGACTTGTAGGCCGTCTTGGAAACTGAGCAGCGAGGCCAGAATCTGGTTCTAGCTTCAATAACTACTCTTATTTTTTGTAGTTATTTCTAAGATGTGTGTTAGTCAGGTACGAATAACGCTGGATTCACCAGTTAATGCGTCAGCAAACGCGCTGTCATCAACAACATAGTAACACTGGTGCGAATACGTGTACTACGCTGAAACGAAGGAGAATTATAACAGATGTGACTTGAATTCACGTAAGAAGTATGCACCCATTTTTACGTAGCTCGAAGGTTATATCAGTGATATAATGGATGCTACAAAAAGTATATGAAAATCACAAGTTGTGTGTATAATGTAGATGGCTCCATACATATTGTAGTCACCACACAACTTTCTTTAATTACGCGTTTAGATTTATACATCGTCATCATTAGACGCGTTAAAAGACACAAATAATACGTGGTGCATGAAAGTAGTTATTGACTACTGAACACGAACAGGAAACACGTGGAATATAAAAACATACCATGGTTTTAGTGAACACATACACGTGTATGGAGCCATCTATCTTATTCATAAGACAATATGAAACTAAATCACTATGGCAGTTGCGTCGTTCAGAAAGACAAACACGCCAGTAGCTGGCAGTACTGTAGAGTATTAACACTTGAATACAACTGTTATAATCCGATGAAAATGACAAAAAAGAACCAAGAGGTCGTGTATAATTACAAACTTACAAAAAATTCCAGAATCTAATAGATGACAGAAATATAATAAAAACTAAAGACAAAAACATATGTGGGAGAAAGATGGCAATAATATTTCTCTACGTGTTTTGTTGTCTTCATGTTGTATTTTATTTCTTTTATTTGTACCATATATCAGTTCCCTTCGATGTTTGTAAGTTTACGTTACACTTAACAAAAATTTTCTAGTGCCTAATGTTGCGTGCAGCCGTGGTTCATGTATGCGTATTTTAATGCATCTGCTGTCAGCATAAGTGTTTTGTAATAAAACGTGCATTCGTAGTGTCGTCCAATGGAGTGGTCCCTCTCACCTTTACATGCTGCTCCTTTCTCTCGCCTCCCTACTATATGAGTTTTCATTTGTGTCTAATACTGTTGATACTTTGTGGTTTTCTATGTGATGTACATTTGTTTTATAATTAAACAGGACCTACAGGTCGTATCTTTGTCATTTTCACTGGATTATAATCTTTTACCGACTTTTTTGGAGCAACCTAATGATGATGTATAAAACGAAACGTGTAATTAAAGAAAGAAATCACCACACCACCTGTTCCGTGTATTTATAGCACTCATTATAGCACTGTTACCACCTTCAAAACCGATTTCGTCAGTTGATGGTAAAAAGGGTTCAGATCCAGGGCACCAAGCGATGCTGACCGACCAGCGTGTCATAATCTGCCAGAACGCTTCATTTAGCTGTGCTGCTAGAGGGAGGGGGTTAGCACCCCCCGGTTTTAGCCACTGGTGCCGCTACATCTCACTTAAGTACCTCCTGAACTGGCCTTACGAGGCTCAGTGCATCCCCTGGAAGTCCACTCATCAAAGAAAACCCCTCAAGGAAAGCCCCTTTCATCGTCTAGAATTGTATATGGGTGGTTCGCATTGTAGTTAGTCGGTCTGAGCGTTCGACTACTGAGGCGGATGCATAAGCTGATGAGAGCTGAATTAATAAGCCAGTATTAATTTTCATCTTGTGTTTTGAAACGCAGTGGTAGATTAAAACTGTGTGTCGGACAAGCGATCGAGGGCCGGAACTTTGATTTCGGAGGGATATGATGTCATCGACTAAGATATCCAGGCCAGTACCATCATTTTTAAAACTGCACGGAAACTCTTCTGCGTACTGGCGAAACCATTTCTCTACAGTACGCGGTCTTACAAGACTACTAGTGCGTCAAGATATCTCCGTGATAAAGTAGAAGGATTGTTTCAGAAATAATAATAATAATAATAATAATAATAATAAAAATAATAACCCCCGTGGAGGCCCGGGAAAAGAATAGGCCTCCGGTATGTTCTGCCAGTCGTAAAAGGCGACGAAAAGAACAAACCACTAATAGGGCTAACCCCCCTTTTAGTGTGATTACTTGGTTCAGGACAGAACTAAAGAAGCCTCGGACAAGCGCCGTCATGGTCGGGGACGACGCTTGAACCCTATGCCCGCCCACAATGGTAACGACACTGCTAGCCAACTGGAAAATGATTTAAATCCAAATAGAGGTGTTTTGCAGGATATGCTTCCTGCAACCACCCTAGAAGGAAAACAAAGACAGAGGATGAGATGGTCGGATGAAGTTAATCGACACCTCATGTTCTGTTATTACCAAGCAACAAACCTAGGAACCAACACAACTGGATACAGATCACAAGTATACACAACATTTATTACCAGATATCCGGAATTAAAATTTTTAACAGAACAACGACTAGCTGATCAGATCCGTGTAATAATCAAAAATAACAGGATACCCCAGTCAGAATTAGAAAACATTAAACAACAAGTACAACAAATACTGGAACAAAATAATGTGCAATCAGAAGAAGAAGAAAATACAGTAATGGACTCAAACATCCCACAGCAAACAAACAAAGACCAACACGCATCAATTAAACAATCAGAGGAAAACGAAATCTTAAGACAGCCACCAGAACAAGCACAAATAGAACACGAAGAGACACACGTGTTAGATATAAAAGAGAAATTTCAGCTGACATATATAGAATACAAAGACACAAATACAGACATTAGACCATTCTTGCATAGACCGCCAAATAACCCACAAGTCGAAACAACAATAAAAACTATCAACACAATCATACACAACAAAATAAATGAAAACACAACTATGGAAGAGTTACAACTACTGGTTTATATAGGAGCACTCACTACACTAAATATACACACTAGGCAGAGATCAGAACAAACCAACACACAGAAGAAACCCACAAAACCAGCATGGCAACACAGGCTACAGATCAGAATAGAAAAACTGAGAAAAGACATCGGACAGCTAACACAATTTATAAGAAATGGAATATCAGACAAAAAACGAAAAAGGTTAGGTAAAATCTCACAACAAGAAGCAATAGAGCAATTAGATGAAAAAAAGCAGAAATTACTAGCATTGGCCAAACGACTTAGAAGATACAAAAAAAGTGAAAATAGAAGGAAACAAAACCAAACATTCAACACAAACCAAAAGAGATTTTACCAAACAATGGATAACACTCACATTAAAATAGACAATCCACCAAACATAACAGACATGGAACACTTCTGGAGCAACATATGGTCAAACCCGGTACAACATAACAGGCATGCACGGCGGATACAAGCAGAAACAGACACATACAAGATGATACCACAAATGCCTGAAGTGATAATTTTGCAACATGAAGTCACCCGAGCAATTAATTCTACACACAATTGGAAAGCCCCTGGAAATGATAAAATAGCAAATTACTGGCTAAAGAAGTTCACCTCAACACATTCACATCTAACTAAATTATTTAACAGTTACATTGCAGACTCATACACATTCCCTGATACACTTGCACATGGAATAACCTATCTGAAACCTAAAGATCAAGCAGACACAGCAAACCCAGCTAAATATCGCCCCATAACATGCCTACCAACAATATACAAAATATTAACTTCAGTCATCACACAGAAATTAATGACACATACAACACAGAACAAAATTATAAATGAAGAACAAAAAGGCTGCTGCAAAGGAGCACGAGGATGTAAAGAGCAACTGATAATAGATACAGAGGTGACATATCAAGCTAAAACTAAACAAAGGTCCCTACACTACGCATACATTGATTACCAAAAAGCCTTTGATAGTGTACCCCACTCATGGTTAGTACAGATATTGGAAATATACAAAGTAGATCCTAAATTGATACAGTTTCTAAACATAGTAATGAAAAATTGGAAAACCACACTTAATATCCAAACAAATTCAGATAACATCACATCACAGCCAATACAGATTAAGCGTGGAATATACCAAGGAGACTCATTAAGTCCTTTCTGGTTCTGTCTTGCTCTGAACCCACTATCCAACATGCTAAATAATACTACTTATGGATACAATATTACTGGAACATACCCACACAAAATCACACATTTGCTATACATGGATGATCTAAAACTACTGGCAGCAACAAATCAACAACTAAACCAATTACTAAAGATAACAGAAGTATTCAGCAATGATATAAATATGGCTTTTGGAACAGACAAATGTAAGAAAAATAGCATAGTCAAGGGAAAACACACTAAACAAGAAGATTACATATTGGATAACCACAGCGACCGCATAGAAGCGATGAAAAAAACAGATGCTTATAAATATCTAGGATACAGACAAAAAATAGGAATAGATAATACAAATATTAAAGAAGAACTAAAAGAAAAATATAGACAACGACTAACAAAAATACTGAAAACAGAATTGACAGCAAGAAACAAGACAAAAGCTATAAATACTTATGCTATACCAGTATTGACCTACTCATTTGGAGTAGTGAAATGGAGTGACACAGACCTAGAAGCGCTCAATACCCTTACACGATCACAATGCCACAAGTATAGAATACAGCACATACATTCAGCGACAGAAAGATTCACATTAAGCAGAAAGGAAGGTGGAAGGGGATTTATAGATATAAAAAACCTACGTTATGGACAGGTAGACAATTTAAGAAAATTCTTTCTAGAACGAGCAGAAACTAGCAAAATACACAAAGCGATCACTCATATAAATACATCAGCTACACCATTGCAATTTCATAACCACTTCTACAACCCTTTAGATCACATAACATCAACAGATACAAAGAAAGTAAATTGGAAAAAGAAAACACTACATGGCAAGCACCCATATCATCTAACACAGCCACACATAGATCAAGACGCATCCAACACATGGCTAAGAAAAGGCAATATATACAGTGAGACGGAAGGATTCATGATTGCAATACAGGATCAAACAATAAACACCAGATATTACAGCAAGCATATTATTAAAGATTCCAATATCACAACAGATAAATGCAGACTTTGCAAACAACAAATAGAAACAGTAGATCACATCACAAGCGGATGTACAATACTAGCAAATACAGAATACCCCAGAAGACATGACAATGTAGCAAAAATAATACATCAACAACTTGCCATAAAACATAAACTAATAAAACAACACGTTCCCACATACAAGTACACACCACAAAATGTACTGGAGAATGATGAATACAAATTATACTGGAACAGAACGATTATAACAGATAAAACAACACCACATAACAAACCTGACAACATACTCACCAATAAAAAGAAGAAATTAACACAACTGATTGAAATATCCATACCCAACACAACAAATATACAGAAGAAAACAGGAGAAAAAATTGAAAAATACATCCAACTGGCTGAGGAAGTCAAGGACATGTGGCATCAGGATAAAGTCGACATTATACCAATTATACTGTCAACTACAGGAGTCATTCCTCACAATATCCACCAGTACATCAATGCAATACAGCTACATCCAAACATATATATACAACTACAAAAATCTGTAATTATTGATACATGTTCAATGACCCGAAAGTTCCTAAATGCAATATAACATATACCGTACAGTTAAAAGGAAGTCACGCTTGATCAAGGTCCGCGTCACTGTCCATTTTTGACCAGACATAACGTCTGAGAATAGAAAGAAATAATAATAATGGTAATAGTAATGTTAGAGAGCGAAACGATACTGATAGCGCCTGGCCACAAAACACACGCCCACGCGCATCTATGCACGCATGCCTATCCACTAAAGTCTTAACTCAGAGTCTTAAATGCTGTGCATTGCTACAAGTATGCCAATTATAAAGTAAAGAAATACGTTATTACCCGTGGGACGATATAACCGTTCACTTACTGGATGTGACAGGCTGTGTTTGACAATGACACTATGATAATCAGAGAGGAAGAGGGACAACCTTTTACAAAGGAAGACAGTACGTTGTAGTCGGACTGCTAAGCGGTGACGGCAAACACGCTTGCGTAGTAGCCATCGCCCATATGTTAGCCGGATCGAATGCCTGCTAGAGAGGTAATATGGTAGCGTACAGTTATCGTTCTCCGTCATGCACGGCGACCTATCCAGGGCTATTCCAGAGGAATAATATGACACCAGGTTTCCGACGCTCCCGTTGTCACGAAGAACAGAAATACGACGCTGTTCTGCAAATACTTTCACATTTTCTTAGAAAGTTACACCGAAGGCAGAAATTGCACATCATCATACTAGAAGGAGAAAACTTAACGTAATTCGTGTTCCTCTTTGTTAACAAATTTTCTCTTAATCATATCAACGAATTCACGCTTTATGCAGGGACTGACAGTTGACATCCAATGTAAACAAATGCAACGTTTTGTGCGTATATGAGCAGGACGACCCATTATATTCGATTACGCTTCTGCTAATAAATCACTGGAAACCGTAATATTTCTGGGTGTAATCGTATAAAGCAACTTAAAATGGAACGATCACATGGAAGTAACTGTAGGAGAAGTTGATACCAGGATGTGATTCGTCACTTGCAATAATCCTAAGAAAATGTAATTCACCCACGAAAGAGGTGGCTTGTACAAAAATCGCTCCACTGAATCTGGAGTACTGCTTTTCAGTCCAAGAGAGTCAGGTACGAGTTATGAAAGGGACTGAGGAGATAAAAAGAAGAGTGTCAGGTTTCGTAGTTTAATGAGAGTCACAGCGTTACGGATACGGTTAACTAACTACAATGGGAGACGCTACAGGATTACTGTTAAAAATCTGGGTGTCTGCGTTCCAAGAAGTAACAGACGCGGAATGGTAATACGAATTTTAGGTCATACCTCACATTCGTGTTACCGACAGGCGTTATTCTGCCGCACCATTCGCGAGTGCAGCGGAAAAAGGGGGGAAATAGTAGTGGTGTCAGTAGTACCCTGTGATACACGCCGAAGGTTGATTCAGAAGTATAGATGCACAGGGGCGGACAAAAATACGGAAACAACAGAAACACGGCGCATAATACGGTATAAGAAAACTGTTGGCATTTAAAATGCCTCAAATGGCTCTGAGCACTATGGGACTTAACTTCTGAGGTCATCAGTCCCCTAGAACTAACCTAAGGACATCACATACATCCGTGCCCGAGGCCGGATTCGAACCTGCGACCGTAGCGGTCTCGCGGTTCCAGACTGTAGCTCCTAGAAGCACTCGGCCACCGCGGTCGGCGCCATTTAAAAGTTTCCGGTTGTCTCGGGATGGTTAAATACACGTTCTGCATTGTTTAAGGGAACCTTATACCACTCTTTCGACAAAATAATGGCAAATTCCAATAACGGTGATGGAAGGTCAATAACATTGAAATCTGTGACTGTGCTGTCAGTGGAAATGCGACAGCTCGTCCTCGTGCTTACAAAACCAGTTCTGGACGACGCAAGCTGTTTGATCACGGACCCTGACGTCTTGCAACACAGAATAAGCACAGGGTCATAAACGTTGGATGCACCTAATCAGCCAGAATGATCGCATGATCTTTGCCGATAATACTACCTTTGCACAGTAACCGTGGGGCCCGTGAGATACCACGGTATGGATGCCCTCGACCTTTGCCATGTTCACCTTTCGGACGAAAACTTGTTCAGAAGTTGGAAACAGTGTGGAACGAGATTCATGCGACAAAATGACATTCTTCCATTTCTCGATAGGTTTTATGGCTTCTGCATCACGTTATCCTGTTACGGGCATTTGCGTCACTGATGTGTCGTTCGGAATTACAGTTCGCCCTGCCGTTCTCACCTTCTGCAGCTCCTTTCGTGATGTTTTGGTACTGAAAAGCATCCAGAATGAGATTTTCATTCTACAGTGGAGTGTGCGCTGATATGAAACTTCGTGGCAGATTAAAACTGTGTGCCGGACCGAGACTCGAACTCGGGACCTTAGCTTTTCGCTGGCAAGTGCTTTACCATCTGAGCTACCCAAGCAGGACTCACGCCCCGTGTTTACAGCTCTACTTCTGCCAGTACCTCGTCTCCTACCTTCCAAACTTCACAGAAGCTCTTCTGCGGACCTTGCAGAACTAGCACTCCTGGAAGAAGGGAGATTGCGGAGACATGGCTTAGCCACAGCCTGGGGGAAGTTTCCAGAATGAGATTTTCACTCTGCTACGGGGTGTGCACCGAGATGAAACTTACTGGCAGATTAAAACTGTGTGCCAAACCGAGACTCGAACTCGGGACCTTTGCCTTTCGCGGGCAAGTGGTAGAGCAGTTGCCCGCGAAAGGCAAAGGTCCCGAGTTCGAGTCTCGGTCCGGCACACAGTTTTAATCTGCCAGGAAGTTTCACTGACAAGGATCGCTAACGTGAAGTTCAGCTCTGGAGTGACTTTTGCAGCTGTCGTCCTATTATTTTTCATCACAAACCTCTTCAATGATCGCCTGTCATGATCACTCAAGACACACTTTCGTTCGTGTTGTGACTTAGCAAATGATGTTTTTCCGCTTTCCCTGTATACGGTATAAATCTTCGATACAGTGCCTCCTGAAACACCAGACACTTCGGCTAGCTTGGTTACGGAAACACTCACCATAATAGTACCATCAATTAGGTCAAGTTCTAAGTCACTTAGCTCCAACATAATGCAATCACAGTTATACAGAACACTTTTCTGACCACGGCTGACACTGACATTTTAAACTTGCTTGCAGCATTTGTGTTCAAGCATGCGTTTCTCGCTGTGTCTCTGTACTTCTCTTCAAACCCTGTAATTGCAGGCGAGTCTATAAATTAAGACTGCAGAAGAAAAATTCGAAAAGTTTACAGTGAACTTGGTTTCAAGCAGATTTAAGGGCATTCAAGAAATTTTACAAAACTGTAGACACTGTAAATCGGGATTACAGGACGGAGATTCGAACGCCGGTCTTCGCATATGCGAGTCTTTATCACTGCACCTCCTCTCTCTGTAGAAACTGCACAGTAACTTCAGGCTACAATACTGGCGTATTTCTGTGGCCGTCCCGCACTAGAAACTCGTTAGCTTCGCCAGCGAGCATGCAACACATTGAGTCTGATTGGAAATTTGCCATTGTGCGCGCCGTTATCTGGCGTCTACATCTGGTAAACTACTTTTATTCCGGGACTATTTCCTACTCGCCTTTCATGATTTATACGGGCGAGCCGCTGTTGGCGTTACATAATAGCGTTGTTGCGACACCCGGGGCTCTTTCAGCTGCGAGTGGTCGGCATTTGCATTTCAGCGATCGCGGTGCGGATAAGGCTGCCGGGAGCAGGTGGAGCGGGGCCGTACCGCCGCGCCGGCGTGTTAAATCGCTGCTGGCCCGCGCCTCACCTCGCCGCTCCTCTTGATGAATGAGGCATTGAGACTTCGCAATCTGGCCGCCGCGTCGCGACCGACACTTGCCGGATACGCTTCCGAGCGGCGCGGACGCAAGACGAATAGACCGGCCGCTGCTATGCCGTGCCGCGCTGTCCACAAGCTTCGGACGACGCTCGCCAGCTTCTCCCCGCGGATCTTTGCGCACGAGAAACCTCCCACTCCATCACGTACTGAAGATTCTATAATTGTTATGGCCCTCCTGTCGGACACAGGATACCATAATGTCCATGCGGTGTAGCTAGTCGTAAGGAATGGATATTACATGACACAGCACTGACGCTATACAAATGGCATACCTTCCCAGTACAGTGTCGGACCACCTTTTGACCGGGGTAGTGCAGCAACTCGACGTGGCAGGGGCTCAGCAAGTCGTTGGAACTACCCTGCAGAAATACTGAGAACTGCCCCCTCTACAGCGGTCCATAATCCCGGAAGTGTTGTCTGTCCAGAATTTCGTGCACAAACTGACCTCTCCATTACGTCCACCGGCCGCGGTGGCCGAGCGGTTCTAGGCGCTTTAGTCCGGAACCGTCCAGCTGCTACGGTCGCAGATTCGAATCCTGCCTCGGGCATGGATGTGTGTGTGATGTCATTAGGTTAGTTAGGTTTAAAAAATGGTTCAAATGGCTCTGAGCACTATGGGACTTAACATCTGTGGTCATCAGTCCCCTAGAACTTAGAACTACTTAAACCTAACTAACCTAAGGACATCACACACATCCATGCCCGAGGCAGGATTCTAACCGGCGACCGTAGCAGTCGCGCGGTTCCGGACTGAGCGCCTAGAACCGCTAGACCACCGCGGCCGGCAGTTAGGTTTAAGTAGTTCTAAGTCTAGGGGACTGATGACATCAAATGTTATGTCCCATAGTGCTTAGAGTCATCTGAACCGTCCATTACGTCGCACAAATGTTCGGTGCAATTTATGTGGGATCATCCGAGTGGCCAATTCATTCCCTCGAAGTGTCCAGAATTTTCTTCAAAAATCTGCGAAAATTACTTGTCGGAGAAATACATCCATGGAAGAGGCAATGTTGTGCCAATAGCGACCAATTGTGGCCCGCTGACAAGGCACCTTGTCGCCCATTAAAATTACATGGAAACGAAGCCCATGGATAGCTGCAAATGGTTTCGAAGTAGCCATTTCCAGTAAACGATCGGTTGGACCAGAGGACCCAGTTAATTCAGTGTATTCACAGCCCACATCATTATGGAGCCACCACTACCTTGCACAGTGCCTTGTAGACTGCTTGTGTCTATGGCTTAGAGGGGTCTGCGCCATACTAGAAACCTACCATCAGCTGTTAATAGCTGAAATCGGGACTCATTTGACCAGGTTACAGTTTTCCAGTCGTCTAGGATCCAAACTATATGGTCACGAGCCAAGGAAAGGTGTTGCATGCGATGTTGTGCTGTTATCAAAGGCAATTGCTTTGGTCATCTGCTGCCAAAGCACACTGAAGTCAAATTTAACGACACATCCCTAAGGGATGCGTTCGTCGTACGCCCCACATTGACTTCTGCGGTCATTTAACGCAGTGTTGCTTGTCTGTTAGCACTGGCCACTCGAAGCAAACGTAGCTGTTCTCGGTCATTAATTGAAGGCTGTCGGTCATTGCATTGTCTGTGGTGAAAGATAACGTCCGAGACTTGGTATTCTCGGCACACTCGTGACATTGTGGATCGCGGAATATTGAATTCCCTGACGATTTCCGTAACAGAATGTCCTATGAATTTAGGTCCAATTACCATTCCGCGTTCAAAGTGTGTTAATTCCCGTCATGCAGCTGTCATCAAGTGGGAATCCTTTTCACATGGATCACTCGAGTACGCACGACAGCTCTACCAATGCCCTTTTATAGCTTGTGTACTTATCGCTGTTCCATGACTTATGTTGTGTCTAGACAAGACAGCCTAGACACAATGAGAGGATGCCGAAAAGCACGCGCTTAAACTCACGCAGGCTGGCGTGAGGTCTGAAACAGGATACGTAATGAATGCTATAAAGAAAAGTACGTAGCTTCTGGATTACTTAACTTTAATCCACATTTGTAGAACATCGCTCTTGATGATACATTAAAAGAATCTCAATATCAATTGAATACGGCGCCTTGCTAGGTCGTAGCAAATGTAGCTGAAGGCTATGCTAACTATCGTCTCGGCAAGTGAGAGCGTAATTCTCAGTGAACCATGGCTAGCAACGTCGGCTGTACAACTGGGGCGAGTGCTAGTCAGTGTCTCTAGACCTGCCGTGTGGCGGCGCTCGGTCTGCCATCACTGACAGTGGCGACACGCGGGTCCGTCATATACTAGCGGACCGCGGCCGATTTAAAAGCTACCACCTAGCAAGTGTGGTGTCTGGCGGTGACACCACATTCCTCCCCCGCAAATCGGCGAACGGTGGTGTTATAAGGCTTCCGCCCGCCGTGGGGAGGACCCCATGTTGACGTATGCGACGATGTGGGGAGCCTAACAACAGGCGAGGCTGTGCCACCCGCACCCGGCCATTCGGTCCGAGGGGAGCTAGGAAACGCCTGAAAACCTAGTCCAGGGTGCACGCCAACATGAGGTGTATGCGCCCGTAGATAGTCAGGAGGGGCCGAAGGGTCGACCTCCATCGAGTCGGAGCACCCGACTGGCGAAGACAACAGATGGTCCGGAGCGGGCAAGAGTTCCTTGGCGGAGGACAGCTGGTCACGGGAAGCGATCGGCGGCGCGTGACCCAGGGGGGCGCCCGGCGGTTGCAGCGACGTGTCCACTGCGGGCGGCGCCGGCGGCGGCTGCGGCGGCGGCGCGACGCCATGGGGCAAAATGGAAGGCATCGTCGGTAACACCTGGGGATGAGGCGAGCCAGTAGATGGGTCCCCAGGGCGCTGACCGGACGGCACCGTCGCTGAAAGCAGACGGGGAGCGGCAGAACCCGGGCGACGACAGAGGCGCAGCTGATTGAGATGCCGACGCACCTCATCAGAGGCCCCCAAAACCAGATACAGAGCGCGGCCGAGGCAGCGAAGAATGCGCCCTGCGAGCCAACGCCGTGAACCGCGATAGTTGCGATAATAGGCAACGTCGCCAGGAGCAAAAGCAGGTGGCTGCCGCTGCACAGGAACCTGATGCGGCGGATGCAGCAAAGACATCAAGGTTCGATGAGGACGACAGTGAAGCAACTCAGCCGGCGAGCGACCATCGCGGGGCTGAGAGCGATACGAGGACAGAAAGAGCAACAACGCGTCCTCCCGAGAATGCGACTCTTTTAACTTCAACATTTGTGACTTGAAAGTCAGGACCAAACGTTCAGCGGCACCGTTTGACTGAGGCAAAAACGGCGCGGATGTCAGATGTTGAATACCATTGGCCTTGCAGAATGACTGAAATTCTGCGGACATGAATTGTGGGCCATTGTCGGAAACAATAGTCTGTGGAAGACCTTCAATGCAAAAGATAGCGGACAACGCTTGAATTGTGGCAGAAGACGTCGTGGAAGACATCCGGACAACAAAAGGAAAATTACTGAATGAATCGACCACAACCAACCATCGAGCATTCCAGAATGGACCAGCAAAATCGATGTGTAAGCGTTGCCAAGGGGAAGTGGCTTTCGGCCATGCAAAGAATTTCCGCGGTGGTGCGGATTGTTGTTCGGCACACGCCATGCAAGAAGAGCACATATTCGTAATCGCAGCATCGATTCCGAACCAAGTACAGTGCTGACGAGCAAGTTGTTTCGTTCGCACTATACCCCAATGTCCTTGGTGGAGAAGCTGTAAGACAGAGGACTGTAACGAACGTGGTACCACAACCCTGGACTGATCATTATCAGAAGGCAACAGCAAAACACCACGTCGTAGAAAAAGTCTCTCCTTGTGAGCAAAAAATCGGCGAACGAACGGATCCTCGATCCGTGACTTTGACGAGGGCCATTACGTAGCAACAAACGCAAAACGGTAGCAAGGACAGGGTCTGCAGCTGTGGCTGCAGCTACACGACGAAAATCAATCGGAAACGATTCGACCACGTCATCGGTTTCCGAATCAATGAACATGCAAGCAAGTTCGGAGGAATCGAATGCTATATCCTCGGCAACAGGCAAACGGGACAACGCATCGGCGTTTCCGTGTTTAGCAGTAGACCGATACAAGATATCGTAGCGGTACTGCGAGAGGAAAATAGACCAGCGAATGAATTTCTGCGCTGTACGTGGAGGTACAGGCTTGGTCGGATGAAAAAGCGATGTCAAAGGTTTGAGGTCTGTGATGATGATAAAGTGACGACCATACAAGAAATCATGAAACTTGGTAACACCAAATACGAGAGCCAATGCTTCTTTCTCGATCTGTGAATAATTTCTTTGCGCAGACGACAGCAATTTGGACGCAAAGGCAATAGGGCGATCGTGCGAACCATCTTTGTGCGCAAGCACAGCACCGATCCCGAAATCTGATGCATCTACTATCAACAAAAGGCGTTTCTGGGGATCGAATGGCGTAAGGCAAGTATTAGAAAGCAACGCCGATTTCAACTGGCGAAAGGCACGTTCGCATTCCGTCGACCAGACGAACGGAACACCTTTACGGCGTAAGCGATGAAGCGGAGCTGAGATGGAAGAGGCATGGGGGATATAGCGATGGTAATAATTTATTTTACCCAGCACACTCTGTAGCTGCTTCAAATTCTGCGGCGAAGGCAAGTCTCGTATGGCACGAAGGTGCTCTGGACTGGGATGTACGCCTTGGGCATTGAGTACATGTCCCAGATATGGCAAATCACGAGCAAGAAACACACATTTGTCCTTCCGCAAGCGAAGACCATTTTGTCGCAAGACCTGAAATAATGTTCGGAGATTGTCTAAATGTTCTTCTTCCGTCTTTCCGGAGATCACAATATCGTCCAGATAGTTTGCTGCAGTAGGGACCGACGCACAAACAGTTTGTAAATATTGCTGAAACAATGCAGGGGCGGATGGACACCCGAATGGCAGTCTTTTGAATCGGTACAAACCAAGATGCGTGTTAACCACCAATACGCACTGGGATTCTTCGTCCACTGGTATTTTCAAGTACGCATCTGCTAGGTCCAACTTTGAAAAATATTTACCCGGGCACAGTTTGTCAAAAAGATCTTCCGGGCGGGGTAAAGGAAAAGTAGCAGTCACTGTTAGAGAGAGTGGCACTGGGCGGAGTGGAATTAACTACATGAATTTCCATGGGCGAAGGTTCATGAGCCTGAGTATTCTTGGTTCGATACCCATGCCAGCGTGAAGCAAAGGGCTTGGAATGGTTATGAGTGTCCGATCGGACCTTTTTCTGGCAAACACTTTGAACATGACCTTTCTTATTACAGAAAAAGCAGATAGCCTGGCGTGACGGGCAATTCTCACGCGAATGTCTAGTAGCACAGCCCGGGCATGATTTTAGCACTGCATTTGCATGCTGGCGCGGGACACGAGGCGGAGGGCCAGGCGGCAGCTGCGCGGACGAGCGCGAGGGCTGTTTACGGTTCCGTGCAGCGCGCCCGGCGGGCCGGTTAATGTGACACACAGCTGGCGAAGTTGCAAATGATTCCTGAGCAACGTCAAGTGTGTCTTGCCGATCCAATATGTCTATCACTTGTTGAAGGGAGGGATTGACTAGTTTCAAAATCTGTTCCCTTATGCGAACATCAGAAACGTTCTGTGCAATTGCATCATGCACCATAGTATCTGAATACGGGAGTCAACATTCACACTCAAATGCACAATCCCTAGTAAGGCCTTGCAAAGTTGCAACCCACTCCCGATTAGTCTGACCGGCCGTACGTTTGGTACGAAAGAATGTATACCTTTTTGCAACTACATTGACCGATTCTTTGAAATAGGCATCCAATGCAGACAAAATTTCTTCGTAGGACAGAGTTGCTACGTCGCGTCGGGGAAACAATTTCACTATCACACGGTAGGTGGACACACCTACACAAGAAAGAAGATGAGGCTGCCGCTCGTTACCTTGAATTCTGTAGGCGGCGAGATGGAATCCAAATTGGCGTGACCACTCCGTCCAGCTTTCCACTTCCGCCTGAAAATTACGAAAAGGTGGTGCAACTGCGTGTTGTGGCTGCTGTAGCGGTGGAGCGGAGGCGGCCGCATCGTGTTGCATTGCACGTTGACCCTGGACGAGCTGTCCAAGGGCATCCAATAAGGCCTGCGTCTGCTGATTCTGCAAGCGATAAAATTCGGACAGTACATCTGGAGATTGTGGCGAAGCCATGACACAAGTAAAGTAAGCAAGTAGAAAGAAGAAGAAGACCCATCCCATCCTCATCGCCAAAACTTATATCATCTCTGTGTACGTCAGTCGAGTTACAAGGCCAGAAGACAAGCATATTGTATAAGAGTCAAAAACATATTCCATTGGTGGCTTCGGTATTATTTCCTGGTTTCAGTCAATTACATTTCTTTATTGTAAATATACGAAACATAATCACAAAGCCAACATAAGGCAAGGATGCTGTATTTCTCTGAAATTCTTCTATATACACACAGATAAAGTGACATGTAAATAGAAAACGGTGAATAAAAAAAGGAATATTTTTGGATTGTGACCCTGGACTAAATGCAATCCCATTTGCAAATGACCTGACACTGATTGCTGACAATGAAGATGAACTTCAGAAAAATGATGGCATTTCAAGGCATAAAACCAGTAAGATCAAATGTAGTCTTGAATAATGAAATCTTGAAACAAATTAAATATTTTAAATATCTAGGGTGCTACGTCAGATATGGATATAACCATGATGTGAAGCTAAAATTAAAAAGGAATTCTTCCGTATGAAGAACAATTACAAATAAGCAGAATAAAGTCACGAAAGAAATCCACGTGTAGTTTTGCCAAGTAGCAGGGGATCAACAATTATTGATAAGAGTAGAGCTTCGCTGACAACAAGACACCAAGGGAGTCGTAAACAAGCTCAAGAAGTGAGGTTATAAGAAAAGTCGAAGGATGTACGAGAGAAGATTGTAAAGCAAATGAGGGTACAAAGAAAGATTTGGGAATATATTACATAAAAAAATGAAAATAGGATCAAAAGGAAGGAACCTGTGGATGGAAAAAGACTCTTGGTAAACGTTCTCGATTATAAATGTAGTGGAAGGAGAAACATAGGAAAGTCTCACAAAATGTGGATTAGCACAACAAGCAGTTTGCCTAATAAAAGACCTAAAGAAGTAGAAAAATAGGAAAAAGAATAAGAAGGGGCAGAAGAAGATTTCAGTAAATAACGAAAGACTGAACGTGTGCAAATTTTAAGCATTTTCATTTATATGTTGGAATAAAATCCACAATGAATTTTTGTTGACGTCTGCCAGTGTTTAGATGATAAACAAAGAAAAAATTAGGTTTATTGGTTTAGTCCTTTTTAAAGTCCATTACGCTCTTCGATGACAATGTTATAAACATCATCATGTTGGTTTCGTTTTGTTTACATCATGGCATGCTGGCGTTTTACCAACCTTATCTAACGTTTGCTTGGTAGAGAGTGGTGTGGTAAGATTATGTGTCGTCTTCCATTTGTGAAGAAACATGTTTCCACATTCATATAAGCATGTAAAAGCTGTAGTAACTGCATAATTAAATATATCCGCTACATGCTGCCATAGCATATTTATCATCTCTTTTCCACCAATCTTTTGATTGATTTGATGCAGCCCGTTACAACATCCTATCATGTGGCAATATATTCATTTCAGAGTATTTAACGCCTTCCATTATTTGTTCTATACGTTCTCTACAATTTCAGCCCTTTACGGTTCCTTCTAGTACCATGGAAGGTGTTACGTGAAGCCTTAACAGATGTCCTATTACGCTTTTTATAGTTAGTGTTTTCGACATATTCCTTTCCTCGCCGCATCAGTAGAAATTTTACAGTCACAGTGTGTTATAGGTCCTAAATTTCAAAGCTGTTAGCAGTAACTACTTATATTTTGAACACTGGCGAGAGGTAAACAAGGCATACTGAAATATATTAATACTATGGCATTCTTAGACTAACATAACATAATATGTTGCAAGTCCCTTATATTAATTTTTAAAGCTTTGATACAAATTAGTAATATGGGTCTAAGTGTTCTGGAAAGTTTACATCAGTGCATCATGTTTTAATTTAATTGTAAATGTCGCTTCTATTAAAATTAAAAGTAAAGTTGAGTTCATGTTTGTTGATATCTAATATAGTTCATAAGATTTTTAAACATTTAGATAAGTTGTAACCATTTTTTTCATTAATCAATTTTTATTCAATCTTCTTATTGTGTCCATAATGTTTTTATATGTATCCTTATTGTATGACGTCTTCACTCTTACTGAAGCAATGAGATCATGTTATATTTTTAAATTTATGTCCCATGTCTTTGATATATGTCGTTATTGTTGATATCACGTTTGCTGAGTCGTTAGGCACTGATGTGTTGATTAAAGCACCTTGTCACATCACCATTTACCAAATATGAGTCACTTCCGCAAGCCACACGTATGTTTGACGATGTGAAGGGAACGAAATCTATCGTGATGATAACGATGATGATGATACCATGATCATGAAATCGCGTTTACCTTTTTCTCTATCTTATTCTACAAGTTATGCTGCCTACGACTCCTGTGTTGCCTTAATGTGTTAATACGATTATGTCCTATCATCCAAAACCTCGGATAGTTAATGTGTTCTATGTCGATTCCGCGGATCCTCACTTATTATCTTACAATCTCACTCAAATTTAGATGTTCCTCTGTAACAGCACATCTCAAACGCTTCGGTTCGCCTCTGTTTTTGCCACGGTTTTAGTCTGTTGTGGTGCTTTATGGTAGATGGTTCCTGTGAGGTACTTTAGAGTGTAAAATGTCAGTTTCCACGGCCGGAAATATCACAGTTAATAAAATGTTCCGGGCTATTATGCCGTTGGCGAATGGATTTCACCTTAAAATCCAACGTTTGGTCCCCATCTACTTGTCAAGGGGGGATCGAAGCTTCTTCGAATGTCCGATTCACAGAGCCAGGGTGTGAACTCGACATTCAAAGAAGCTACGAGCGCCCTTTAAAATGTCATCTGCATATGGGGACGAACTATTGGGTTTAAGGTGAAATTCATTCTGCCATGACGTAATAGCCCGGAACATTTTATTAATTGTGGTATTTTAGAAAGTTAGTTAATTAAACAGAACTAACACAAACGGTTAGATAGAAAATTAAAATTGAAACAAATGAACCCTCAGTCACTATTAGTTTTAGTCTTATTGACCAGGTTTCAACACTTATAAGAGCGCCTTCATCAGAATTAAAACAATTAAAATGCCCTTTAACATAATTACAAATTTATAGGAAAAGACATTTTTATACAAAAAGTGTAAGTACTGACTAAACAGTAAAAGACAGAGGCAGTTCTTATATGTCAAATATAAAATAATTAACAGACCAGAAGGGCTTTAGTCACAAAATATATAAAAAGGAATGCGTGAAGGCAAGCCACTATGAGCTGTTCGTACCTGTACAGCCACAGGTTGCAACGGACTGAAGCGCCCGCGGTAACAAGTGTGGGCAGGTGAACATGACATTGCATCGAGAGTGCCATCTAGTAGCCGCAGGTACAACTTGGCTACTTAAGATTTAACAAAAAATTCAAAACTTTGATTAGATAGGAGGTATGGAGACAGTAGGTGATGGCTTGTCCTTTAACTATTGCCAGAGTTTTAGATGGGTGCATCTTTCGGATTCATTGGTTGCGCCGGGAGATGAAATTGTTGAGACAGAGTTGAAGTAACCTGTGGGTTTTCTATAGACGAGGCTAGAGGGCTAGGAATGTGGTGTCATAGGCCTAGTGAAAGAGATGCACAGGAACTGGTGCCTTAGACGTGCTAGCCGTCTAAAGGATATATGGGAATGGGGAGAGGGTAGACAGAATGAGACATCCTGTTAATGGGATAGAAGATGTGATAATTGGTATTGTTTCTAGTGACAAAGGAAAGTTAAATGCAGTTTTAGCAGTTGTCAAGAGCGAGCAAATTTTTCCGTTCTTTCTGGACCAATTCAGAATTAGAACCCAATTCCAGGCTCATTGTGAGTCTCGTAAGAACAGTCGAATCGTAAACTAAGGAACGTCCAGAAACACATTAATGTGACTGCCGCCTATGTTTGATGGCAGGTGGCAGCACAAGCGGCGGATACACAGAAAGTGTGACGGGGGAAGGCAGAAAACAGTCCTGTTGAAATGTGGAAACGGAGGGATGTATCTGGCTGTCAAAAGAGCTTGATCGTTGGCTTTTGGGCAAAGGGTGGAAGCATCTCAGAAACGGCTAAGTATGTAAACTGTTCACGTGCCGCCGGTGGTTAAGATGTACCATGCGTGGCAATACCGGCGAATAGACGTGCAATTGTTGAGTAACTGACCTCCCAAACTAACTAAGGGGCTACCAAAAGCGGCTCCTCAACGACCGTTAGCAGACGTTGCTGGTTATGGGCCTCCGCAGCAGGCGTCTAGTTTATGCGCTCATGGTAACTGCTATTCATGGGCAACGAAGGCTCTAATTTGCACGCTGCTGGACGTCCATTGAGTGGCAACATGTGGCCTTTTCTGATAAATTACCCTTTATGCTCCATCGGATAGATGGACGTTGGGGTGTATGGCGTGAAACGTCTGAAAGCAAACATCCTGCAACAATCGTGGACGGGTCCAGGCTGGAGGAGGATGCGTTATGATCTGGGGAATGTTTTCGCACCATTCCCTGGCTAATCGCTTCACTCTGTAATGTACACTGGATGAGCACAAGTATGCATCTATCCTTGTGGTCATGTTAACCCCAACATACAGTTTGTTTTCCCTCGGCACGATGGCCTCTACCAGCAGGACAATGCAACGTGTTACACCGATCACAGTGAACTTGCGTGGTTCTAAGAGCACCAGGATGAATTTGGAGTACTCTCCAGACCACCAAACTCCCAGGATTCAAAGCCAGTAGAGAATCAGGTCGTTCGCGCCGAGGATCTTCGGACGAGAAACCTAGTGAAAGGAGTCGACAAGGCTCCACATCCCTGCCGGTGCCCCCAAACCTCATTGACTACCTGCACGTCTTGCAGCGGTGAGCCCTGCAAAAGTTGGTTATTCAGGCTTTTGAATGGTGGCCACATTAATGTCACTGGATAGTGTGGTATGAGTGTATACAGATCGACACTTGCTTCATAAACAACATAGTGAATGCTGCCGGCAGCACCGCGCGCTCTTCTGCACTATGCTGGCCAGAGCTTGCATCCCACAAGACTTTTGGAGCAGCGGCGTCTGCTAACGGTAGCAGCAGCTATCCCTCCACCAACATAATCCATGCCTGCCTTATCCTATAGAAATCCGGACGAAAATTTTAGGATTTTATGTTTCCATCGTTGTCCCGTGAGAATGCCAAACTAACGATCATTCAGAGTTCATTAATACTACGCTATCAGCAGTCTAGATTTCAAACCATTTGGCAGACGAGACTTGCTGCAAACGGTTGCTGAGTGCATGCTATCGGAATCTTTTCTTACATGTAAAATGCACTTGGCACGAAATAGTTCGTTTCTTACAGTTCACGTAAAAGCATAACAAAACAAATTATCCCCGACTTTCTACAGACATAGGAGGCTAAAGATCTCTCTGGCAATTTTTACAAATAAAAGATCGTAGGTCTCCTATCCTATACTACGTCAGCTAATCCAACGCTCTTTTGCTGAAGAATGCTTTCTTTTAGCTTCACTCATCTCACGTATTCTTTTCTACGCCACAATGTTTCTCCTATTTTGCTTTTTATTTTGTAATTTTCACGTTACTGAGAGAGGTACACTATGTGATCAAAAGTATCCGGACACATGGCTGAAAATGATTTACAAGTTCGTGGGACCCTCCATCGGTAATACTGGTATTCAATATGTTGTTGGCTCACCCTTAGCCTTGGCGACAGCTTCCACTCTCGCAGGCATACGTTCAGTCACGTGCTGCAAGGTTTCTTGGGGAGTGGCAGCCCATTTTTCACAGTGTGTTGCACTGAGGAGAGGTACGGGTGTCGGCCGGTGAGACCTGGCTCGAAGTTGGCATTCAAAATCATCCAAAAGGTATTCTATACGATTCAGGTCAGGAGTGTGCACAGGGCAGTCCTTTTCAGGGATGTTATTGTCGTGTAACCACTCTGCCACAGTCCATGCATTATGAACAGGTGTTCGATCAAGCTGAAATATGCAATCGCCATCCCCGAATTGCTCTTCAACAGTGGGAGGCAAGAAGGTGTTTAAAACATCAATGTAGGCCTGTGGTGTGATAGTGCCACGCAAAACAGCAAGGGGTGCAAGTCCCCTCCATGAAAAACACGACCACACCAAACACCACCGCCTCCGAATTTTACTGTTGGCACTACTCACACTGGCAGATGACGTTCACGGGGCATTCGCCATACCCACACCCTGCCATCGGATCGCCACATTGTGTACCATGATTCGTCACTTCATTCAACGTTTTTCTACTGTTCAGTCGACCAATGTTTGCACTCCTTACACCAAGCGAGGCGTCGTTTAGCATTTACCGGCGTGATGTGTAGCTTATGAGCAGCCGCTCGACCATGGAATCCAAGTTTTCTCACTTCCTGCCTGTCATAGCACATGCAGTGGATCCTGATTCAGTTTGGAATTCTTGGGTGATGGTCTGGATAAACGTATGCCTATTACACATTACGACCTCTTCAACTGCCCGCCGTCTCTGTTAGTCAACAGACGAGGTCGGTCTTTACGCTTTTGTTCTGTCCGTGTCCCTTCACGTTTCCACTTCACTATCACATCGGAAACAATGGATCTAGGGATGTTTAGCGGTGTGGAAATCTCGCGTGCAGACGTATGACACAAGTGACACCCAATAATCTGACCACGTTCGAACTCCGTGAGTTCCGCGGATCGCCGCATTCTGCTCTCTCAGATGTCTAATGACTACTCAGGTTGCTGATATGGAGTACCTGGTAGTAGCTGGAGCACATTGCACCTAATATGAAAAACGTATGTTTTTGGGGGTGTCCTGATACTTTTGATCACATTTTAATTTCTATCTCTCTCCATATACTTGCGCAGATAAAATTATGGAAACACCGGAATCACGTTACAGTGCGTAATACTGTGTAGGAAAACCGTAAACGTTTAAAACAGCTTCCAGCCGTCTCGGAATGGACAAATGCAGATCTTGTATGGTTTTCAAGGGAATCTTACATTACTACTTCGAGTCCTTCCTTGGGCATAGGTATGTGTGTTGTTCCTATCGTAAGTTAGTTTAAGTAGTGTATAAGCCTAGGGACGGATGACCTCAGCAGTTCGGTTCCTTAGGAAGTCACACACATTTGAACATGATTCACTACTGCGACGTTCAGTTCCGCTATGACTTTTTGAAGCTGTGATCCTCTTAATTTTCGTCGCAATCTTCTTCAGTAACAGTCTATCAAGATCACTGAACACACCCTTTCGTTCGTATTGTGATTTGGCTTACGATGTTTTTTCCACTTTCCATGTATGCGGTATAAAATGGTTCAAATGGCTCTGAGCACTATTAGACTTAACATCTGAGGTCATCAGTCCCCTAGAACTTAGAACTACTTAAACTTAACTAACCTAAGGACATCACACACAACCATGCCCGAGGCAGGATTCGAACCTGCGACCGTAGCGGTTACGCGGTTCCGGACTCAAGAGCCTACAACTGCTCGGCCACACCGGACGGCTATGCGGTATAAATCCTCGAGACGGTGCTTCTTGAAACACCAATCAATTCGGCTAGCTTGGTTACGGAAGCACTCACCATATGACTACCCTTGTTCGAACTTACTGAGGCACAGAACACTGACTGGCGCAATCACATTGCAATAACTTTGCACAGGAGTCGTTCGTGATCAAATACGTTATCACAAACTGCAGGCTTGGGTAGCATCTGCATATATATTCAAGCATGCATCTGTCGCGGGGTTTCCGTACTTTTGTCTACCCCCTGTTTAATGTTGTTTTTGGGCTGTCTTTCCCTTCGTTCACTGATGTTTGGTAATGGGATTTAACCTAGAGCGGAGATTAATTGAAAGCCGTACTTTACTCGTTTTCATTCTTCTCATTTACATTAACAACTATGATATGATCAATGATAAGTCTGTGTATTGCAGTATGGTTTTGAGCTACATGAGCTGAACAGACTGGTTCGGAAGTACAGATACAAACATTCCGAGATAATTCCACGATCTACAGTGATCCGGGAAGCGTATCGTGGCATTCCAAGATATGCTTCCCCGATCCCTGTAGTTCGTGTAATGTTTTCAGTATCATTACGCATATGTAATTATTCCGAATGAGAGTACCTCGTGGGTACTCCGTCCGCCCCCGATAGCTGAATGGTTAGCGTGACGGATTGTCAATATTCTGGGCCCGGGTTCGATTCCCGGCTGGGTCGGGGAATTTTCTCCGCCCAAGGACTGGGTGTTGTGCTGTCCTCATCATCATCATCCTATCACCCTCATCGACTTCATGTCACCGAAGTAGCGTCAAATTGAAAGACCGGCGCCCCGCGCCCGGCGAACGGTGTGCCCGACGTGGGGAACTAGCCGAACGAGTAAATAAGTAAAATGGGTACTCTTCAAGGTCACATTACTGCTAAGGACCACTTTGTCTGATCAGGTCCATGCCATGTTTGTTCCCCATGGATGATGCTGTATTCCAAGATGAGAAAAGACGCCTGTGGGCTGGAATCCGATGTCATACTGGTCCATTCCAGCGACTGGTGGAAAAGATTGAGAAATTGAGAATGCTAGTGTTCCTCACGGCGTTTCAATGAAACTCACAAGCGGCAGATTTGTTCCAGAACAGATCGTGGCTGCCTTGTTCTAAGTGGAAGACTTGAACCAGAGACTGCGAAGGCTCTGTGACATTCTAGGCTGTGACTTCCTGGACTTGCGCCATAGGCTGACAATTATAGTATCCTATTAAGTAGGTGAAGTGTGCACTTCACATCAGAGGAAGTTAGTCAGACAGCTGACTTAATGAGGGGTGGACACAGTTATTCAGAATAGGCAACTCTCCAATCAGTCCAGATAATGAGAGCTGAATGACACTCTGAGTTATCAGTGTAAGATCCAAATAAATTCTCCCCAGAGGCGAGAGTAGTAAAATCCTAATGGTTAACTGCTGAACGATTAGAAACATAGTGTCACAGTCTGAACCACTCTGAAAAAGCACTGAAGCTCACGTAACATTGCATACACAAAACTGGCAAACTACCAGAAGCTGACACCAGCGATGTTGTTGGAGAAAATTAAGCATATATCGAAAAGATAAGTTAATGGGAAATGTAGGTGGTGTATTTATTCTGTAGACTAAAAACACGGAAACTCTAGTTGCATGCAATATTGTTTGAGCAAGACTCAGTCTCAGAGGTAGGCGTAAAATTGTAGTTGTACTTTCCATCGACCAGCACACTCACCTCCAGATGTAACCAAAAACTTGTGACAAAACTTCAGTTCACTAGCACAAAAGTTCCCCATTTACACTGTAATTTTAGGAGTAAACTTTAATCCCCTAACAGTGAAGTGGGATAACTGCAGTTTTCTTAGTGACGATGGTGACAAGATATCTTGTGAAACATTGCTGAATACCTTCTCTGAAACATATATAGAACAGATTCATAATGGAAATATATTAGATCTAATGCCAACAAAGAGATCTGACATAGCCGGCCGCTGTGGCCCAGCGGTTCTTGGCGCTTCAGTCAGGAACCGCGCGACCGCTACGGTCGCAGGTTCGAATCCTGCCGCGGGCATGGATGTGTGTGATGTCTTTAGGTTAGTTAGCTTTAGACAGTTCTAAGTTCTAGTTGACTGGTGACCTCAGATGTTAAGTCCCTTAGTGCTCAGAGCCATTTTTTGAAGATCTGACATATTGAGGATGTTCACACCGAACTTGCTGCCAGTGACCGTTAGGCAGTTGCAGCAACAATGATTACCAAAATACAAAGTGCAACTTAAACAAGTAGAAAGATTTTTTTTATCTGTATTGAACCTGAGACCTCGAAACGATGGAGAGACTGTTTCCCCAACATAGCCTTCAGTGGTTCACAGCAGGCTACAGCAGTCCACTCACCCCATCGCCACCCCACACTGAACCCAGGGTTATTGTGCGGTTCGGTCCCCAGTGTAACCCCCCTCTCGGGAATGTCTCATACCAGTCGCGTGTAACTCCAAATGTTTGAGTGATAGAGTAATTATGATGTGTGCATACGTGGAGACGTGTTTGTGCAGCAATCGCCAGCGCAGTGTAACTGAGGTGTAATAAGGGGAACCAGCCTACATTCGCTGAGGCAGGTGGAAAACCGCCTTAAAAACCTTCCAAAGGCTGGCCGTCACACTTGACCTCGACACTACTCCTCTGGGTGGATTCGTGCCGGGGACCGGCACACCTTCCACTCGGGAAGCAGCGTGTTAGACGGCGCGGTTTTCCAGGCGGGCTTGCATGATGAAGATGATGATTTTTGGTTTGTGGGGTGCTAAACTGTGCGGTCATCAGCGCCCTTACAAAGTCCCAGTCTTTACACAGTCGGATCTAGCTTCTTTCACAAATGATGAAATGATGAGGACAACACAAACACCCAGTCCCCAGGCAGATAAAATCTCTAACCCGGCCAGCAATCGAACCCGGGACACGTTGATCCAGAGGCAGCAATGCTAGCCACTAGACCGCGAGATGCAGACTGGGAAGAGCATGTAGAGGACCTGTGGCTCAATTTTAAAAGAATAGTTGAGAATGCACTGGATAGGAAAGTACATAGTAGAATTGTTCAGATGAGAGGGACTCTGCAAGGCATACAGTCACTCTAAAGAGAATTCTAAAGAAACAGAGACTACCACAAAACAGATGAAAGAAAGAATGTTGGACGACTGACGGAGAGATGCTGAATGAAATGTTTTTGTCCACAAGAGAGAAATGCGTAAAACCTTCAAAACCAAAAAACTGTAAGAAGGTCTTTCACGAAACCCAGAGAAAGAATGTAACTAAAAGTGAGGTAAGCAAAGCTATAGCAGAAATGCTGAATTCAAGTGTTCCTTTACAAAAGGAAATCCAGGAATATTGGTCCAGTTTGATTCTCGAACCACTGAAAATACCAGCAGAACTGCTACTAATGTCGGTGGCGTTGAGAAACAGCAGCAATCGTTGAAACTGAACAAAGCTCCAGGGCTCGACTGAATCCATGTCAGATAATATGCTGAATCTGCTGCTGAGTTAAGCCCGTTTTTAATTATAATCCTTCGTAAATGAATGGTCACGGGTGGGGAGGGAGGAGTCCTCTGTCGGGTTGGGGATTTCTCAGAGGGAGAGGGGGTATTTAATTGATCAATGTCAATTAATTTTGTATCAAAAATGTGTCCTTATCGTGAGAGGGAGCCAGAGGGCTGAGTATTTTCTTGAAGGGTGGGGAAGGAGAAGGGAGAGGGGGCAAGGATGTAGAGGTTTAGAAAGTATGGGAAGACCCCAGGGGTCTTAAATCAACCACCATGTAGTCATAAATCACTCAGTAGAAGATGAGGTAAAGGTCATATTTCAGCTGTCACAATTTAATTAATTAGCACATCAATTTGATTTCAAAACCGCTCCAGAATAAACTTTACTCCACTACTCCCATCACTGAGAGATAATTTAAAAAGTTCATCAACTTCTCCTTAGATCTGAAATTAGCATTTTAATGGGTAATGAAGAATCATGAGTAACTGGGCTATTAGAACTTCTCTGGTGCATCTGTTTGAGTAAGAATTCAATAAAAAAGGTGACAGAATATATTCTTAACGAATATCCGTTGCTATCATGATGTCTTTCTTTCTACAATATTTTCCCGTAATTTCATTGAATTTAGTGTCTAACAAGTTTTACATAATGCAAGATTATTTCAGGCTTTGTTGAAAATAAATTGAATCTTGAAAATATTTTGAATGTTATATTCATGATTCAGAAATAATTTTTTGCTTTAATTTTGTATTTCTTTTTAATTTGAGAAACTTATAAGAATGTTTCTTCATTAAATTAGTGTTCTCAGATTAGTCTTTTTTAATTTAATTGCTGTTTCAGTTTACTCTAGCACACATTACGTCAAGAAAAATGTAAAATTTAATCTCTTTACCTTGTGGAACATTATTTTAATATTATAAAAAGTATTTTAAATTACACACCGTTAATTATTAATTAGGTTCAAACGAGCCTTTGTTTTTTGGTCTTCACTAATTACCGTTACTGAATTCACAGCATTGTATTTTACTGTCATATCGTGACCTCCTAGTAGATGCTGTTAACGCAGTGCACCTCGTTGATTTGCAACCAAGCTATCGTTTTATTACTCCACCTGTAGCAGATAGAATAAACTCACATGTTTGTAGGCGAAGGTGAGAGAATTGAGAACCTCTTCGAGAGGCTGGACTGTAATTTTGCACGGCTTAGTGAAATCGTCACCATATTTTCACACGTTAGTACGACGATGTTAATTACGTTGTCTATCGACGAGGATAAAATTATCATCTTACGACCAGCGTGAACAAATTTCAATGTGCAACCGTCAGTTCGTCTGCGTTGTAGTGGCAGTTACACGCAGCATCCAGCTGCAAGCTAATCCTCGAAACCTGTAAATATCGCAATAAAACTTCGAGTCGCGGACGCCTCGCAGTCTTTGGATAAACATGTCTCGCATTTTCAGCGCTCACTCATTGGATTATGCGAGATCATCTCGACTGGCCCATTAGTCTCTGCATATAAGCCTGTTTCTGACTCGGCTTTAATCTCCAGACACCCAAATAATAGTCGACTGGAATCCCCTGGTCTACGGCCGCGTTGAGAGCGTACTCTCTCCCGTCACGTTCAAAATGGCAAGCGGGCGGCAGCTAAATTACCTGACGATACACGCCTTCTTAAAAGAGTTTCTTAAATGGTCAGGTGGAACATTATCCTACCCGGAACTGCTTTAAAAGGCGTCTCGACGGAGTGGACCGCCGTCCGACCCAACAGCTGCTCTGGAAACTGCAACGACTGTCGCTGCAGACACGGGAACGCTTTCGCGTCTCAGATTACGATAAACAGCCGACGTTTGCGCACTCCGCAGGCGGTCTTTGCATTCGCACCGCTTTTCTACCGAGGTGATATGAATGTGAAGGCGCAGAACTATTTTTAGCAGTTACTGGCATCGTGTAGATCGAGAGATTTTGTGGTTGTAGGTGCACTGGATCCCGTCCGCACAGTAAAATATTGGTTTTTGTTTTATATTTTAATGCCGAGTTGTGCTACAGGAGAAAATGTCCGTAATGTTTTTAAATCCATTAGTAAGTGGTTATTTGACCTTAATATCAAAATAAAACAAAAAGTGTACTTCATCTTAGGCAATGTAATTGATACAGATCTCATTATAAAGGAAAAATTTGTCATTGCGTATTAGTGTTACAACACAAGGTAAACGATGTGCAGAAATGTTCTGAAAAGTGAAAGCAGTGAATGCGGATGAGCGTGGATGTAAATGAGTCGTACTCTGAAGGAGACAGGCAGCAACCGAATATATTTGATAGCACACGAATTCAAAGCATCTGTCTCATTCATTTATCGTAAGACACTTGCTTGACGTTTCCCGGTTCAGTGTAACGCCACTAATAAAAGAAGAGCAAAGAATACACTGCACAGATGGCAGGAGTACTTACAAAAATGCCGGCCGGAGTTGCCGAGCGGTTCTGGGCGCTACAGTCTGGAACCGCACGACCGCTACGGTCGCAGGTTCGAATCCTGCCTCGGGCATGGATGTAAGTGATGCCCTTAGGTTACTTAGGTTTAAGTAGTTCTAAGTTCTAGGGGACTGATGACCTCAGCAGTTAAGTTCCATAGTGCTCAGAGCCATTTGAACCATTTGAACTTACAAAAGTAATTGGAGTAGGAAACTAATGTGGGAGAAATAGGTGACACAGTAATATAGCGGAGTTTGAAGCAACACAGAACGTTCTGAATTTTAAAAAATCAACGGGAATTGATGACATTTATTCGGAGTTACTAAAATCTGTCGGAGTTGTAAGAACTAAGTTGGTTGGTGTCAAAAAACCATGAAAAGCATGACTTATTTGCAGACTTCCGGAAACCTTTTATCGCCACGTTACTAATGAGGGAACATGAAGGTAAATTTTATTAATATTCTTGTAAGTCACACCTATAAAACATTGAACAGAGTAATAGACAAGAGAATAAAAAGTAAACTTAGCGTGCGCTGGAGGCGGATTAATTGAATTTCTAAAAGGAAAAAGATATCGGAAAGGTAATTTTGATATTGCACTTGATAATGAAGGGAAGACTGAAGAGCCGGCCGGAGTGGCCGTGCAGTTCTAGGCGCTACAGTCTGGAGCCGAGCGACCGCTCCGGTCGCAGGTTCGAATCCTGCCTCATGCATGGATGTGTGTGATGTCCTCAGGTCAGTTAGGTTTAAGTAGTTATAAGTTCTAGGCGACTGATGACCTCAGAAGTTAAGTCGCATAGTGCTCAGAGCCATTTGAACCATTTGAAGACTGAAGAAAAATAAGGATAACTTTTTGACACTTTTGGACGTAGAGAAAGCCACGGAAAATTTATGGTGGAAAGAGCTGTCCATAAATCTTAGAAAATTGTGACTACAATACAGACAAAGATGAATAACCTACATGATCCACAATACCCAACTGGTGTGATAAAAGTTTAAGCTCAAAGAACATAAGGTCGCAATATGAAGATTGTACGGTAGTGTTGCAGCTTGTAAACATTTCTGCTCAAGTTCCACGGAGTTCAAAGGGGACATAATGCTGATTTTCACAGACGACACAGCGCTTTAGGCTGCACCTGAGGAAGACTTTCAAGACCTTTTTAAGATAAACAGAATAGAGACTAAGATGATGAAAGGTAATAGAAAAAGAAGTGTTAAATTTCATATTGAGAGTTGCTTGTTAATTTGACACTTTCCTTCTTATGACAAACAAATGATTACAGTTTCAGAGAAATTGGATGATTTATTCAAGAGAAAGTGCTTCACTAATTGAATAAGTCACTAATTGAGTAAGTCATTTGACGATGCCACTATGGCTCTAGTATATTAGGACATGTTTTTATAAAACAGATCTGAAGATGTTCATTATATACCGAAACCGGTAGTCTGATGGAAAAAAATTGTGACCGTAGATGTGAAGTGAAGGAAATTTATAATAATGCATTGGTCCACCTCTGGCCCTTGTACAGGCAGTTATATTGCTTGGCACTGAGTGAGTTGTTCCATGTCTTCTGAGGGATATTGTGCCGAATTACATCCAGCTGGCGAGCCTGATGGTCAAAATCCCGAGCTGGTTGGAGGGCCCTGTCCATAATGCTCCAAACATTCTCAATTGGGGAGAGATCTGGTGACCTTGTTGGCCAAGGTAGGGTTTGGCAAGCTCGAAGATAAGCAATAGAATATTTCATCGTGTGTCGGCAGGCATTATCTTGCTGAAACATAAACCTAGGACAGCTTAGCATGAATGGCAACAAAGCGGGGCGTAGAGTATCGGCGACGTACCACTGTGCTAAAAGAGTACTGCGGATGATAACCAAAGAGATCCTGGTATGACAAGATTTGGCGCCCCAGATCATCGCTCCTGGTTGTACGGTCGTATGGCGGGCGACAAAATGGTTCAAATGGCTCTGAGCACTATGGGACTTAACATCTGTGGTCATCAGTCCCCTAGAACTTAGAACTAATTAAACCTAACTAACCTAAGGCCATCACACACATCCATGCCCGAGGCAGGATTCGACCCTGCGACCGTACCAGTCGCGCGGCTCCGAACTGAGCGCCTAGAACCGCGAGACCACCGCGGGGCGGGCGACAGTCAGACTGATATCCACCACTGACTGGGGAGCTCCAGGCACGTCTCTGCTTTATTGGCTCATCACTGAAGACAATTCTTCTCCAGTCAATGACATTTCATATCGAAGTCGTGTCTGGAGACGCCCCAGGCAGCGGCAAGATACCAACATGACTGTCTCCCGCCATACGTCACGACAGCCAGTGATGGTCCGGGCTGTCGTTCCTTTTCATTGGAGGATCCCTTTAGTTTTCATCCGCGGCACCCGGCACCCTTACAGCACAGACATACGTCGACAATATTTTCCGCCCCGTTTTGTTGCCCATCTGGCAAGCCATCCTAGGGTAATACTTCAGCAAGGAAGCACCCCGATCCCGCCCTCCCCACGCACGACGAAAGTTTCTACTGCTTGTGTTCTTGCTTGCCAAACCCTATCTTGACCAGCAAGGTCGCTGAATCTCTCCTCAATTGACAGCACTGTGAGAAGGCCCTCTAGTCATTTCGAGAATCTGACAATTAGACAGAGTTTGAACGATATCCCCTATGACATCCAGCAACTCTACGAGTCAGTGCCAAGGCGAAAAGTGGCAATTGACCTGAATAAAGAAAAGTTTGAAGTTATTCGCATGAGTACTAAAAGAAATGCGCTAAATTTCGATTACGCGATGTCACACAAATCTGAAGGCTGTAATTTCAGATAAACACTTAGGGATTACAACGACAAATAACCTAAATTGGAACGATCACGTAGATAATGTTGTGGGTAGAGCAAACCAAAGACTGCGATTCATTGGCAGAACACTTAGAAGGTGCAACAGGTCTACTAATGAGACTGCTTCCACCACGCTTTTCCGCCCTATTCTGGAGTACTGTTGTGCGGTGTGGGATCCGCATCAGATGGGACTGACGGATGACATCGAAAAAGTACAAAGAAGGGCAGCTCGTTTTGTATTATCGAGAATTAGCGGAGATAGTGCCACAGACATGATACGTGAGTTGGAATGGTAATCATTCAAACAAATGCGTTTTTCGTTGCGACGCGATCTTCTCATGAAATTTCAATCACCAGTTTTCTCCTCCGATTGCGAAAACATTCTGTTGGCACCCACCTACGTAGAGAGAAACGATCATCACGATAAAGAAAGAGCTGACACAGAAAAATTTAAGTGCTCGTTTTTCCTACGCGCAGTTAGGGAGTGGAACGGTAGAGAGACAGCTTGAAGGTGGTTCGTTGAACCCTCTGCCAGGCACTTCATAGTGAATAGCAATCACGTAGATGTAGATGTAGAAGGTGAATAAATGCTCTCGTAAGGGAGATGGACCAACGCGTTACTGACTTGGTGAACTGCTAAACCTCTTTCTCTTAATAAATCATCCAATGTTTTTGAAATTGTAATCAATTGTTCGTCTGTAAATGTTCACTGCAATTACCGGTTTCCGTCCCATTCGGGTAATTCCATCATGGTGCGTTTTCTCTCTTTTCTTTGTCCTAGGTTATATTTGGCCTATAGTATGTCGTGACAGTTATCTTTGCAATACTTCACGCGTATCGCCCCTGGTCAGTTTCTATCAATCCGTATAAGCAGTGTGAGAAACGTCTTTGCTTTCTCGCTGTAGAGAGAATATCCTTGGGTTTAATTTGTTTTTCGAGGAATGGGAAGACTGCAAGCAACGATGCTAGCCTCGATTGAAAGAGTATTCTTCGTTCTTTCGTATTCTGTGTTCTGGTGTCATGGTGGCCTGTTATGTTGGAGGCAATAACTCTGTCTACTGGCGATGTGTGCTCGTATGGAGATTGTACAATGAAAAAGAAATTGGATGAAGCCGTTTCAGTTACTTGCAGCCGTGAAGCTAATTTAAAATGGTTAGATTATTTTGGGATCGTTTGATCACGGTACACTCTGCGATTGGGAACGGGGAATCGTCGTAAAATGCAAACTTGTAGGTTGCTCGTATTTTATTGAAACAAAGCTGATTATAGCACTTTATACTTTTCTTCCCTTCGTCGTCATCTAGATTCAGCCACCCACTCCTGAATTGTGAAACAGTTTCTTGTTTGCTCATAACCATGGACTGGCAAACTTGAGTTTGACCCTTGTCCATGTAGCTTTGAGTAGCCACGTGAGATTGTAAACCATTACTTGTGCTCAGTAACAATATAATAGGATATCAGTCTACTTCTTTCGGAACTGTTTCGATACGTACCTCATATTGCATTGTTATTAATGCATAATATCGCCCCACGCGAGCTTGCCATCTTGTTTTGTATTGTGGGTTCGCCTCACAGTCCATGAATGTAGTCTCACGACCCATGCAGTTTCGGTAGCATCGTTAATCTGTTTCTTAAATATCTCGTGGAACGATCGCTAACATTACTGTGATTTATATGTTCATTCAGACGGTTTAATTAGTCTTTGAATTTAAACTCAATGATTACTAAATTGAGGAGGCAACCTCAGCCGCACACCTGGACCCTATAAGCTAAAAGCTAATACTTCTTCAGTTTGGGCAAATGCCTTCATGAATAACTACTCACTGTATAATATTGAAATATTAGCTATGTAAGTCTATTTCTTAGCGTGCAAGCCAGTTTCTTAGTACGCAAGACTATTTCTTAGTTGTGTGGGATTGTGAAACTACGTGTGTGTATGCAACTATTTCTATTGAGCTTAAGAGACAGTCAGCGTTTCAAAATTATTTCCTGGTGATAATTTTGCATTAGCTTGGAGGTTTCAGGGGTTAAATGTTACTGTTTATGGGAGTAATCATTGCTTTCTGTCACAAATCTTTCAAAATCACGAAAGAGATGGTACTGGAAGAAAAAGAAATTTTCGTATTATGGAGCAAGAATACAAAGGATGACCGAACAAAAAAGATATCAGAAGCAGTTGGTCACAGATTAAGGGCTGATAAAAGATACTGGCAAGGTAATGAGGAGGACTTCCTGAATGTGTGCTTTCGAGTGGACGATTGTATGGAATTAAAACATGGGTCATCGCATATCAGGCAAAAAAAATTTAAAAGCACTTCAAATGTGGTGTTAGTGAAGAATTTTAATAATCAAGTAGAGAGTTAAAGTGCGAAGTAAAGAACTACTGAACAGAAACAATGTGGCATAGTTTTTATGGAAGACATGTAGACGAAGACACATTTTAAAGAAACATCTGCCATTCTAGCTGGAAGACACACTAGAGGGGGGAAAATTGGAGGCCGATTCAAACTGGAATCCACAAATGAGGTTACAGAAGAAGTCCGACGTAATAGTTACGTAGAAATGAAAAGATTACCACCAGACAGGAAACGATGGAGGGCAGCCATAGATCAGAAGAAAACCTGATGACTTCAAAACAAAAGAAAAAATTATGATAAAGAATAATCTAGACTTTTAAAAGAATGCTGTTGTGCACAATAGAACAAAAGTAACAAGGTCAGTTACGTCTACCGAAACTGTCAGCGATTCAGGTAAGTTTACAATATACAGTCTTCTATTTGGCCAGTAACGTAAAAATCCTAAATGCAACACACATTTTTAATTTACGCTGAAGTTCTTTCTAGGGTCAACTCTCCCTATTCGATACTCGATTTGTTTACATGTGAATGTAGTTTCGGGTGTTGTATAGCAGTCAAATCCATTTATCTGCCTTGTTACATGCAGGTATAGTTCCACAGTAACGTGAGTAACGCCGTTCTGTATCAATATGACCCAGTATTCAGAGCTGGTTTCATTGGAAGTACGTATGTCTGCGAAATTCGGAAAGCAGTATACGTGGGGCAAGAGAATCTGAAATTATTCCACATGCAAAGGAAGTGATATACGACGATGATGAGAGACTTGAACATGATATGACATAACGAGATATTTGTGGAGAGGTTGAGAATGAAACTAAAGGAAGAAAGGATGGAAGGAAGACAGACGAGAGTTTAGTGTCCTATCGACGACGGAGTTATTAGAAACGAAGCTAGGATTGGGGAAGAATAAGGGAGGAAATCGGCTATTCCTTTCAGGGGAACCAGCTTACGAGATTTAATGAAATCATAGAGGATGAAATTGTTGTCCATAACTCATTCTGTCCTTTACCTGATTCTGTTTAGGGAGTCAAAGAACAAATTACGTTGATTAGACGGCATTCGCAGACGTATGTTTCTGAAAGGTAACAATATGTGCACCTCACTGCATCGATGAACACGTTTGTGGGTTCACGATCTGAAACGAAGTCTGCAATATCTTACACAACTTTTCATTCTGCAGCGCTCTACAGACCATTGTAGAGCTGTAAGATTCTCTTCAAGAAACTTTAAATGACGCCACGTTTAATGGACTGTGAATGCAGTATTAGTAATACTGTTTCCTCCAATACCTCTTTTAATTAAATCCGTGTAAGGTGGCATAATAAATGAAGGTCAGTTTCGCACCTAACGTAAGAGTTTTATACATCATAACGTAAAGGTGAATATGACACCTTACTTACTTCAGCGGTAATGAGTAGATTTGCCTATAAGTATGTAATGCAAAAGGGATGACACCCAATCGACGGTATTAACACACGCTACTATATAATGCATGTCAATGAGCTGAAGGTGGAACAAGCAGTGAGAGGAAACGTTTTGGTGAAAGCAGGCGTGGGCAGAAGGAGGGGCCGCACCATGGCAGGCACCCTGAAAAACTCTTAGGGGGCGTCCCTCAGCAGCAGTCAGTGACCGGACAGGTGATGCATACTAGACAGCAAGTAATGGGCCACCAGAAATAGGTTAGAAAGAACCTTTAGAAAATTGCATTTCGGAATTCCAAATGGATACGAACAAAACCAGTGATGCAGTTGATCACGTGAACAGTGAGTGGTACACATGTGATGTATGCTTTAACTTTTAGGCGTCTGGAACGGGCACAAAACGTCCGATTGGCGGAAACGAACCAGGAAGAAGTAAAGTGCCGAGATTTCTGTGCAGTTTAATAGTAGGGCCCTTGCGATTGGCAGAGAGAGTTTCCACAAAATGAGAGGAACGTTCCTATTGGTCGAAAAAACCCCTGATATGGAGAAAAAAAGAACCCAGGTGGGGAGACAGTTTGGCTACGAGAAAGACAAGAGCGAAATTTTTGGGGACTCTTCTCTGAAATGGTGTCAAGTGCAGGATGGGGTACATAACGCTCTGTGCGACTCAAAGGAGAAATTTGTGTGAACACTGCTTTCGCTGTGGCTGACATTGAGCTACATATTAGCTGTGGCGTCATCGAGCTCCATCTGTGGAGAAACGAACCAGCTAGTTAGGTAACTGTTCTTTCGAGGACTGAAGGGGCATTTTAATATGCACACTGCTCTATCCATACACTGCATATCGTCGTTTTCCAAGACTAGGGGTGAGTACATGTTTTCTCACATAACGGAATCTTGGGGAGAGTTTCCGCTGGAAAAATTAGCAAAAGCTTAATAATTTTTATAGGAATTTCAGAGGATGAGAGCAGCCATGCAGACGACAGCTCACGGAAGCTAAGGCAAATACTGCGACCAGAAGCATAAACGTTCACCAGAGGCATAAACGTTCACCAGCTTGCGTCCACTGTAAACTCGAGCGGACTTGGGTAATCTTTTGCTCAGCTTATCACAAAACTAACCATCCTCTGTCGACTTGATTGTCATCCTAAATACTACAGAACTTTGAACCGGAATTGGGTGATTTATTGTAGTTCTGGCCAACATCATAATGTAGCCGTAAGAATAATTTTGTAAAGAAACTTCTAGGTAAAATTTACCAGAGTTGTGTTTAGGATTATTTCACTTTCTGAGGCTGAGATGCGTTCGTTTGACAACTGTCGTAACATTGTTAACTGTGCAAATGCATGTATTTCTGTGATAAGATTGCAACATCAAACCAAAAATATTTACAGCTTACAGAGTTGTTGTTCTGTCCTCAAAACCTTACAACCACAACATTCTGAAATATCAAAGTATAAAAAGTACCATGACTCTACAACATTAACGATATAATAACAGAGCGCAGTAGTACTGTGGTAGAAACTCGCTTTGGGAATTAGTGGGAATGGGGGATTGGTGTTAGGCGGTTGAGGGTGGGAGGAAAAGGAGAACGGTAGTGGAGTTCGAACCTCTGCTCCAGAAACTAGACTTCCTTTATTTTCAGTTTCTTCCACTCACTTCAGTGAATGTTCGGATGATACCTTTGAAAAACTGCAGTGGATCTCCTACCTGTTCAAGCATGTCGTCTGTCTTTCTAGCTGGTGGCCCCCAAAAGCTTCTATTTTTTTAAAGTAGTATTGAGTCCTGAGCTACCAGGATTAGATCAATTGCCGGCCGGAGTGGCCGAGCGGTTCTAGGCGCTACAGTCTGGAACCGCGTGATCGCTACGGTCGCAGGTTCGAATCCTGCCTCGGGCATGGATGTGTGTGATGTCCTTAGGTTAGTTAGGATTAAGTAGTTCTCAGTTCTAGGGGACTGATGACCTCAGAAGTTGAGTCCCATCATACTCAGAGTCATTTGAACCATTTTGAACAATTTCAATAGGTCAATTTATGTAGACAGCCAATTTAAATCGAAGCAGATCATCACGAAGTACAAAAACTAGTCTTATTGTGAAAGCACTATATTTTATATTCGGTCCCTTCATTATTGTTCTTTCCCTTTCACTAGCTGTCAAATGAAACTTCACGAATTTCTGCCAGCCTAAGTCTGTAGCAACTACATCATTAGCCAAGGGTGCACTAAGCTTCTAGATGTAGTAATAGTTCGCAGTTGTAAGGTAATTTTTTTTCCCTTGCTTCCAGCCATTAGTGCTTAGGGTAACGTGATGTGCAGGCCCCTCGTTTCTGGAGTTTGATGGAGTCCACGTCAGCTGATGATCCAGACCGCGGAGATGTAGGGAATGCGAAGTACATATAGCATCCACATCCAGTAGTATGACGCAATGGACAGCAGGTCAGGAGAGTGCAATGAGCATTTAACTCAGTCCGGAGCTAGCGTGCCGCTGAATGAGGTTATCGCTAGCGCTGATTATTGGGCTACGGCGCCACACTCGAGCATCGGTTGGTCGGCAGTTGGCTGTCTTAGCCGTCCGCCTACAATGACGAACCAGGCGAAGAATTCACAGACGCACATGGACCGCGGTTTGGATTCCGAACAGACTCTGCTCCCATAATTAGTCGACGAATCTGAAGCAGAACAAGAGGCTTCCAAATAATCGAAGAAGACCAACGAGAAGGCGACAGTTAATCCAGCAAATGGGAGCACCTCGCCTAGGGGGACAAAGGAAAAGCAGACGATGCAAATAGTTTCGATATAGTCAGACACCGTGCTCGACATACACAACTTTCGTCGGCACCGCTGTTCGTGATGACGAAAGCCTTGGAACAGCGTGAAGAGGTGATGGAACAGCATGCGCGGAAAAACCACAACCAATCGTCCTATTGCTAATGGTGAATTACGATGGTCTATAGAAGATCTTGATATAATTTGTTGATCAAGACAATGTCGTCGTCGGATCTGCCGGAACCGAACTATACAATGGGACAGTGAAAGCTGGAGGAACACAGTAGAGCCACTTCCAAGTTCAGGGAGCTACGGTTGTCCTCTTACATATATCCGTCTTCAATAGACACGACACTAAGGAGTGTAAAGATTGTTTATCGAGATGTGCGTTTAAATTACAGCCGCGAGCACGTCCGGTGACAAATGGAAAACCTTGACTACGGCTCTCTACAGTTACAGCTACGTAAATACTCTCCGAGCGACTGTACGGTGTGTGGTTGAGGATACCCTGTACCACTTACTGGTCGTTTCCTTCCCTGTTCCGCTCGCACATAGAGAGAGAGAGAGAGAGAAAAAAAAAAAAAAAAAAAAAAAAAAAAGAAAGAAAGAAACAAAACTGTCTATAAGCCTCCGTATGAGCCCTAATTTCTCGTATTCTCGTATCTTATCGTCGTAGTCCTTATGCGTAATGTGTGTTTGCAGTAGTACAATCAATCAGCAGTCTGCTCCAGATGCCGGTTCTCAAAATTTTCTCAATAATCGTCCTCGATGAGAACGTCGCATCCCACCTGGGGTTCCCATTTGATCTCTTGAAGCATTTTTGCAACATTTAGGAGTTCGTCGAACCTACCGGTAACAAATCTAGCAAGCTGCCTCTGAAATGCTTCGATGTCCTTTTTCAATTCGACCAGGTACGGATCCTAGACACTCGAGCAGTATTCAAGTAAAGGTCTCACCAGCGTCCTGTATGCCGTCTCTTTTACAGATGAACCACACTTTGCTAAAATTCTTCCAATAAACCGAAGTCGACCATTCGTCTTCTCTACCACAGCCCTCACATCCTCGTTCCATTTCATGTCGCTTTGTAACGTTACGCTAAGATATTTAAACGGCGTGACTGTGACAAGCAGTACACTATCAATGCTGTATCCGAACATTACAGGCTTGTTTTTCCTACTAATCCGTATGACTTATATTTTCCCACATTTAGAGCTAACTTCCATTCATCACACCAACTAGAAATTTTGTGTAAGTCATCTTGTATCTTATTACAGACACTCACACTTCCCTGGGGCACTTCTGATATCAGGATATAAGGCGACAAATTACAATCGCAGTCGTGGCGGCCTTTCGGGCCATTTTAAATGGATCACCATCAGCTGAGGCTGTAATTAGCTATGTGTTACTGCGTACATGTGCAATGCCAATGGAGTGCGACCACAAGATGATAAATTTTGGTAGTTCGTCTGAGATGGAACACATCGACGTTTGTTCAGTGTCAGAGACAATTTGAATAGATCAATTTATGTAGACAGCCAATTTAAATCGAAGCAGATCATCACGAAGTACGAAAAAAAAGTCTTATTGTGAAAGCACTATATTGTCTTCCGTCCCTTCATTATTGTTCTTTCCCTTTCACTGGGTAACAAATGAAACTTGACGAATTTCTGCCAGTCTAAGTCTGCAGCAACTACATCATTAGCCAAGGGTGCACTAAGCTTCTTGATGTAGTAATAGTTCGCATCTTGGTACCAATGTGTGCGCCTGTTACTGGAAAACAGGCTCATGGCTATTGGGGTCACTGCCATATATGCACACATTTCCTCATGCAGAGTCTCACCCAGCTGCAACCTCTGCAAGGGACGAAGGCCATCGCCATCGCCACTGACACTTCTCATGGGCGCATTACCATTTTGGTAGTGTAAAAACCACCGAAAACTGTCCTCGATCCTGCTCGTGTTACGGCATTACTGTCCTCTCCAGTTAATATATGTCAGTGGGATTTTAATGCCAAGCACGCCGCCAGGCATTCTCGTCTAGAAAACAACAACGGATGGAGACTTCTTCAGGGGATTGAACAGGAAGGTGCTATCATTTTCGACCACTTCCGCCCACTAGGTACCCAATCAATGGAAGATAGCATTATCTGCCCATCATGAACGGCGTAATGTTTGGAAAACGGTGTGGGCTGCAGATAAGCAACACTAATTGTGGGAGCATGCAGTACGTCAATGAGAATGCGCCCCAAGTAACGTAACTTGCCACCCCTTCACCTACGAATGGTTGCATGATCTGTCCAGGCAGTTCGCTCGACATCCTCTGAAAGCCAACACCGAAAGAAGTCGTGTTTTGTGGGAACGGCAGATGAAGAGAAACGCCGCCACAAAGAAGACACTCAAAAGGAGCTTTCATTGAAGTGCATTGCCATCAGAGCTAGGTTTCACCAGGAAAGGAACTAATTCCTTCCTATAACGATGGGAGAGGATTCAGCCTCTTCATGTTGGCCAATCCACAGTCATCTACCTGAGGACAAGCCGAATGCCATAACTGATGTTTTCGAGAGCCTTTTGACAGTGATGCAGTGCTTTGTAGCACATATGATTAATAGAGGAAGACCTGCTGGCAATCTTGAATGCTGACGAAGGTGACCGCTATTTCGAGGAAGTGGGTGCCAAGGAAATTGCTGGACAACACTCGCAAGACTGGCGACCCTGACCAGCTGAAGACAGAACTCTTGCACCAGATGCCGCCACCAGTGGTGGGTACCATCTTACGGGTACCTTTCCTTTCATTCTCTGTTATGGTTCTCAACAGAGTGGAAGCACATGCGCATAGATGTCGTCCACATTCAAAAGCTAGGAAGGGATCCCCTTTTGCCAGCGAGTTATCAACCAATCAACTTGCTCCCAGCATTAAGTAAAATCTTCGACTGGGTTTAAGTGAGTCGCCTTCTGAAACATGACTGGGCTCAATACCTGCTTCCAGATGAATAATGATTATTCCGCAAGGGACACGCCCTTGATGTACCAAATTCTTCATCTTGTTGAAGAAGCAATGGATGACCTTGAATATCGGGAGTAATTTGGGGCAGTAATCCTTGACGTTTCGAAGACACTCGACTCTGTATGGCAGGAGGGGACCTTCTATGAACTTTTGGGTGTACCCTGCCTCATGTTCACCTCCTGAAGTCCTGTTTAGTAGTTTGAATCTACCGCGTCCGGAAGTAGGAGCATGAATGCTATTCATCGTCCATCCTCACTGACGACTTCAGCGAGCGTCAGATGTCCTCGCTTAGTGGGAAACAAAGTGGCAGCTTTGCTTCAACGGAGCCAAGATGCAAACAATCATCGTAGCCAGACGACATGTGCTGGCAGACATACCACATCTCGCCTTGGAGTCGCTGTTCCCTGGGGCAGCACTGTCCGATGACGTTAGATACGAGATTCACGTAGAAACACCATGCTACGCCGTCGTCAGGAAAACTGTCGTCTGACGCAGTTCTATCGTTTCTTAACACAATGTGGAAGTGTCTTCCGGCACCTGAGGTTGCTCTCTACCTCACTCTTTGAGTATGCTGCTGTTGTTTGGGCAACATTGCATGGCAAGTGTCTCCAGAAAATCCAGAACTGGGCTCATCATCTCCGTTGCATGTCCTGCGAAATTATTCTTATCTGACCTCCTGGTGCCACTGCTTCGTGAGAGGTTTAGCCAGGCCGTAACAGTATTCCAAGTATAAATTGCGCGGTCGCCCAACAGACACATCCATGCTCTAGGACAATGGGTGCAGGAGCTGAACACTAGTCAACGGCCACACCTTCTGCGTGACATGCGAGTTGCTATCAAGTCTGTAAAACGGACGAATCAAGAAACACAAAGAACCCCTTACCTTAGGTTATCTAAGAATTCATAGACTTGAGACTGGAGGCATCACTGCCAAGTTGGAACTTACCAACAGTTGAGGATTCAGCTGTCCCTGTCATGTGGAGTAACAGCAGCCAGCACGGAAAACGATAGTATATAAAAGTAGTATATAAATGATATTTCTGATGCAAAGAGCATATTGGATTAAAAATTTCAGGATACAAACAAAGATTATAATTTCATGGTACCCCCCAATCAAAAATTTATCTATATCCAGAAAATGAAATTCATATTTAAAACTTAAAATCTAATAAATTTTATTCTTTATAAATAAAAACCACCAAATTTCAACTGTCTACAACAACGAAATGAATTTCTGATTTATGTAAAAAATAACAATCTAATAAATTGGTTTCTTTATAAATAAGATCTGCCAAACCTTGACTATCTATACAATCGATTTGAACTTAAATTTAAAAAAACTTAAAGGTACATTTTAATCATAAACGTTTTAATTTCAAAAACTTCAATTTTTTTCTATAAATAAAACGAAAACAAAATGAACACCAAAGTTGAGCTATTTCAGACAGCTATGAAAAGCACTGCACTTTGCTTTCCACTATCCACTTTCAACTACTTTATGAAAACAATTAAATTTAGTGTATTTTGGTAATACTTTTTACCTCTCTTATTGTAACAACTATTTTACACGAAACTAAGAAATTTCTCATCTATAAATGGAAGTTGAAAATAAAATGTCTACTGAAACCAAAAAGAGATATTCTACAATAGAACTACTTGGAAATAAAACAAACCCAACAACAAAACATTTGGATTATGGTTACTAACAGAAAATATGAATAATAATAATCTCACTGCAAAGATTGGAAATATTGACTATACAAAGGAAGAACATATATTACAAGAATTTAAACCAATTACAGAACCTTTTTGTGACAATATTATGGTTGTTAATAGATTTAATAGATTGTGGTGGGGACATAAAAATAATGTATGTCTTGTAAAAAACATCAGCATGCGGTATCTTTAATAGTTTTTTAAGGTCCCGATTTTCTAAATTTTATTTAACAGGACTTCATGTTAAAGCAAAAATTCCTTACGTATTAGATTCTAATGCACAAACTATTAAAGGGGTCAACCAAATTATTATGAGGGTTAAATGAAAAGTAATGCCTTCACCTTCGTTAATTGAGTTTGGATTGGACTATTTTAATAAATCAAATGCAGAAATAATCCTTAGAATGTGATCTTTAATTACCAGTATTCACTTTTCCACATACTCACCAGACAATTGGATGCATTTCTGCCAGCGATGATCAAGTTTTCTGAAGCCATTACAGAAGAAGTCGACACTCTGTTGCCGCTACCACAGTCTTACAGTTCTCTCATCAGAACCATAGTGATGTTCCATGATTGAATGGAGAAAGGCGTCACCTTCATTCTTGTAACTCGAGACGAGTTTCTGACAAATTTCAAGTCTAGGTGCTTTCATTTCAGTAGTCAGCATCCAGGGTACCCATCATGCAGGGATCTTCCGATAGCCAAGCAAAGGAATAATGTGACCCACACGTTCTTATCAAACACCGATTGTGCTTGCAGTTTCACTCTGAGAGATACGACCATCGACCTGAATCAATCTGTCAACATTTTTCTTGTGAAACTCAGTGGTTGCTGTCACAGGACGTCCAGCTGTTTGATTGTCATGCAGGTCGGATTTCCCTGCTTCAACATCTTCAAATTTACTCGCCCATTGAAGCACAGTACTTACATCAACACGATCACCATAAACTGCTTTCATTCTCTGATGAATCTCCTTTGGAATGGCACCTTTTGCTCTCAAGAATTCAGTAACTGCATGTTGCTTAAATCGCACTGACCGACCGTCTGCACAGGGTTCCATACTTTACACTGTAACAACACAACTGTTGAATGCTAAGGCTTCCCGCCAACTGGAGCTGTAGAGAAGAAGCTATGAAACAAGCCAGTAGTAGCTGCATATCAATGTTGTTAAGCATTGAAGAGTTGCAATAGTGGATGCATTACCTTTCAGTCAACCCTCGTAGTAAAGACTTAAACATTAATTAAATACATTATTAATCGAATTATTTAAGATATTTTAAAAGAACATGCAAATGAACATAGGTTTGCAAGATTTAGATATAACACAACCGTTTGCTGGTATTTTTAACAAAGAAGAAATTATGATATACTTAACAAATAATTTTACCTTTCAAATGCAAGGAGCATATAAATAAGATTGTAACCCAATAGTTAACCAGAATAATTCTGTAATAATTCTGTTGGAAAATATTCTCTAACATGGATAAATTCTAATTCTAAAGCAAAAGTTATAATAAATTTATTTGTGAAATAATAAGAACAGAAATAAATAAACAATTCGATAACCATATTACAGATATTTTAAATTGTCTAGCTAAAAGATTAAAAGAAACATTTCCTTCTAACTTAACTGAGGAAAATGGATTTACAAGATTAGAAGCAACAATTTGCTATTGTATTAAGACAGATTGCCACAAAGACGTTTGATCCATTAACAGATTGTTTAGAATTGATACAAAAAATAGAATATATTTCGAAAAAGCTCCTTTTTATTCGGTTCCAATACCTGACATATGGCAAAAATTAACAGATACTCTCTAAAATATTTGTTTTATTGTTTTTGACGATCTTCTAGAATTTCCATTGGGGAAACAAAAATACTATAAGACTAATAGGAATACAAATAAAAATTAAAACACATAATAAAGAAGAAAAGAAAAATTATTTAAATTTGTGTTATCTACTTTTAGTTTTAAATTGTTACCTTGTAACTGTATTTAAATTTTCATAGGTACTTAATGTAATTTCTGTAAAACAAACATGCTTTATAAAATCTGTAGACACATATTTCACTAAATCCAATAGCTTATTTTCTACAACACCAAACATAAAAATACTGAAAAATTAGTATTAATAAAAGAAAATAATAATATCTCATTTGTATTTAGAATAAAAACGAATATTTCCCACAAACTTTATCTGTATCCTATAAAGACATTACGCCAATTAATGCAATATATTTGCAATCTACTAAAATGTAGGACCAAAACTTAGAAAATTTACATATATAAGAAAGAAAATTAGCATATTTGGAGAGTACCACATGTTTTAAAAACAAATACAAAAATATTTTAGAAAAGGAACAAAAATTAAAAGAAACAGAAGAAGAAATGAAAAGTTATTCTAAATGTAAGAGGATAGATCTCAGAGCAAATGGTATAGACAAAATATAAGATTTTGTTGTAAATGGTAAACGAAGATTTACATATGATGGAGTTTCACAAGAAAAAAACAGAATGAAATCTGTTTATGATGTTAAAGATGTTAATAAGAATAAATTTATAAAAATTATAGGTAATATAGATCTTCTCAAAAAAGAATTATTTGTTTGTATTCCATTTAATAATTTTAGACAATAATTATAAATTTTTTTATATCCTAAGGAAGAGTCATTTTTAGAAATAAAAACAGATGGTCTTTCTATTTTTAATGGTCACTCTACCCTAAGATAATTTACTTGAACACAATAACGATTTTTTAAGATGAAGACAGTTTTTCTATAATGAAGAAGATAAACAAACAATATAAAATATAAAAATGGGTGAAATATTGGAAAATATAAAAATAAAAAAATGTAAATGAGTAGAAGATTGAGATGGATGGTTGGAATTAATTATTATCAACATCAGAATCGAAAGTTATCTTGGAAGAGATAGATACATTTTTAAATTCAAAAATACACCAGATTGTCGTTGTTCCAGTTATTGGATGGAAGAAGGAATTAGAAATGAAAATATAAATTTAAATTTTATGGTTAAAGTCGAAAAAACTAAAACAACACCAATATGAACAAGGAAAGGCTTCTGTTCGTTTTTTAATTTTCATTTGCATATGCTTGCAATTGAATCTATTATAACTGTTTCGAATTTCTTTGGAATAACGATATTATTCTGCTATATATTTACAAATATAATAATTTCCAAACAAAGACCAAGGTAGAATTAAGTTTCCATCTTCTGCAGAATACATTTGGTAAACATTATATCCTAAGTAGTTGGATAATAACAGAAACCATTCCTTTTCTAAAATTTCCTTCGTTATGTGAATGAATATACCATTTCCCAAGGTAGAATATATTTAGGATTAATTAGATTATCCATTTATTAAAATTATTATACTTAAAAACTTTATTGTGTATACGTGAATTTTTATTAGATTTGTCTTTGAACGTTTCCTACACCTGTACTGACGGACTCTGCTGCGTTTAGAGAGCGACTGCAGCGAAACTTTACCTGTTTAGTTGGTTTTTTCTGTTTCCAGGTGGGGCCAACTCTGAAGTCAACATGTTCTCTGGCTGACCCATAGACATTTAGGGAACTTAATTTTTAACCCGAAGACCACTTTGTGGAACTCTTGTTCGGTATGTATAAAGAACAGTGCTTATGCCTTCCAGGTGTCAGACAGAAAGCTGATGGACTTCGTGAAAATTGCACTTACAAATCAATCAAGGTGCAATATAACATGTTGTTCTTGTTGTTGTGGTCTTCAGTCCTGAGACTGGTTTGATGCAGCTCTCCATGCTACTCTATCCTGTGCAAGCTTCTTCATCTCCCAATACGTACTGCAGCCTACATCCTTCTGAATCTGTTTAGTGTGTTCATCTCTTGGTCTCCCTCTACGATTTTTACCCTCCACGCTGCCCTCCAATACTAAATTGGTGATCCCTTGATGCCTCAGAACATGTCATACCAACCGATCCCTTCTTCTTGTCAAGTTGTGCCACAAATTCCTCTTCTCCCCAATCCTATTCAATACTTCCTCATTAGTTATGTGATCTACCCATCTAATCTTCAGCATTCTTCTGTAGCACCACATTTCAAAGGCTTCTATTCTCTTCTTGTCCAAACTATTTATCGTCCATGTTTCACTTCCATACATGGCTACACTCCATACAAATGCTTTCAGAAAGGAGTTCCTGACACTTAAATCTATACTCGATGTTAACAAATTTCTCTTCTTCAGAAACGCTTTCCTTGCCATTGCCAGTCTACATTTTATATCCTCTCTACTTTTACCATGATCAATTACTATGCTCCCCAAATAGCAAAACTCCTTTACTACTTCAAGTGTCTCATTTCCTAATCTAATTCCCTCAGCATCGCCCGACTTAATTCGACTACATTCCATTATCATCGTTTTGCTTTTGTTGATGTTCATCTTATATCCTCCCTTCAAGACACCATCCTTTCCATTCAACTGCTCTTCCAAGTCTTTTGCTGTCTCTGACAGAATTATAATGTCATTGGCGAACCTTAATGTTTTTGATTCGTCTCCATGGATTTTAATACTTACTCCGAATTTTTCATTTGTTTCCTTTACTGCTTGCTCAATATACAGATTGAATAACATCGGGGAGAGGCTACAACCCTGTCTCACTCCCTTCCCAACCACTGCTTCCCTTTCATGTCCTTCGACTCTTATAACTACCATTTGGTTTCTATACAAATTATATATAGCCTTTCGCTCCGTGTATTTTACCCCTGCCACCTTCAGAATATAAATGAGATTATTCCAGCCAACATTGCAAAAGCCTTCTCGAAGTCTACAAATGCTAGAAACGTAGGTTTGCCTTTCCTTAATCTTTCTTCTAAGATAAGGCGTACGGTCAGTATTTCCTCACGTGTTCAAATATTTCTACGGAATCCAAACTGATCTTCCCCGAGGTCGGCTTCTACCAGTTTTTCCATTCGTCTGTACAGAATTCGCGTTAGTATTTTGTAACCGTGACTTATTAAACTGATAGTTCGGTAATTTTCACATCTATCAACGCATGCTTTCTTTGGTATTGGAATTATTATATTCTTTTTGAAGTCTGAGGGTATTTCGTCTGTCTCATACATTTTGCTCACCAGATGGTAGAGTTTTGTCAGGACTGGCTCTCCCAAGGCCGTCAGTAGTTCTAATGGAATGTTGTCTACTCCCGGGGCATTATTTCGACTGAGGTCTTTCAGTGCTCTATCGAATTCTTCACGCAGTATCATATCTCCCATTTTATCTTCATCTCCATCCTCTTCCATGTCCATAATATTGTCCTCAAGTACATCGCCCTTGTATAGTCCCTCTATATACTCCTTCCACCTTTCTGCTTTCCCTTCTTTGCTTAGAACTGGGTTTTCATCTGAGCCCTTGATATTCATACAAGTGGTTCTCTTTTCTCCAAAGGTCTCTTTAATTTTCCTGTAGGCAGTATCTATCTTACCCCTAGTGAGGTAAGCCTCTACATCCTTACATTTGTCCTCTAGCCATCCCTGCTTAGCCAATTTGCACTTCCTGTCGATCTCATTTTTGAGACGTTTGTATTCCTTTTTGCCTGCTTCATTTACTGCATTTTTATATTTTCTCCTTTCATCAATTAAATTCAGTATTTCTTCTGTCACCAAAGGATTTCTACTAGCCCTCGTCTATTTACCTACTTGATCCTTTGCTGCCTTCACCACTTCATCCCTCAAAGCTATCCATTCTTTATCTACTATATTTCTTTCCCCCTTTCTTGTCAATTGTTCCTTTATGTATTCTCTGGAATATTTTAGTATTTTACGAATGAAAAAGCAGACATATATGTATCTTAACTTGGAAACGATGAGTGCTATTTAGTGAAAGAGAGAGAGGAAGCTAGGCGGATCGAATAGTTACTTCCTGATCTTAAAATAAATGTCTCTGTACCGTTAGTTTTTTGTATCATACATAGACACATTAAGTTACTTTTGGAAAGGTTACGTATCTCATATTTATGCTTATTTTTACTGTAACATATCATTTCCTAGCCACGCATTAATTCGCTATAGCGTCTCCTCGGCCCGATTCCTCTTGCAGCAAAAATTGAATTTTGTTCGGCCTGGAGTTGGTAGGACACTGTTTCCCTAATCCTCCTAAATGGAAATTGGAGTCGAATAGCCTGATTTTAAGAAAGAGTCTATTCCCCATGATGTGCTCAACGTAGTGCTCCTGATACTAATTGGCTGGAAGACCAACACTTTAAGTACTTTCATGAAGCAATATGGAGTTTCCAGAATCGAGGAGTCGGCATGCAACCACAAATAGTGGATGTGGAATTTTCATAATTTAAGAAGTCGGGAGAGTTATTTCGGGCAGTACGAAAAATTAAGAGATTCCGAAAGTGTATACGCGGCTTCGTGAGTGCATTTCGGGTTGAGCTCACTGGTGTTCAGGCGAATGTTCTCACTTAGGCCCGTATTACACTGTAAAAGATCTTTGACAAAGATCTTCGTCAAAGAATTTATCAAATTAATTTGATCGAACTGCTTCACTGTAGCTATTACGCTATCGTAAAAGTTTCCGTCGTAGTTATTAAGGAATGGATGCCGAACAGTTAATCGTATGTATAACGGCATTTAATGTAATGTTGGTGGTGACGTAAAACCCAGATTTCCTCCCTTTTTCCTAACGTTGCTGGAAAAGAAAGAACAATGAACACAACTGTGAGTGAAGGACTGAATAGCGAGAAAAGATGTTCACAATGAGAACATAAAGGACGATGAAAATTATTTGAGAGTGGGCGAAAAAAATTTCCATTTCTCCTTAAGAAAGTAGCCCCTCGTATTTGTAAAGAGGACACTCAGTCGAGAAATATTACCATTTCTTAATTTCATTCATCGTAACTGATGTTTCTGGAAGGCCTGAAACTGTGTGATTCATGAATAAATAATGAAACGATGTACTAGCTACATATTTCTTCATGCTTAACGTGACGTCTTTGGTGAATCTATTCACATTATTCAGAGAAAATACGTGCATAGATACACTCCTGGAAATGGAAAAAAGAACACATTGACACCGGTGTGTCAGACCCACCATACTTGCTCCGGACACTGCGAGAGGGCTGTACAAGCAATGATCACACGCACGGCACAGCGGACACACCAGGAACCGCGGTGTTGGCCGTCGAATGGCGCTAGCTGCGCAGCATTTGTGCACCGCCGCCGTCAGTGTCAGCCAGTTTGCCGTGGCATACGGAGCTCCATCGCAGTCTTTAACACTGGTAGCATGCCGCGACAGCGTGGACGTGAACCGTATGTGCAGTTGACGGACTTTGAGCGAGGGCGTATAGTGGGCATGCGGGAGGCCGGGTGGACGTACCGCCGAATTGCTCAACACGTGGGGCGTGAGGTCTCCACAGTACATCGATGTTGTCGCCAGTGGTCGGCGGAAGGTGCACGTGCCCGTCGACCTGGGACCGGACCGCAGCGACGCACGGATGCACGCCAAGACCGTAGGATCCTACGCAGTGCCGTAGGGGACCGCACCGCCACTTCCCAGCAAATTAGGGACACTGTTGCTCCTGGGGTATCGGCGAGGACCATTCGCAACCGTCTCCATGAAGCTGGGCTACGGTCCCGCACATCGTTAGGCCGTCTTCCGCTCACGCCCCAACATCGTGCAACCCGCCTCCAGTGGTGTCGCGACAGGCGTGAATGGAGGGACGAATGGAGACGTGTCGTCTTCAGCGATGAGAGTCGCTTCTGCCTTGGTGCCAATGATGGTCGTATGCGTGTTTGGCGCCGTGCAGGTGAGCGCCACAATCAGGACTGCATACGACCGAGGCACACAGGGCCAACACCCGGCATCATGGTGCGGGGAGCGATCTCCTACACTGGCCGTAAACCACTGGTGATCGTCGAGGGGACACTGAATAGTGCACGGTACATCCAAACCGTCAGCGAACCCATCGTTCTACCATTCCTAGACCGGCAAAGGAACTTGCTGTTCCAACAGGACAATGCACGTCCGCATGTATCCCGTGCCACCCAACGTGCTCTAGAAGGTGTAAGTCAACTACCCTGGCCAGCAAGATCTCCGGATCTGTCCCCCATTGAGCATGTTTGGGACTGGATGAAGCGTCGTCTCACGCGGTCTGCACGTTCAGCACGAACGCTGGTCCAACTGAGGCGCCAGGTGGAAATGGCATGGCAAGCCGTTCCACAGGACTACATCCAGCATCTCTACGATCGTCTCCATGGGAGAACAGCAGCCTGCATTGCTGCGAAAGGTGGATATACACTGTACTAGTGCCGACATTGTGCATGCTCTGTTGCCTGTGTCTATGTGCCTGTGGTTCTGTCAGTGTGATCATGTGATGTATCTGACCCCAGTTATGTTATCTGGGACAATGAATTCACGGTGTTCTTATTTCAATTTCCAGGAGTGTATTTTATGTGGTGTTTGTATGTGGGTTGCTCTGCCTCTCATTGCAGATGTTTTTTTATGGTTTATTGCAATCTGAAAATCGAACAGATATGTTTTGTCTAATTTTCCAAAACATGACATAAAGTGTTAAGAACTGGGTTATGCAATACACAGCCGTAACACGGTATTTATTTGTAATATTATTAACAAATACGCTATACGATAAAGGCTGGCAGGAATCTAGTACTTGTTTTCTTCAATGAGAAGGTACGAGACTGAACAAAAAAAGATTTTTGGCCTGCATGAGATTATCTGTTTGGAGAAAGTGTGGGGCGGCGGATAGTAATAAAATGGTCTGTGGTTATCTTATGTCGTTCTCCGTGTACGACAGCCTGAGAACTGTTTCTGCGGTCAGCCCGATAGCCAGAAAGCGATGGAGAACATAATGACCATAGTTTCCAGCCTGCATTGCACATTACTCTTTGTTTTCACTGAAAGAAAATATTCCTACTTGCTATTTACTCAGCGGGATCGGGAACTATGTCTATAAAAGTTTTGAGTTTTAAGTGTTTGGCATATTCAGTAAATGCTCACACCCACAAAATACGTCTCAGTACTGTAGCTAAAATCCGTATCGGAAACAACACTACCAACATTTAAGGGGCGACTTGTACAGGAAGTTCCAAGGAAAATCGTCAGTGACTGTGACTTTCAGTCATCAAAAGTTAACTGCTCGCCTTCGAAGTGGAAAATAACCTCACCACTTGCCATGCGGTTTTGTCAACATTGCAGGCAGCGCACAAACAGTTACTTCCGTGAAGTCAAAGCAATTCAGGACGGTGCACAGTCCTCGCGAATTCACTTCCTACTTTTACCGTAAACCCCTCAAGACTGTAGACCTCTGACACTATCCAAGGCACCAGAGACGTGGGTGTTTGACTGACGCGAACAGATTGACGTCTGGGTGTGAAGTGTGTTTCCAAGTGACTTTCTCGCCGAATTTATATATGCACCAAACGGAAAATTTTCTTTCAAGTGCCCTAAGGCACAGGTAGCAATATCTAAATGTTCCCTTCCTCAGAGACATATTAGTTAAAAAATTAGGAAATTTGTGGTAAGTTCCTATGGGAACAAACCGGTAAGGTCATCGGTCCCTGCCGGCCGCGGTGGTCTCGCGGTTCTAGGCGCTCAGTCCGGAACCGTGCGTCTGCTACGGTCGCAGGTTCGAATCCTGCCTCGGGCATGGATGTGTGTGATGTCCTTAGGTTAGTTAGATTTAAGTAGTTCTAAGTTCTAGGGGACTGATGACCACAGATGTTAAGTCCCATAGTGTTCAGAGTCATTTGAACCATATTGAATCATCGGTCTCTAGACTTACACACTAATTAATCTAACTTGAACTAACTTACACTAACAGCAACACACAAACCCATGCCCCACCTAGGACTCGAACCTCCGACAGGGGAAGCCGCGCGACCCTTGTTAAGGTGCCTTACATCGGACGGCTACCCCGTGCGGAGCATATTACGTAGTTAATAGCTCTGTCGTTTAACGATTTGCAGTCTTCTTAATTTTTATACAAATAGAGTTGAACTTTCTTTAGTTACTGAAAAAGCTTACCTCGACTGTATTTAAACTTTGCCGTATAGAATTTTTAGAACGGAACCGACAGTAGAACATGACCTGTTAAATGCTGCTTTAAGATTTCTTGTAACCATTCTTATTTAAAATGCAGTCTTAAAACTTGGCACAAACGCATTATTTTATGAATGTAAAATGTAATCGAGTGCCGTAATCACAACTTTTTATTACAAATACAAATGGTAGCTAATCTACTATTTTTTAGTAAATAACTTAAAAACTAATAGAGGCAGTTTACTGGTGTCACATATATGTCTGCACATGTAACTGAGACTACTTACAAATTTTCAGCTTTCTGCGTCTAATAATTAGCAGTTTTAATTTTTCATAAAAACTCCGATTTTAACCGAAATACTGCTCTGATCAGGTTGAGACTTGAAACTTTTAATTGAGACATACGTTTTCGTATTCTGAACAATTTTTACCTTTTTAGTTATATTATTCAGTGTCACTTTTTTTTAATATCGTATGTTTTGCCTAACATTTTCATTTGACCATTCTGAGATTTTTCAGTGTGAACGTTAATGTAATTAAGCATACACTGACGAAGTTTGGAAAAGTTATTTTAATTTCACTCTTATATTACGGTGCAATACATTGTATGTTCGGCACAGGCGCGTTATGATGACTGGTGCTGGTAGTAGTGGACTGGGGTAAGTCCTCGCACTGTCGCTCACCCCTATACCTCTTATAATGATACGGCGATTGCTTCACAAGGTCATTAATCGTTCGGAAATGACTGAAGGAAATGAATGTGATCAGTCGACACTGTCCACTGGCCACAGATCGAACAGCTTTCGATAGTTATAGCTCACTTTGAACTGGATAATGTCTCTGTTAAATGTATTTGCGTGATCATGGCGATTGTAATTGTTATTAGAACGACCTTAAGTATAGAATGGCGAACTCTGATGAAAGAAAGCCCACTCTAACTCTGTTCAGAATTAGTCTATGGTACAGAAGGAGTTGTTAATCGGAAAGATCAGTAATCTACATTTAAAAACATTTCCACTATTGGTCAGGCATGTTATTTCAATGTCATTTGTCAAAGAGTTTTCTGTGCCAAAGCTAGATTCATCAAAGGTTAATGCAAATTAAGTTTCCTACTGGTGTTCTGTTTGTGTATATCTCCGTAACTCTCAAACTTACATGGAATGTTGATAACAAATTCCAAAAGTGAATAAACCTACTGCAACACTGTGGTTATTGTTCCGAGTTGCTGAAAGAGATTTCTGCAATATGTGAACTCCACGCATAATTATGATTACTTTCTCTTGCTCAATGAATATTTTTTGCCTAAGCGAGAAGTTATCACAGAATATTATCACACAGACGTCAACGAATGAAAATAAGTAATATATGTTTACTTACTGACTTCTATATCCCCAAAATTTGCAATTATTCCTATGGCAAAGGTATTGAAACTATATTGTTTTTTCAGTTAAGTTTTCATCAGTATGCACATCTAAGAACCTGTAATTTTCTACCCCTTTTATCATCATTTACTATTTTATCTGCTGAGGCTTCTTTGTTCAGCTTCTCACCAATGCTTATATCATTTGCAGAAAGGCCTAGTTCTGCCTCATGATTCAAATAAAATGACAGATCATTAACACAAAGCAGAAAAGGTAGTGGGTGATTTACTAAACCTTATTGGGCTCCTATTGTAATTTCTCCGCAAACAGCCTACGGAATTTCTGCATTGTCTTCCTTAAATAAGAGCCAGACCAGACATTATCTGAACTACGTATCGTATAAAAACCTAACTTCCGTAATAGAGTATTAGGACTGACACAAGCAAGTGCGATACATACGTCACAGAAGATCTCAGTTGGTGTTGTTTTATCAGTCAAAGATTATTTTATGCGTACGGTATACGTGTTAAGAGCTGACTTAGTGGAATGCTCCTCTTGAAATCCAAATGAGATTGGTTAAATAAACCACTACCAAGTATGTGGGCTATAACCCTAGAGAACATAACCGTGTCTACAGTTTTAGAAAATGATGTATTGAGTGACAGTGGGTGGTAGTTATTGACATCTGTGGAGTCACTCTTTTTCTCAGAAAGCCTAAAAATTGGACATTTCAATCGTTAGGGGACACACCCTGATTTAATGATGCGTCACTTAACAGAATAAGAATGTTACAAGGACCACAAGTTCTTCTGCCTTACTGGAGAAGTTTTACTTTTCAGAGTCTGGACCATGATAGTCCAATCCTGGAAGTTTGTACAGTTACATGGTTGAATTAAGGCCAGCTGCAAGTGTGACTTGATGTGATACCCCGGAAATTCTGAGGTACGGACAAAGGGAACATTTCAAGATAGCCGAGCATGGGTTCTGCACTTCCGGTTTCAGGATAGAGCTTTAGTAATTTTGTACTTGTTCACTCAAGTGACCTTAAATGGATCTTTCTTACGTGTAACTTAGCTTGACCACATGGCTCTTATATTCGACACAGAAAGTGGGTAATTAATGTATGTTGGGTACTTGACGATTGGGTTTACAGCTATTTAATATGCTTCTACCGCCCTCGAACAATCCACTGTAAATATACTCATATTCCAGCACAGTGACCCGTATTGCCGGCCGGAGTGGCCGAGCGGTTCTAGGCGCTACAATACGGAACCGCGCGACCGCTACGGTCGCAGGTTCGAATCCTGCCTCGGGCATTGATGTGTGTGATGTTCTTAGGTTAGTTAGGTTTAAGTAGTTCTAAGTTCTAGGGCACTGATGACAGAAGTTAAGTCCCATAGTGCTCTGAGCCATTTGAACCATTTTGCACCGTCTTGTTTACGTGGCTCAATAGAAGGAATTCAGTAGCTATGCAGGGAGATAGAGCTACCCCTACCGATAGCTTATGTGCGCAAACCCGCGACACCTTCAAGATCCACGCGTAAGGTTTTCGTATTCTCTCGCTCGCTAAGCGCAGACTGTCAGTCCTATAGAAAAAATGAAAAGGACCCTTTTGTATGAAATTGAAAGTAGTTAAATTTTGAACTGCGATACATTTTTCGCCGGAGCCCACGGTTTTCGAGTTATTCAGGAAAAATGCATTCGAAGGTCACTTTTGTAAGTTTCTCTGAAATAATTCGGGAACTACGGCCTCCAGCGAAAATGTATCCCTGTACAAAATTTAACGAGCTTAAATTTATTACAAAAGGTACTGTTTGTTTTTTTCTGAAGGACTAACACTGTGCTGTAGCGAGCAAGAGAATATGTAAATCTAACACGTAGTATTTGTAAGCTCTGTGGGTTGCATGAAATCCGTGGGTAGATGCAGCTTAATCACCCTATATAGTTGAGTCCATTAAGGCACAAGAATTCTTAAGACTGTCAGTTGAAATTCCTAAAATAACAGGATGTAACGCTTTTAATGAATTACCAGAAGTTGCGCAGTATAAGTTGGACGTCATTGTTGAAGGTGAACGCAGACGACGAGATGATAAATATTTTTCTTTCCTTGCCATTTTTTTTAACAGAATGTACACTCACACAGAGATTGGTGCTTATTGTTATCATTGTTCCCCATTGACGTCTTACTTGACCACATGTCATATACTTAATGTGAAATATTTGCGTATTCGAATGTTAATACCATTACTGCAACAACAATTACAAAATAACTTGAAACTAAATCAATAATTTATACAGCTTTTACTGAATGGAACAGTTTAACTGGGAGGTCTTTGAAGCGCCGTGTGCCTTAACGAACTCTCCCAAGATCACAAACGGACGAAAGTATGAACTTTCAGAGTGTCTGTTGTGTCCCAAATATGAATTCGCTGCTACACCTGCCATAAAGGAATTCTTCCACAACTGCAATGAGACTACGTATGCTGTTCTGTATGTCTGTGGACGTTCAAACTTACATTTGTTTGGGCAAATGAGGCTGTCTATTCAGATATAAATTTGTCAGAAACAACGAATTGTTAAGCAACAGTCATTGGATTTGGTGCACGCTTTCAGTTTTTCTTCTCTCGCATGAAGCCAGCGTGGCGGTAAGAGCGAGAACGCATCACACTGCGAAAGAGAGACGAAGGAGTTCATATTTCCCTTTCTGTACCAACGGATAACGTGTTACAAAATTTTAGGAAAACTAGTTCGTTACTTCTTACTGGAAAGCAACGTGGGTAATAATGGGTTAGGTGTTTCACCAGTGGCTAAGCTAAAGACCTTCAATATACACTACTGGCCATTAAAATTGCTACACCAAGAAGAAATGCAGATGATAAACGGGTGTTCATTGGACAAATATATTATACTAGAACTGACATGTGATTTCATTTTCACACAATTTGGGTGCATAGATCCTGAGAAATCAGTACCCAAAACAACCATCTCTGGTCGTAATAATGGCCTTGATACGCCAGGGCATTGAGTCAAACAGAGCTTGGATGGCGTGTACAGGCACAGCTGCCCATGCAGCTTCAACACGATACCAAAGTTCATCAAGAGTAGTGACTGGCATATTCTGACGAGCCAGTTGCTCGGCCAACATTGACCAGAAGCGTTCAATTGGTGAGAGATTTGGAGAATGTGATGGCCAGGGCAGCAGTCGAACATTTTCTGTATCCAGGAAGGCCCGTACAGGACCTGCAACATGCGGTTGTGCATTATCCTGCTGAAATTTAGGGTTTAGCAGGGATCCAATGAAGGATAGAGCCACGGGTCGTAAGGCATCTGAAATGTAACGGCCACAGTTCAAACTGCCGTCAGTGCGAACAAGAGGTGACCGAGACGTGTAACCAATGGCACCCTATACCATCACGCCGGGTGATACGCCACTTTTCCAAAGTGCGTTCACCGCTATGTCGCCAAACACAGATGCGACCATCATGATGCTGTAAACAGAACCTGGATTCATCCGAAAGAATGACGTTTTGCCATTCGTACACCCAGGTTCGTCGCTGAGTACACCATCGCAGGCGCTCCTGTCTGTGATGCAGCGTCAAGGGTAACCGCAGCCATGGTCTCCGAGCTGATAGACCATGCTGCTGCAAACGTCATCGAACTGTTCGTGCAGGTGGTTGTTGTCTTGCAGACGACCCCATCTGTTGACTCGGAATGGAGACGTGGCTGCACGATCCGTTACAGCCATGCGGATAAGATGACTGTCATCTCGACTGCTAGTGATACGAGACAATTGGAATCCAACACGGCGTTCCGTATTACCCTCCTGAACCCACCGATTCCATATTCTGCTAACAGTCATTGGATCTCGACCACCGAGAGTAGCAATGTCGCGATACGAAAAAACCGCAATCGCGATAGGCTACAATCCGACCTTTATCAAAGTCGGAAACGTGATGGTAAGCATTTCTCCTCGTTACACGAGCCATCACAACAACGTTTCACCAGGCAACGCCGGTCAACTGCTGTTTGTGTATGAGAAATCGGTTGGAAACTTTCCTCACTTCAGCGCGTTGTAGGTGTCGCCACCGGCGCCAACCTTATGTGAATGCTCTTAAAAGCTAATCATTCGCATATCGCAGCATCTTCTTCCTGTCGGTTAAATTTCGCGTCTGTAGCACGTCATCTTCGTGGTGTAGCAATTCTAATGGCCAGTAGTGTATGTTCACATATTATCCTGTCCTTGTCAAATAATAGTTCGAAACTGGGAGAAGGTGATCCGTAAATTGTATGGCCATCCCAAGGATTGGTGTGGCCCTTGTTAAGATGAGTACCGTAAGTACAGCGAAATTTCCACAGAACTAAGTTGAAAAGGTTTTCCGCAACGATTTCCTACAGTTGTTGCTAAATTAGGTTTCATATTTGGATTGACCTACTTTCATACATTTTTCACAACCATCGAAATTCTAGCTTTCTTGAGTCAGTCGAGCCAACGCCTAGGTTATTACATACATTACCACCTCGTTACAGAACACCTCTTAGCAGAAATGCTAAGACTCCAATTACTCGTAAGTAGATGACATTCGCATCTGACCTCTAACAACAGCACCGCCATATTCGTAGTGAGCTTTTCTAATCTTTCTCCTTACATAAACGTTCCGGAACTCGGACTCCACTACCGGCACGCCACCTACGATCTGCTGGAGCGCTAGGCGGCAGCGCGTGGCCGCCGCGGGCGGCAGCGCCGGCCGGCCCGTGTGAGCACGCGAGTGTGGCCGCAGCCCGCGGGCGCGCCCCAGCGTCAGCCCGGCCGAGCGAGGGCCGCTTGTTAATGGCTGCCGGCAGCAGGTCCAGCCGCCGCCGTTGCTTAATTCCTATTGTCTGCATTGCCACACGGTAAACGGGTTTGCGCTAATACCCGGTGGACGCTTGTTGCGTCTGTCGCCTTCCGACGTCCGTGAGCGTCAACGAGTGTTGGCCAACGGGCGACGAAAGTGAGCTGTTGCCTCCGGCACGCCCACTCTTGCATACTGCGATATATTGCCTGTCACCGCTCTAATCAAAACAGATCGCACCCTTTAAAAGCGTTCACGCGATTAACTTGGTGGGCAAACGTGTTTGTTTTGTACCACACTTTCTCTAGTGCGTCGTATTATTTCTATTGCGTGCACATGGTACAAGACACAAAGTGAATTTGCTCTCTGTTGATCCACCGTAATTACGGGACAGCGGACGATCAGATATTTACCAAAGAACAGTCACCAAACTGCCGTATGTTTTCAGAAGTTGTTATTTAAACGAGCAGTTTCGCTATTTCACTAATGCCATCGTCAGCAATCCACGTATAGAGAATCAGATACATCGATGCATGCGTAGCCCGAGCCATCAGTACCTGTAGGACTGCTCAAGCGCTCAGCTATTGTCAAAACTTCTCACACTCATCCAGGTATTGACGGCTCCGGCTAAGCATGCATCAATGTATCTGATTCTCTATACATGGAGTGCCTAGGGGCCTGAAGATGACGTCAATGAAATACCGAAACCATTCGTGTAAATAAAATAACTCCTGAAAATATATGGCTGTTTGGCGATTTTTATTTGGTACATTGTATCTACAGTCGTAATTCTGTCCTTTTTTTGGACCAATACTAGCAGCTCTCGTCATATCCTAGGGCACTAAGGTACTAATTCTGTAGTTGTTGCTACATTGCAATCAGTTTCGCCATCCGTTTATTTTTTCTTCTCATACCTGACAGATTCAACTACATTTTTCTGAAAGTTCTATAAACCACACCATAAGTGAACACACTATTGCTATTAGTGCTAAATTGTGAACGTATCTTACTTTTCAGTTGAACAAAACTGTTTAAAGAGAGAAGTCTCAGGACGACAATATTATGAACTTTAATTGGCAGTTAAATTTCAGTCTGCACATTCCAGTTATTATCGAGCTGGAATTGCGTTAGAGATGAAGAATTTACGCGTACCAGAAGATATTTAAATTTGTTGACTTGTGCAGATCACGAAATCTTTCACTTCAAGTGTGGCTACAGAAATTAAACTGACAGTCGAAGGCGAATATGTTCTCCTTAAAAACGCGCTGCATGAATGCTACCCCTTTTTGAGGAATAGATAATGAAGAGAGAACTCGGAGTAAACCTAGACCAAAATTTGCTTATAAAACGATGGGTGCAGGGAATACTTTTCTGATAAATATCTAAGTAGCGTACTTTATGTTTATGTGTTAATTATGACGGCCAGTCTTGCCTCTGTTCGTCCCTGGGTGTAATCAGAATAAATATTAACACTATGGCCAATATTCTTCCGTGCAAATGAGCATGCGCTGGACTTGTACAGAGTTTTTGACCTGGTACAGTGCTGATATTAGCGCTATACTTAGTGAACCTAATACACCTGCCACGACGTGTCGATATTTGGCTCCGTTGTCGCCAAAGATCGCACTTAGAATTCTCCAAATTGGGCATTTTGCTCGCTTATACTCTGTAGAGCACACTGCGCTCGGGCATGGCTTGCCGAAGTACGAAAGCTCGAAGTGAGCAGACTGTGCCCGAAGTAGTCGCCGTAGGGATGGCAGAGGCCGCCAAGTCTGGCGCGGTCGCCGCCCCGACGTTGCGATCGCCTTAGCAGCGGTTTTGTTTGCCTGCAGGCTGGCGTCTCTCCCGATGTACTGCGACCAGTTGATAAACGACATTCACATCACTTTAGTTACGCTGCAGGCGAACGTGTGTGGTGGTGTCTAATAGCGATATCGTTGTGATCCATAAAAGAAAATAGATTTCTTTATGCAATAACGAGAATTCGGAGACTGGAGTTCCAAACGCAAAATATTTAAGTACCAGTTTCGTAATGATGCTAATGAAAAATCACATTGCTGGTTCTTTTATAGCACCATCTGCTTTAACGATTCAAATGTACATATGTGAACTTTAACACCTAATAAATTAGAAATTTAACAGGAAAAAATGGTCTGCAAGTTAATTACTGGTTACCGCAATCACAGTGAACTGACTCGTTTCGGGGCCCACAGTCTAATCACTCAGAAAACATAGACTTCATTTTCTCGGCTGATGAGCACAGGTGACATTCTCTCAACGGCCCCAAATAAAAATTTGCAAGTATCAGAAAAACCAAATTAAGATGTTACTACCACGTTGTAATTTTATGTTAGCTCATCAGCAACTGATATTTCATCGCATATTTGACGCACAGTTTTTAACGTCTCATCTCTGTCAGAAACAAACATTTTCAATAACTGGAAGTGCAACCAAACAAGTGTCATTATTCTGTGTAATGTCCGAATTCCGGCTTTCTCCTCTATGGGACGGAGACAGCGCTCTTTCAGCGCTCGCATCTATTATTAGTAGATAATACTGCGACATTTGTACTGTAGTGCCAAAATACCGGCGACAATGAAAACAGCCGTTTGTGGTTTTCATGGGTGGACACGCAGCGCGTATTAAACAAGAAAACTGGGTCGTCGGTAATACAAACATACCTCAGTATCTTCGGGCTCTGTATTACGATGCCGGCCGGGGTGGCCGAGCGGTTGTAGGCGCTGCAGTCTGGAACCGCGCGACCGCTACGGTCGCAGGTTCGAATCCTGCCTCGGGCGTAGATGTGTGTAATGTCCTTAGGTTAGATAGGTTTAAGTAATTCTAAGTTCTAGGTGCCTGATGACCTCAGAAGTTAAGTCCCATAGTGCTCAGACCCATTTGAACTATTTCTACTACAATGACTTTTCAGTTTGTGCACCCATAACAAAACAAACTCAATTTTTGGAAACTTCTCGCCTTCCAGTCCCATCTTTGAATGGCTCTAAAAATGTCATGAGTTCTTTTGCGGTGTTGTTGTCGTAACCAGTATGTTTTTTAGAGAAGCCCCTCTCCGGAAGCATTTCCCAGACTTTGTCGTACTGCTAAAGAACAGACTGTAGTATTCTAAAGACGCTATCCCACCTAGTCTCCATTTATTGCTTCAAGTTTGCCTGTATCGAATTCACGTCACCAGTTTTCTTCATGAAACGGGGAGCACCTCTGGCAGCGTAAGTCGTGGAATAAACCACTGCATCCTCATTTACCAAGTAATCGTCATCGAAAATGTGTTCGAGACTGGGTTAAAAACACCGAAAATGCATGCATAATGCTGAAAGGATCCAATGCGTTGCATATATTAGCGCCTCAGTCAGTAGCAAAACAAGTCTTATTGAAATGCTGGGGGTTTACTCCTAACAATTTGAATAATGTTTCCTCAGCGTAGTTCTTAACAAATTTCCCAGATTTGTTCCTTCTCACGAATATCATATTCCGCAACGCCTAATCTTGATAAACAAAATGCCCAGTAATAAATGTGTAACACATTCCCCTATATCCGCTGTACAGCCACATCCAGAATGATATTTTCACTCTGCAGCGGAGTGTGCGCTGATATGAAACCTCCTGGCAGATTAAAACTGTGTGCCGGACTGAGACTCGAACTCGAGACTTTTGGCTTTCGCGGGCAAGTGCTCTATCATCTGAGCTACCCAAGCATGACTCACGCCCCGTCCTCACAGATTCACTTCTGCCAGTGCCTCGTCTCCTGCCTTCCAAACTTTACAGAAGCTCTCCTGCAGATCTAGCACTCCTGAAAGAAAGGATATTGCGGAGACATCGCTTAGCCACAGCCTGGGGGATGTTGTTGTGATCTTCAGTCCTGAGACTGGTTTGATGCAGCTCTCCATGCTATCATATCCTGTGGAAGCTTCTTCATCTCCCAGTACCTACTGCAACCTACATCCTTCTGAATCTGTTTAGTGTATTCATCTCTTGGTCTCCCTCTACGATTTTTACCCTCCACGTTGCCCTCCAATACTAAATTGGTGATCCCTTGATGCCTCAGAACATGTCCTACCAACCGATCCCTTCTTCTAGTCAAGTTGTGCCACAAACTTCTCTTCTCCCAAATCCTATTCAATACCTCCTCATTAGTTATATGATCTACCCATCTAATCTAGAGCATTCTTCTGTAGCACCACATTTCGAAAGCTTCTATTCTCTTATTGTCCAAACTAGTTATCGTCCATGTTTCACTTCCATACATGGCTACACTCCATACAAATACTTTCAGAAACGACTTCCTGACACTGAAATCTATACTCGATGGTAACAAATTTCTCTTCTTCAGAAACACTTTCCTTGCCATTGCCAGTCTACATTTTATATCCTTTCTACTTCGACCATCATCAGTTATTTTGCTCCTCAAATAGCAAAACTCATTTCTCCCTGGATTTTAATACATATACCAAATTTTTATTTTGTTTCCTTTACTACTTGCTCAATATACAAATTGAATAACATCGGGGAGAGGCTACAACCCCATCTCACTCCCTTGCCAACCACTGCTTCCCTTTCATGTCCCTCGACTCTTATAACTGCCATCTGGTTTCTGTACAAATTGTAAATAGCCTTTCGCTCCCTGTATTTTACCCTTGCCACCTTTAGAATTTGAAAGAGAATATTCCAGTCAACATTGTCAAAAGCTTCCTCTAAGTCTACAAACGTTAGAAATGTAGGTTTGCCTTTCTTTAATCTAGCTTCTAAGATAAGGCGTAGGGTCAGTATTGCCTCACGTATTCCAATATTTCTACGAAATCCAAACTGATACATCGAAAGAGTATATCCTGAGTGAGAAACACAGTGCTCGCAACAGTGTTTGGGAGAGGCTATCGACTACATGTACTGTGACAAGTGATTTGTCCTGTCTTGTAGACAAGACACCACAATAGGAAGGTACCCGACTGCAGAACAGGACAGACTGTAAGGTCTGAAGCATTAGCAATGTGTGCCGGAGACCTTCGTCCGTTTTTACATTAATACCAGGTGAAACTTCATGGCAGATTAAAACTGTTTGCCGGGCCGAGATTCGATGTATCCAGAATGATATTTTCATTCTGCAGCAGAGTGTGCGCTGATATGAAATTTCCTGGCAGATTAAAACTGTGGTAGAGCACTTGTCCGCGAAAGTCAAAGGTCCCGAGTTCGAGTCTCGGTCCGGCACACAGTTTTAATCTGCCAGGAAGTTTCATATCAGCTGACATTCCGCTGCGGATGAAAATATCATCTAGAAAGATCCCCCAGGCTGTGGCTAAGCCATGGCTCCGCAATATCCTTTCTTTCAGGAGTGCTAGTTCTGCAAGGGTCGCAGGAGAGCTTCTGTAAAGTTTGGAAGGTAGGAGACGAGGCACTGGTAGAAGTAAAGCTGTGAGGAAGGGGCATACGTCGTGCTTGAGTAGCTCAGATGGTAGAGCACTTGCCCGCGAAAGGCAAAGGTCCCGAGTTCGAGTCTCGGTCCGGCACACAGTGTTAATTTGCCATGAAGTTTCACTTGTATGAATGTAAAATGGACCAAGGTCCCCGGCACACATTGCTAATGCTTGAGTACTCACAGTTTGTCCTGTTCTGCAGACGTGTACCTTCCTATTGTGGTGACTTACCTGTAAGACAGGAGGGCAGATCACTTGGCACAGTACATGTAGTCGATAGCCTTACCAGACACTAATGAAAATCTCTCCCAAACATTGTTACGAGCACTGTGTTCCTCACTCAGGATATATTCTTTCGAATCAAGTTTCGCTTTCACGCTTTCCTTCGTCTCAAGTTCACCCGCTTTGATTGTATAGCGACTGAACAACTCGTGCAACTGCTTTCCGAGTCCAAAGCGACTGTATCGACATCTGTCGGACTTAACTACACTCAACGAGCAATTCGAGCGAGCATAAATGTCAGATGCAGACCTCTAATCGCATGTCGCGTTGGTAGGTTGGAGGCGCGTGCACATGAAAACGAGCCCTTTCTAGTGGTATGAGGAGGAACCGTCGTCAGTCGCCTGCGCGTGGATACGGCGCTATGTTGAGGGAGCCAACGGCGGAGCGGGGCAGGTCCGGGTCGACAGCTTGGCCGGGAGAGAGTTCACGGCGGGAGGGGGCGAGAATTGAGCCCAAGTGTGTGCTGGCGCGCGAGAGCACGGTGCACCATGTCGCACGCGGCAGTTAGTTGTGGCTCACGGAACTTGGCAACGACTACGCTGGACGGGATTGGGATGAGAACTGTGGTGTTACTCGGAAAGATTATCCCTGTGGTAAAGTCCTGCACTCGATCGTTATTAAGAGTGAACGATAAATGACAGTTCCGTTTTCGTAGCCATTCCGGAAGAGCAAATGCTGTTTGACGGGCGTTATTATACTCGCACTCCCAGGTGTTCGAAGGCGTCCTATCCTGGTTGAGCCAGGCACAGTACTTGTTTAACGCTTTTGTCTGTGCCGAGCAGTACCGGGAAATGAACCGATTTTCCTTTCTGTAGAGAAAATCGTTGTTCATTGAGGAGGTTTTGTGCTCTCTCTTGTCCTTAAAATGTGTGACTTTCAATAGTTTCTCCGTTTTTTAGGACTCAAACTGGTTGCCTATGTAATGTGCTGTTGGCTGTTAAACACGCTGCAAGTTATTCTGTTGTGGTACTTTGATGCGGGCAGTAGCGACCGTTCCACAGCTTCGTCCCCCCCCCCCCCCCCCCCATTTCCCACGTAAAATCAACTAAGCGCTCTCTTGTCAAGGTGAAACTCATGCAAATTTCTTTTGATCTTCTGGCCGGTTTATTACGATTAATAATCTATAGATCAGTTAATAGTTTGCAAATCATGTCAGATCAAATAAGGGCTAGCATCCGCCTTATGCTTTCTATTTTGAACCTCGTTTAATATTTGATGGGGCTAATGCCCGACATCTGGCTGCTAATTTTGGATGTTAATTGTTTTCAATCAGTAATAATTTAAAGGGGTTAGTGCCCGATTATTGTTTCTATATTGAGGTCCATTTAATATTTGAAGGGGCTGGTGCGCGACATCTATATTTTAAACCATCATACCATCTTGCAGGGTTAGAGTCCGTTTATCTTGCTATATCCAAATCATTTTGACATTTTAAAGGGCTAATTCCCGATCTTTTTGTATTACATTTCCTGCGACGGATTTCAATGTCAGGATAGACTATTGGATGCAGCTAGTCTTGAGTAATCTCACTGTTATCGCAATTGCCAATGAAGTAGATGAAATACAAGAGCTCTGGGCAATAACTATCAGCTTCTTAAAGATTTGCTTACTAATTGTTGAAATTGTATATCGCTCAAGCACCCATTGAGCTATGGGGGAGAATCGCTGGCGCCAGTGACACTCTTTCTGGTCCGGGCAGCAATCCAGGTTGTTCTGGCATGCTTGTTTTTTCTTTGGTTTTCCTCTTCTGGCCGCTATTTAAGCGCAGCGCTTCCGGCGATGTGAGTCTTGGTTTTCCGCTCCAGAGCGCTAGAGGTTCTGCTTGCCCGTGGTACGGGAGTAGGTTGTGTTGTGGAGTCTCGCAGTGACACTTACGTGGAGCGTTGGTTGCTCGCGGCGCGGTGTTATGATTTGAGAAGTGTGTCAGCGCCGGATTTGTGGTGATGGCCTCTAATGTACTAGCAAAAGTGTATATAATACGACTTGATGTTGGATGCCTATGTACGCTATGTGGAGCCTTGTCGCTTGCTGTTACTAACGGTGGGCACTTGCTATTTTCTTTGAAGTGGCATTAGTGATCAATCTGATCGTAATTTGTGTCCACAGCCGGAAACAGTGTTTGACTTTGACTATCCCGCTGAGGCGGAAATAAGGAATTCACTCTTGTTTCTGGTAGATATATGGTGAATAGTGGTATTCAGAATATAAAACACTGCCCAGTAACGAGAGTACTAAGCGTGAATAGTGTGAAACTTGCGTGAATCATTCTAACGCAGTGCGCAGGCCATGTTTTGTGTTAAGACAGTGGGTTTATATTGTACTTAAGTGATTTATTCTGTGGTCTCCGTTTGAAGGGGCTGTGATATTCGTGTCTTGTATTATAGTTTTAATATTCGTGGTTTCGCAGGCCGTTAACTTCTCCTGACTTTATGCTCTTTATTGGTGGGGCTTCCTGTGAAAATTCTGAATTATGAACGGTAAAAAGTGAATAATTTTCCGTGTCATTTATTTGAGGTGTTAAATTTAAAGGGGGCATAGCCTTGAAACCAGAGTGTTTTGTGTTGTCTCTTTTGCTTTGGTTGTCTGTCCTTGTTTTGTTTTAAAATTGTTCCAGTGTACTACCAGCGGCGGGCACAACCAGTTCCCGATTCACTGATACCGAGGACGGCGCCTTGGGGGAAATTTGTTCGGGCGCTGTTTGGTCGGCCAGCTACGTTTTGGAGACGCTCCACGCTACTTGGTTGTATCCCTTCAATGTCGCTGCTCGCCCCAGTAGTCAACAGAAGTTAAGTATTTTTCTCTCTCTCGCTATTATTTGGGGAGTTTTCTTGTTAGGGTGTTCAAGTTGCACCAAGGTGCGTACCCTGTTCCTAGTAACTGGTTTCATTTGAATTTGTGTGGGTCATCCGCCGGAGTGTACCCGCTGTCGCATGGAATTTAATGTGACTATTAAAATAACTGTTTCGCACATATTTGGTGTTATACATGGAAGGAATTCCACGAGTGAGTTCTACAGAGTAGTCATTATATTATTAGCGGAATTCCATTGATCTGTTTAAGTGGCTAAGCTTCCCACTGCTGAAATTGTTCAACAAGTTGTTATTAAATTCTCTATACTGTTGCTTAATATACCTGTGGGGATTTTGTCCCAGTAAATTCCTGTTATCTTTGTGGAGAATTACGATTTTCATTCATATTCATTGGGGTCCCTTTATTTGTTTAATTAGAAGGGAAGGATCTTTACTTAACTTGTTTCATTCTATGTACTCATGTAAAGCTTGTATAAGGGCTTTGATTATCCTTGTTATTGGTGGCTACTGGAAAGCCAGTTTTGTAAAAGATTTTGTAAAGCTGTTTTGGAGATTTGTGTAATAAATCATCGTGAACTACAACTCCGTGTTTGCTTTTCTTGTGATTGCTGTTGGTGACTGTTTAAGAACAGTAAATTTAGCGTTCCAACTGGTAGCAGTGTTTTATCTATGGGACACGGGCCTCCTACGTTTTCACATGGCTTGTAGTTCTATTTCAATTGTGTTTTTCCTCAGAATATTACTGGTTATTTCTCAGATATTGCTCTCTGTTCCTTGTTTCCATTACCACCATGGCCGGCCGCACATGTCCGGGCATAGCATATTTCCGTCGCGAGCATCTGGTATGTCGCCGTATGCCAATTAACATGAGAATATTTTCGGGACAGAATTACCCGTGATCCACGCCTTACACCGGGCTGTGGCAATAGTATCAGACAATGAGCGTCAGTCTCATGGGACGTGGTTCAGAATTCATGCTTCGCCAATATGATAACTATTTGTGCCCCTTCAAGGCTAAGATCTTCAGCAGTCGATAGGATGTTTTATTACGCACCTCCGGAACCAAGTGTAGGCGCTCGACGCAGTGACAGCTGGTTAGATTCAAGGGGGGTGCGTGTGGTTACATACGATACCTTATCACTATACCTTGCATTAATGCCTTGAAAAGATAATTGAGAATGCGCTAGGTGACGATCAGTTTGGCTTCAGGAAAAGTAAAGGGACGAGAGAGGCAACTCTGACGTTACGGCTAATAATGGAAGCAAGGCTAAAGAAAAATCAAGACACTTTCATAGGATTTGTCGACCTGGAAAAAGCGTTCGACAATATAAAATGGTGCAAGCTGTTCGAGATTCTGAAAAAAAGTAGGGGTAAGCTATAGGGAGAGACGGGTCGTATACAATATGTACAACAACCAAGAGGGAATAATAAGAGTGGACGATCAAGAACGAAGTGCTCGTATTAAGAAGGGTGTAAGACAAGGCTGTAGCCTTTCGCCCCTACTCTTCAATTTGTACATCGAGGAAGCAACGATGGAAATAAAAGAAAGGTTCAGGAGTGGAATTAAAATACAAGGTGAAAGGATATCAATGATACGATTCGCTGATGACATTGCTATCCTGAGTGAAAGTGAAGAAGAATTAAATGATCTGCTGAACGGAATGAACAGTCTAATGAGTACACAGTATGGTTTCAGAGTAAATCGAAAAAAGACGAAGGTAATGAGAAGTAGTAGAAATGAGAACAGCGAGAAACTTAACATCAGGATTGATGGTCACAAAGTCAATGAAGTTAAGGAATTCTGCTACCTAGGCAGTAAAGTAACCAATGACGGACGGAGCAAGGAGGACATCAAAAGCAGACTCGCTATGGCAAAAAAGGCATTTCTGGCCAAGAGAAGTCTACTAATATCAAATACCGGCCTTAATTTGAGGAAGAAATTTCTGAGGATGTACGTCTGGAGTACAGCATTGTATGGTAATGAAACATGGACTGTGGGAAAACCGGAACAGAAGAGAATCGAAGCATTTGAGATGTGGTGCTATAGACGAATGTTGAAAATTAGGTGGACTGATAAGGTAAGGAATGAGGAGGTTCTACGCAGAATCGGAGAGGAAAGGAATATGTGGAAGACACTGATAAGGAGAAGGGACAGGATGATAGGACATCTGCTAAGACATGAGGAAATGACTTCCATTGTACTAGAGGGAGCTGTAGAGGGCAAATCTGTAGAGGAAGACAGAGATTGGAATACGTCAAGCAAATAATTGAGGACGTAGGTTGCAAGTGCTACTCTGAGATGAAGAGGTTAGCACAGGCGGGCCGCATCAAACCAGTCAGTAGACTGATGACTCAAAAAGAAAAGTCAAGTGACTCTGCTGATGATAATCTGTTCGCTGTGGTTGTTTTCGGGAGGAGAAGGTTGTGAGTCAGCACCGGTTTTTTCACTCACTGCCATTAATAACACCAAAGCGACACTGGAACTGCACAGTCTCCCATCACAGGCATGATTTTGTTTCACATGGCACTTTTTGTTCACGGCTCCAGAACAGAGTCGTGGTCCATGATAAATGACATCCATTTCAGTGGTCCGATATCAACCAAAATGGAAACATTTGAGATGCCTAATGCTACGGCTGAGATCCCACAATTTACCGTCTCGTAATCTTCAGAATCCTATAACCAGTTGTAGCTATTAGGATGCCTTTTAGCATAAATATTGCTACGAAATTTCGATATTTCAGACGTCAGAATTTCCTAAATATACCGTTCTTTTTATGGTTGCACTGTACGATCCTGTCTATGTGTAATGGTTTTCTTGATCTTTATCGTGGTCGTTGGAAATAATCTGAAGCAAAATAGCTCTAAATTCATACGACGTGTGACAAATTTCAGCGATAATCAGTGCGTGACCATCTGCTACCAGACCAGTTTCTTAGAATATTCTGGTTTACCTGTTTGTTCTCTGGAAATGAAACTTCATGTTTGGCTGTCGGAGACAGTTTATAAGCGGTCGCATACGACTCTAACTTTCCAACTTACGAGTATGAACCCAGAAGTAGTTCAAAGAGCAGTAATGGAGTTGTTGTTGGTCGACTATAAGCAGAACATTAATTTTAAGTTTGAATGAAGTGCATCACAATAGTTATTTAGAGATGGGAACTGGAATCCGTCACATATTAAAACACTTCCCGGAAACGAATGATTACTTGTTATGTGTACTCACGAAATGTATTCACATAATAGATGTTTTAGTTTTTGCTATGTATTTTACTGAATGTTAACTACGTAAAATGAACAGAAATTTCCGCTAACAACTTTTTCGAGTAAATTTGTGACTTACAATGACTTGTAATTTTGTCTTAATTTATTCTCAGTTGAGAAGCATTAAGTAATTTTAATCAAGATTTGATACAAACGTTTTAGATATTTTCGTGAGGCGAACGACTAGCATTCCACAAGTTAGAACGAATTTAGCCGTATTTATGTTAAAAAATTTTTTGTTCAAATTGTGGAAAAATTAAAATATCCAAGTACATTTCAAAAGCACGTCCGTATCTCTCAAAATTTGCTGTCAAGCGTTACCAGACGTTAGGGGTCGTTTAAGATACTAGAGGAAATTTTATCGTCAAGAAAAGTTCTTTGTATCTAGCTTGTCGAAGAAGTGTCGCTTGTTTGTCTTCAGTACGGAAGCGAGCGTTCGACAAGCACGCTAGAATCTGCACTAAATAAATCACGTTTGACATGGAGTAGGCAGTATTTCACGCACTACTATCCCATCCTGAATGTTCCATTCATAATTTCTTCAACTTTACTGTCACAATCATTTCACAATACGTGTGTGGGCGAAAGTAATTTGTTGTCCAGCTCTACTCGGTACCTATCCTGTCAGAATATGAATAATCGACTGGGCAAAGTTCCCATAGTCTTCCACTGAATGAGGGTTATGTAACAGGGAATGACATTTGCTTAGGCTTCTTTCAGTGAATCTCAGTTTGGTTCGTGATTTTCCTGCAACATGCTTCATATGTTGTTCCACTTCATATTGCTCCGCGCGGATGAACACAGATATTTAACTTCCGTGATTGTTTCTAGATTCCTCACCAATAGTGTAATAAATAAAATTCCTGTTTCTTTAGAAGTCCTCAACCCAGCAGCCAAGCTGGTGGGATATTATGTAATATCGTATTGTTATCATTAAATGAATTCCTGGTCCAGGCACGGAAAGTCGAAGGGATGTTGACGGGGCACAGTATTCTCCTCTTCCACGCACCCTCATGCAGGTACGATATGGAGTGGAATGTGGTTCGCACACCGTTTTTGAGGCTGTTTTGTCGACTTTGGAGGGTCTTAGTGCCGTTTTGTTGACTTTCCAGAGCCTGAAGTAGTTACTTCACAATCAGGTAGGTCCTCAAGAAGTAGCACGTGGTCGAGGGCAGACTGTACGAATCCTCGCACCGGACAATGACGGGAATCGAACCCGGCTCCTCCGAATGGCACCCATCTATTCCCAACACTCAGCTACGGAGGCGGAACATTTTGCTCATTAGAAGAGTGGTAAATGAGCCCATGTGTTAGTATCGGGCAGTTCATCAGTTAGAACGCGTATGATAATTCCTTACTACCTTCTGAGGACTCCATCATTACCATATACACCTTCGTCGAGACTTACGATACAGCTGCGTTCGAGAGAGCCATACTGCACTGTCTCCAGCAAGTAGCAGACGTCGCGGGGGTGGGCGAAGGACAACTCATTATAAAAGTGAAATCCGCCGCAGATTTACGTCTTCCGCAGACGCTGCGTTCGGCGAAGTGGAGCCCGCTAAGCAAACATAGCGCCTTGACCCCCGCGCAGTCAGCGTCCGTTGTCTCAAGGGTACGGGCTAATAAATTGGCGCCGCTTGTAAACGGTTCCGGCGCCATAACTTACTGCTTAATTTGAATGTGCGCGGGTGGCGGCTGCCCTTGACTCGCGCCACCAAAACCGGCGCCTCTGCGCGTCGCGTGCCATCTCGGTAGGAACGGGGGCACGGCCCAACGCTCTGCAGCCTGCACGTGGCCCAGCGCACCACGCACACAGCACGCGTCGCTGACTTGAAAGCTGCAGAACCCTGAGGTGCAGAATTTCCATTAACCCCCCAAAACTTTAAGAATTCACCTCAAAATTTTTGTGCGCCAAGTAAAATGGACAACGCGAAAATTACGGCCCTATGCATAACTCTTAAAGAGGAGTACTTGCACAAACTTTCTTACTAACGCCATCTGACTGAAGTAGTGTGTCGGTTATGATTTTGAGCTGATTGCTAATACACTACTGGCCATTAAAATTGCTACACCAAGAAGAAATGCAGATGATAAACGGATATTCATTGGCCAAATATATTACACTAGAACTCACATGTGATTACAAAAAAAAGGTTCAAATGGCTCTGAGCACTATGGGACTTAACATCTGAGGTCATCAGTCCCCTAGAAGTTTGAACTACTTAAACCTAAGTAACCTAAGGACATCACACACATCCATGCTCAAGGCAGGATTCGAACCTGCGACCGTAGCGGTCGCGCGGTTCCAGACTGTAGCGCCTAGAACCGCTTGGCCACCCCGGCCGGCAACATGTGATTACATTTTCACGCAATTTCGGTGCATAGATCCTGAGAAATCAGTACCCACAATAGCGCGAAAGCGCAAAAGCAGCTTGAGTCGCGCCGGCCAATCACCGAACTTTTCGGGGCGGGCGTCTCTCCCACAAAAACAAGTACACTGAAGATCACGTTACACTCACCTATCACTGGACAGTCATGTACCATTCTCCCACCGACGCCGCAGCCTCAAGAAATCGAGACTGCGACGGCGGATGAGGACACAGAAAACTACTACACAGAGCCCTGGCAGGTGGAGGGCCCAAAACGCAGACCAAAAAAAAACACCGGCACAAACAAGCGAGCAACCAAACTCGCTAGGCAACCGAAAGGCGCTGTTGCCTACACCCACTAGCACACCTCAGGCTAGCAACATTAACACACAACCAAACGCAAACACAGTTGTGGCGAACAACAACAAAGCACACAAAGCCACAACAGTGCCCACACAACACAAGACTGGTTTCCCCCCAGTTGTTATACAAAACTATGGGAACCTTAGTGCCCTTAACACTGCATTCGCGGAAAGGCACATAAACAGCACATTACATGCAAAGTACTCGGGGGATAGGGCCTCACTGTACGTTGCCACAGACACCGAATATAAAGATCTTCTGACCTTCCTCAAAGATCGGAAGATCGAACACTATACGTACAGGACGCTGGACGAGAGAACCCAGCAGTACGTGATCAAGGGAGTGGATCCCAGCACCCCCAACGAGACAGTACATGCGGCCCTTTGTTATTTGGGATTTGACTGTAAAAGTGCCTCCCGGATGACAGGGTTCCGTACACACGCACCGTTACCACACTACATGGTTGAGTTAGCCGACACGGCTGATTCCCGCGCCATCCTGCAGATAAAGAGCTTTCTGCGGATGGACGTGCGTGTAGAACTCTACGAACCACCCAACGTCCCCCAACAATGCAACAACTGCCAGCGGTTCGGCCACTCGGCCCTCCGCTGCGGCCTGGCAACTCGCTGCCGCGGATGCGCTGGCAACCACAGATCCAACACTTGCACACAAACACAGCCAAACCAGCGACGTTGTGCCAACTGCGGTGGGTCCCATGCGGCAAACTTCAGACAGTGCAACTCATACAAACAGGCGCTGAAGCGAAAACAAGACAGAAGTAGGGTACTGTGCGACATACCACGCCCAAGGCCAGCGCCGAACCCAGTAAGGAACGACGTAACGTTTGCCACGGTTACACGCCCTGGCGGAACGGCACAGGCTGCGGAACCTCAGCGCCCTACACACACACGTGAAACAACCGCTGCAACAGCCACACAACAGCCACAGACAACACCTGAAACCCAACAAGTATCGGTACCAACACCTATGCCCCCAAACAACACGACCCCACTCCCGGAAATCACGAGCTGCGAAGAAACGCACCATATACAAGAAAACACATCCACACAAGAACCCCCCGAACCCCAAGCCCAGAGGAGGAATAGACGTACACGCAAACACAGGGCGGGGAACACGAAATCACCACAACTGGCCACGCAACAACAACAGAACAGCAACACACAGGAAAACAGTCAACAAGACACCGAGACTGTAACTCACACTACCATCCCCCTCACCACAGAAGTAACTCAGGCGCCACAACCTCTACCACCAAACACAAATGCCGCCCCAAACAACACACCAATACCTGCACAAGCGGCCGCTAACACCACAACAGCACCTCAGGCTGCCACACCTAACACCAACACATCATCTGGGGGAATACTGGAAACACTATTCCCCCGACACACGACCATTGAAATCCTTACCAAGGTGCTGATGGCCGTCTCTACACTCATCACCCAGCTCATGAGCGCCGAACCCGGGCAATACTGGGCTGTCATACACACTACCATCACAACACTCTTTCACACTCTTACATGAATAATACGCCACACCCGGCCCATAACGCAGACCCGCACACACTATCACGGATCCTGTTCTGGAATGCAGACTCGATCCACAACAAAAGGGCAGAATTTGCCGCGTTCATGGAGCGCAAGGGAATCCTTGTCGCGCTACTGAGCGAGACTAAACTTAAACCGCACAAACAATTAAACTTTCCTGGCTACTGTGTCTATCGTACCGACCGACCGGGCGGCGCCGTGGCAGGTGGAACTGCAATCGTCATACACAAAGACATTGAGCACACAAACATAGAGCTCCCTGAACTGGAAAAAATCGAGGCTACGGCCGTCAGAGTCAAGTTCAACGGAGCCTACACCACACTGATATCGGTATACAACAGCCCTGTAGGCATTTCAACACGCGATATCAGCACACTACTCAACATTTCACCGCGAGTAATAGTCGCTGGAGATCTGAACGCAAAACACCCAGAATGGAATTCACGCATACGAAATCCCAACGGCAAAAAACTGTACGAACATTCACTTGGCAGAAACTACATCATACTAGCGCCGACTGAACCGACGCACATTCCCTATCAGAGGGGACACAGGCCAGACGTGATAGACATGGCCCTCATCAAGGGCATTACATCGACACTCAACGTTTCCGTTGAAAACGATCTGCCCTCAAACCACCAACCTGTAATACTATACATTGAGGAAACACTGCAGCACATGGAACAACGTAAGATGTTGGACTACGGGCGTGCGGATTGGACAAGGTTCAAGCAAACGCTCGATAGCCACATCCCACCTATACACGAAATTAATGAAACAGCACAAATTGACGAGGCAGTAGAAACCCTCACTAACGCCGTCCAGGACGCAATGGCAGGCACCATACCTGATCGCACCTCACAACAACACAGTGCGGCCCTGCCACAGGAAATCCTGGGCCTAATCTCGATGAGGAATCGCCTCAGGAGACAATGGCAGCGCACCAGGCGTCCGTACTTCAAACGGCACATTAACAGACTACAGGGCATCATACACGATAAAATACAAACACACAGAACACAACAGTGGAACCACAAACTCGAAGGGCTCGACACCACACGACCTGGCGTGTGGCAACTAGCCCGACACTTCACCAGGGAGAAAATATACACGCCAACACTTCAAGGGCCCGACGGACCTGCATACTCAGCGGAAGAGAAAGCAGAACTAATGGCCCGAACACTCGCAGCGTCATTCACACCGAACCTGGTACCATCAGATCCAGTGTTCACACTTGCTACTGACCAAGAGGTTACACGCATTCTAGCCCAACCATCGCGCGACGACATTCGACATGCTAGCACAGCCGAAGTCTCCTGGGCCATAATGCATTCCGCTGCTAGGAAAGCCCCTGGTCATGATGGCATTCAAAACCGTGTCCTCCAGGAGTTCACGGATAAAGCAACTGAGTACCTAACACACATAACGAATGCCATACTAAAACACCAACACTTACCCGCCTTTTGGAAGACGGCCAAGGTCCTGATGTTCAGGAAGCCGGGGAAAGACCACAGCCTCCCACAAAATTACCGACCCATCAGCCTTCTGAGCTCGCTCAGTAAGATTGTTGAGAAGGTGATTCTCAAACGCATCACTAGGCACTGCATAACAAATGACATCCTGAGACCGGACCAATTCGGCTTCAGAAATCACCACTCCACAACACAACAACTCCTACGGGTCGTTGAACACATAACACATGGCTTCAACATAAACAAAGCTACAGGGGCAGTGTTCCTGGACATCGAAAAGGCTTTCGACCGTCTATGGCACAACGGCCTCATCCGCAAACTCAGCGACGCGGGATTCCCCGACGGGCTGCTGCGTCTAATACACTCATAACTCACAGACAGGAGTTTCAACACTGACGTGCAGGGAAAACAGTCAACACGACACGGTATACACGCGGGAGTACCCCAGGGAAGCATCCTAGGGCCCCTACTGTTTAACCTCTACATAAACGATCTCCCAACCACACACAACACAATGATGGCAATCTACGCGGATGACACAGCCATCCTTGCGCAAGATTGGAAACCATCAAACATTACGTCACGCCTACAGACTGCACTCAGAGTGGCCGAGCCTTGGTTGGAGAAATGGCGTGTTAGAGTAAACGTCGACAAGTGCGAAGCCGTTCTGTTCACGAGAAGACCGAAGCAACTGCGCAAACACCGCTACTGCAGACCAATAACTCTACATGCACGTCCAATACGTTTCCGCGAGAAAGTCAAATACCTCGGTGTCTGGCTGGACCGGAAATTGCTCTGGGGGGACCACATACAACACATGACCAACCGAGCTAGCGCGAGGCTCAAACAGCTCTATCCTATGCTCAACAGGCGTAGCACACTGAACAGAAGGGTGTCGAGGTCCATGTACATGACACTTATCCGACCCCTGATGACGTACGCAGCTCCCGTCTGGGGATACGCTGCGCCTACACGCCTGCGCCGTCTGCAGCTCATACAAAACAAGGTACTCAAAATCATAAGCAATGCTCCACGATACACACGCATCGCGGACCTTCACCGGGAATACCGACTTGAGACTCTCACGGAGGTAATCCACAAACTCACCACAAGACTATACAGAAACTCCAGACATTCGCAGAACCCGTTTGTTCTGAATCTGGGGAACTAAGACCACAACCATAGATGGAAACATAAAAGACCAAAAGACATACTTGCAAGGACATAACATCTATGGCCAAGCTTACGCAAACATAACGGCACAGGCGAGCCCCTGTTAATCAGATGCATTTACTGGATATCCAGCTGAAATACACTGCCGAATAACTGGCACCATACAGGGAAGCCGTACCGTACACTGCATGCAAACAAGCTCCACACATCACATCCCCCACACAGTGAGATGATCTATGGCCGATCTCCCACTACTGTATAACGATATTGATTGTTCCAGGAAAGTAGCAGCCGCAGCAACTGGGACACATCGCCATCGCCTGTCACGGTAATGATGCATGATACCTATACTAACAAATCCAACCTTGCATGAACTATCGCAGCTAGTAAGCCACTACTGCTCTTACTTCCCATCCCACTGTCGCAGAGGTTTTTTTCCCACGGCACGAGCCATGGCACTTTTTTCCCTCTGCTCTTCAAATCGCTACCCTCACTCGCGTTTCGTCCACTATCTATCACCTGATGGACCGTGTTAATGCGTAGCCTTACCCAGACGCACGGACAACATCACAGCCCAGCATCCTGTGATCCACCCACTAGATAACTAACATGTTTACGGAGGTGACAGTAGAACTTTTGGTTTGGTCACCACGCTGGTGCGGGCGTGGAGGGGCCCCATCTCTAAGTACCCACAACAACCACCTCTGGCCGTAATAACGGCCTTGATACACCTGGGCATTGAGTCAAACAGAGCTTGGATGGCGTGTACTGGTACAGCTGCCCATCTAGCTTCAAGACGATACCATAGTTCATCAAGAGTAGTGACTGGGACATTGGGACGAGCCAACAGCTCGACCACCATTGACCAGACGTTTTCAAATGGTGAGAGATCTGGATCGAATGAAAGGTAGAGCCACGAGTCGTAAAACGTCTGAAATGTAACGTCCTCTGTTCAAAGGGCCGTCAATGCGAACAAGTGTTGACCGAGAAGTGTAACCAATGACACCCCATACCATCACGCCGGGTGATACGCCAGTATGGCGATGACGAATACACGCTTCCAATGTGCGTTCACCGCGATGTCGCCAAACAGGGATGCGGCCCTCATGATGCTGCAAACAGAAACTGGATTCATCCGGAAAAATGACGTTTTGCCGTTCGTGCACCCAGGTTCGTCGTTGAGTACACCATCGCAGGCTCTCCTGTCTGTGATGCAGCGTCAAGGGTAACCGCAGCCATGGTCTCCGAGCAGATAGTCCATGCTGCTGCAAACGTCGTCGAACTGTTCCCGCTGATGGTTGTTGTCTTGCAAACGTCCCCATCTGTTGACTCAGGGATCGAGACGTGGCTACACGATCCGTTACAGCCATGCGGATAAGATGCCTGTCATCTCGACTGCTAGTGATACGAGGCCGTTGGGATCCAGCACGGCGTTCCGTATTACCCTCCTGAACCCACCGATTCCATATTCTGCTAACAGTCATTGGATCTCGACCAACGAGAGCAGCAATGTCGCGATACGATAAACAGCACTCGCGATAGGCTATAATGCGACCTTTATCAAGGATGGAAACGTGATGGTATGCATTTCTCCTCCTTACACGAGGCATCGCAACACCGTTTCAGCAGGCAACGCCGGTCAACTGCTGTTTGTGTATGAGAAATCGGTTGGAAACTTTCCTCATGTCAGCTTATTGTAGGTGTCGCCAGCGGCGCCAACCTAGTGTGAATGCTCTGAAAAGCTAATCATTTGCATATCACAGCATCTTCTTCCTGTCGGTTAAATTTCGCGTCTGTAGCACGTCATCGCGGTGTAGCAATTTTAATGGCCAGTAGTGTATATTCCTGGACACAAATTTAAAAGCCTAAAAATTAAAGTAAGTGAAAGGACCAAACAGTAAAAATCATTATATTCAATATCCACGTTTATTCATAAACACTTTTGCGTGATCAATGTATAAAATAAACAATAAAAATTCTCTGTCAATTATCTACCCAAATCAGCATGAAGATTAAAAGGAAAGCAGTGTCAATCCCCCATCAGTTAAATTACTTCTTTCCCTCTTAATAATTTACTGTTGTACTTGTTTTTTCAAAGTCGCACGATAAGAGTACTGCACAATTCTTGTATTGGTCACTAAATAACAAGCCACTAGCTGATAAACCAATGACTTTACTTGATGCATTTCGGGTAGAGCCTATCCTCAGATTATCATGAACATCTTGATCATATATGTATAAAGTTTTATAAAATCTCGTCGCCCGTTTTGTAAAGGCGTCTTCGCTATTGCTGTGGATGCCTAGTTGCTTCTATTACGTTAGGCCGAGTTTGTCAGTTAGTGACACGGCTTCTGGTGCAGTACACCGCTAACACAATTTCTCCCTGCCGATATTACACAGCTACGTCCCAGGTCAGGTAACAGGATAGGAGAACGAAGGTTCCAGTCATGGACTGTGCGGCTGGTCCCGGCGGAGGTTCGAGTCCTCCCTCGGGCTTGGGTGTGTGTGTTTGTCCTTAGGATAATTTAGGCTAAGTAATGTGTAAGCTTAGAGACTTATGACCTTAGCAGTTAAGTCCGATAAGATTTCACACACATTTGAACATTTTTTTTGAGTACTAAGGTTCTACAACAGTCCAACAAATTAGTAAAGGTGTCACACAAATGAGTTACGAAGTTTTACTTATAATTGTCACTTGTCGAAAATCAAGTCCGCAACACTGTTTGTAAGACAAACACAAGAAAGGCCCTCAATGGCTAAGTGCAAATAATCGTAGGTAGACTTCACAGTGCATAATTTACGACAATTATCTGTACACTTCTGTTAACTAAAAGACGTTGCCTGTCTACGTCAGCCCTGGACGATGATCTATAACCAAGTGGGCGAGAGCTGTTCTTCTATCTTCCGAGTAGGCTTCCCTCCGTTGTCGTACGGTCATTAGTGGATTGCACTCGGCCAGCAATTGGCCGAGGGGAAGTCGATATCTTCATCCTCAGCGCATCCCGTGGCGCTGGTGGAGCTCGCCCAAGAGGCGAGTCTCTATGGCACTGGCACAAGCTCGCATCTTTGCGCCTGTGGTGTTTTAGCCATGGCTCTGTCTTGTTTGAACGACGCAGCATAAAGGCAGTATGTAACACATGCACGTTACCCAGCGCGTCGCTGACTTGAAAGTTGCAAAACCCCACGTTGTAGAATTTCCCTTAATCCTTCAATACTACTCAGAACTAATTGTGGGCGAGTACCTCTTTAAGAACTCACCTCCCAATTTTTGTGTACGGAGTTAAACGAATAACGCAAATATTACGGCCAAAGGCATAGCTCTTGAAGTGGGGAATCTGCACAAAATTTTACTCTCACTTTTGTCATCTGACTTTAGTTATGATTTTGAGCCAACTGATGATATCTCCCAGGACACAGACTTAAAAGCCTAAACCTGAAAGTAAGTGGAGGGATCGGAGAGAACCAGTGATCAAGTTCACTACTCATATTATTCATAAACACATTTACGGGATCGACATGTAAAATGAATAATCTAAAACCTGTAGCAAATATGAACTTCCAGCATGCTGCAATAACTTGTCAGAAACTTCCGTTAATCAGTAAAACGAAAAACTAAAGTTGCAACTTTCACTTCTTCTCAATCGCTCGATGACTAGTTTCGGGTCGGAAAGCATTTACATATACTATCCTGCAGGGCACAAAATTAAATTTACACTCATGTGCTATACAACCAAATTTTAAGCATATGCCAAAAACACGAAACATATCGTTTCAAGACTTACATAACATGGTCAAGAACGGTATTTCCGAAAATGCAAAAACCATGTGTCAAAGGTGCAAACGAACAGTTTCAGCGTATATAGAAAACTGGCAGTCTACTTCTTCCACTGCCGTAAGGAAACTTCCGGAAGGGGACTCCCTGTCAGGATATAGGAAACCTCTTGTATTCATTAAAATTTTCTCCAACCATCAAAAATACAACAATTAATACAATAATAATGTAAGTCAAAATAAAATTAATACTTTCAAAATTTTAGCCAAAAAGAAATACTTGTTGTTGTTGTTGTGGTCTTCAGTCCTGAGACTGGTTTGATGCAGCTCTCCATGCTAATCTATCCTGTGCAAGCTTCTTCATCTCCCAGTACCTACTGCAACCTACATCCTTCTGAATCTGCTTAGTGTATTCATCTCTTGGTCTCCCTCTGCGATTGTTACCCTCCACGCTGCCCTCCAGTACTAAATTGGTGATTCCTTGATGCCTCAGAATATGTCCTAACAACCGATCCCTTCTTCTAGTCAAGTTGTGCCACAAACTTCTCTTCTCCCCAATCCTATTCAATACCTCCTAATTAGTTATATGATCTACCCATCTAATCTAGAGCATTCTTCTGTAGCACCACATTACGAAAGATTCTATTCTCTTCTTGTCCAAACTAGTTATCGTCCATGTTTCACTTCCATACATGGCTACACTCCATACATATACTTTCAGAAACGACTTCCTGACACTTAAATATATACTCGATGTTAACAAATTTCTCTTCTTCAGAAACGCTTTCCTTGCCATTGCCAGTCTACATTTTATTTTCGACCATCATCATTTATTTTGCTCCCTAAATAGCAAAACTCATTTACTACTTTAAGTGTCCCATTTCCTAATCTAATTCCCTCAGCATCACTCGACTTAATTCGACTACAATCCATTATCCTCGTTTTGCTTTTGTTGATGTTCATCTTATATCCTCCTTTCAAGACACTGTCCATTCCGTTCAACTGCTCTTCCAAGTCCTTTGCTGTCTCTGACAGAATTACAATGTCATCGGCGAACCTCAAAGTTTTTATTTCTTCTCCCTGGATTTTAACACATACTCCGAATTTTTCTTTTGTTTCCTTTACTGCTTGCTCAATATACAGATTGAATAACATCGGGGAGAGGCTATAGCCCTGTCTCACTCCCTTCCCAACCACTGCTTCCCTTTCATGTCCCTCGACTCTTATAACTGCCATCTGGTTTCTGTACAAATTATAAATAGCCTTTCGCTCCATGTATTTTACCCCTGCCACCTTCAGAATTTGAAAGAGAGTATTCCAGTCAACATTGTCAAAAGCTTTCTCTAAGTCTACAAATGCTAGAAACGTAGGTTTGCCTTTCCTTAATCTAGCTTCTAAGATAAGTCGTAAGGTCAGTATTGCCTCACGTTTTCCTACATTTCTACGGAATCCAAACTGATTCTTAAGATCATTGAATAGTAAATCATAGCAGAAAATATATGTAACGTATTACAAAGTTGTATGCCATGTTGGCAAGTAAAAATCAAAATGTGGCCCTCAACTACATACCCTCTGACTCAGAGTTGAAATATTAAAAGTTTTGACTGGTTTCGTTGTCTAGGGGCTGGGATACGTAGTTGTCGCGTAACAAGCCAAATACTGCTGAGTCTGCAGTATACAATATACACATGAGTCGAATGGTTGAAGGTTCTTATCACTCAGCAATTGCGAATTTTGAATGTAACATAGTAATTTATAAATGAAAGCTTGCAATCAAAGCAAATCTGCAGGTACTATTTTAACGACTTTAAATGATGAGTAGGGTAGGGGAAGTACCTGCCATTTATTACTGTAAAAAAGTTATTGGTGTCGATGGTCCAGCAATTAAATAAAATATAAGTTGAATAACAGGGAAAAAGCAGATTCCTACTTCACGTAATTGGTTATGAACAACAACATACTCGCGAGTTCTTCACTTCTAAACGCATTCTACGTCTTCACTGCATAAGCCATGGAAGTTTCACAAGTGCACAAGTCGGCACTACGAAATGTTTCTATCTTCCGCGACCATACGTAACCTGCTCCACTCTCCAAGTCCTTCCTGCGACCGTACGTCCTGTACGACCCGATGCTCCTCCCTCACTTCCATACAGTCTCGCCATCAACGCGCGCTGTGATTGGCTAGAGCGCTCCCCTCATTTCTCCAAGCCAACGCACATTCACAAACATATTGAAACATATACAAAATACCGGATTTACATTTAAATAATTTGAAATTAAATAAATATTCCTACGGCTGGACCATAAACACGCTCTAATACACATTATTAAATGCATAAGCAAAAAAATAAACGTATATCAAAGGAATAGAAGCAAAAGTAACCCAGTAGCCTAATGTCTCTGTGCTTTCTACAACACAGTAAATATTTATATTTTACTATAAAAATACAGCGACCAGCAACTTTTTTTATTCCGTTTTATTTATGCCAATATGCATTTTCCGGTTTGCACCCATCTTCAGCTGGCAAATTACATGTATCTTCAGTTTCTACAGTGGTAAAATATCGACAGCAGTTTGGATGCTGCAGCTGGCCTGCTCAAAAGCAACGATTCCAATCATTTACTTCAATTTCGCGAATTTAAAGTTACGCACTATCAGTTGTTCATTTTACTTACATTCTCCTCTCCTTGTTTTTTCTTGGCCTTTCTTCTTTTTTGTAACAGCACAAACACTTTTTATAACGTATTTTACAAAGGTGCACTGCGTTATCCGCCATGTTGTCGACTGACAGTTTTGTTTACATACAAGCAGTTTATCTATGGACAGAGTTATATTTTACGAAAGTTTTGAGGTTCTAGCTAAGCTACTGTTTACTAAATACTGACTTGGGTGGTTGAAGTATTCTACGTACGATGTATACTAAGTTGTTTTGTTATTTATTTATTTTTTTTGGTTACTTAGGCAGTATTGAAGATAATAAATTAATATAACACATTTATACAAAGCAGCAATTCATACATTTACAAATAACAAAGATATTTTATGTTGTTTATTATTACATGCATTTGTTGTGTTTATATTAGATTCTGTTATTTCTTGATTGTGCTTAGTAAGTGGATTGATAAGTAGAGAGTGGAAGGTTTTCAGAAATATTCGGTTTGGTAACTCTGTTTGGTCGTTAATTATGTCAGAAGGAGATGCATGTTTATGTGAATAAAGTTCGATTTCTTCTAGGAGGTTCATTCTTTTTCCTTTGTTGGCTAGGTGGAGAGCTTGTAGGTTATGGGATATGTCTGTTACTTGATGTTCTTCTTCTGCTACATGTTGGGCAAATGTGGATTCATTTTAGTTTTTTACAGTAAAATACCATAATCCATGAATAGTATATATCGGATATAAACAAAGACACAGACGAATAAATATGTTTATAATCATGCTGCTACCGGATTTTCGTGTAACTGTGGAGTACTTACGGCCTGATGCGATCAATAGTAATCGGCCACTTTGACCTCCAATAACTCATGTACTATTAAAGTTACATGCCTATAATTCAAACCAATTTAGGTCTACACGAATAGCTTTCTAAAGACACTTCGATCGACAAAATCGGATGAACCGTTAAATTTTGGAAATTCGTTGTTGGATGCTACTTGTATAATTTACAGTCAGATACTAAACTTTGAACAAATAAAGATATTGAAAATCTGAGAACACCATCAGAATCGTCGTCCAAATAATGGTAATGTACATGTTTATTTTTAAGGTATCATGATTCCTTTGGCTGTTATTAATTTCTATATGAGCTGTGAAATGTCTGCTAGTATGGTTTCACGAAGTGCGCCATCTTTGGCACTCCCGCCATACACATCTCCTTCATCGACACAAAGCACAGTCCACGTCACAGCGTCAACACGGAATTCCCAGCCACGCGGTCGGCCTGGGCCACGTCCTGGGGCTACACCTCTCGCTCCGGCCGATGTTCGGCACCACGTGGCCACGCCAACTCCGAACTTAGAAGACTTTCAGGGCGCCACAACTCGCCCGTTACCTCACAACAACAACATTAGTATTGAAATAAACAAAAAAATAGGGGATTAAAAACGCTTCACCACTTCCAACCCTTCACAATTATAGAAACTTTACCATAACAAACTTTATAAAACACATTGAGATAAAATAATTTTCTCTTAACATGTTCCAGGTAAAAACGGACATTAAACCACAAAGTAGTCTGTCACAAATCCCCAAAAATTTACTTGCCATCCTGAGAGAAGATGTAGCATAAACACACTCATGGACGTGTAGGGTGGGAGTGTGGTTGCAAGAGGAGGGGTGGGGGTGGACGAGGAGAAAGGGGAGTTTATGTTGCAAACTGTCGAATATTTTCCTAGTCCTCAGTACTGTAAGAAGTTAGAGTCCAGATCTCACGTGAAACGAGAAATACTTTCGACAATGTTTGAAAGACCTTAAACAGTTTGTGTGGCCTCATACTGTGAATCATATATTCCTCTCACAGGCAGTCTACCTCTTACCGATCTTGTCAGGATTACCGACTGACTGGCACAGAGAGAATGTTCGACTGATCCAGGCGCCGATTCTCCATCTCTTATAATCTCACCCTTATAACACGCAAATTCTTTCCAAGTTTTCACATATACTTGTAAATGCTACGGAACACCATGCAGTATACCTGAGAAGATACATTTTTTGACGCTGGTCACTCTCTGATGTTTGAAATGAACATATGTTACACGAACTTTAAATAGGGAGGACATATCAAAAATTTGTGACATAGCAAAAGACACAAAATTACAAATTATCAGTCTACCACAACATTATAACATACATGGCCCCATTCATCAACTTGTGTACGTATTTGATAGCATCCACTCACGCCACCCCTTTACTCTAAGTGGCGCCAAGATTGAATTATAAGCAATTTTAGTATTGGCGTACCTATGTGTTATCATTTTCATTTAATAGTAACTTATAACTATCGTTTGGGTATATTAAGTTGATGCTTAGGCATAAGTCGTTACATACCTTGACTCATAATATGTTTTTCTCTCCTGTGTGTTGTGGTGTAATTGATTCTATGTTAATTAAAACGGTTTTCACGCCGAAACTATGAATGCTAAAAATATTTTACTTTCAACAGTTATTGTTGCAGCTATCTGTAGTAATTTGCCGTTTGAATCTATTCCGCTTTTGTATTCGGTTTGTGCGGTAGCACTTTAAATGTTTTTGCAAAACGGTACATAATCGGGTTTCTGCACTTTTGCTGTACAGGTGAAAACGAAGGTCGATAGAAAGAGCTCGTGGTACTTAGTCTGAAAGAAGGTCATGGAAAGCAGGTAGTTTAATTTTGTAGTCAGTATCCTACAGTTAGCGCAAAGTAACAAATGGTGGAAGCGTGGTGGCCGAAGGTTACTTCAACCATATTCTCAACGACAGGGATTCTCAGACGCCACCTCACCAGTTTTCCAACTCACCCATAGACCCCATTACAGTTTGCTCAGTACCTGGTTGCCTACAGCTCGTCAGGCACTCTCATATAAAATGCACATCAGACAGCGAATGACCCAGGGCCGAACGGGCCTCACCTAGCACGTTAATGCTGAATGCTGAAAAAATAAAATTAGTTATAGCAGTTAAGATCAGCTGCAGCTTGGCTGCACGCGTTCGGTGCCGTCTAGCAGCACGAAAGAGAAATAAATATATCAATTGGAAATTTGCTAGTAGGCAGGAAACGGCACCATCCAGGAGAGCACTCCGCCAAGAAGCACTATGCGTTCGCAGGGTACACTGCGTACTTTTGATACCGGTTTCTCATCTTTTACATAATAAATTTTCAAATTCATACGTCATCGCTCTATCGGTCTTAGATTTTCGTTAACGTCTAATATTTTTTAATTGTAAATCGCTATCAGGCACGTTAAAAGCTATGAGCCCGCTGGTGTTCTCAAACACACGAATTCCTATCAGCTGGCTGAGGCAGATTCGGCTGTTTTTCCTGTGGAAAACAGTTACAGAGCGTCCTTCACTTCGTGTGACAACTGAAGTGCTCGTCAATGACACAAGCATGATACCATCGAGGCCAACTTGCGCTCTTGGTAGAGTACGTCGTTTACAGAACTCACCTCACACTTGGGGTAGATGGTGACAGCCTCGACGTGGCCTACCCCCCCAGTATCGTGCCGCACAACGATCGCATTGCGAGAAGAAAATCGAAATGCTCAGAACGAGCTGCGACACGAGAAGCAAATGTCACCACCAAACGGCGGCCGGACGTAGTAATACCTCCCGGCCCTCACAGGCGAAGTTACGCAAGAGAGCGAGACAAATGCCTCAGTTTCCCCCCCCCCCCCCGGAGCCAAGTGCGTGGACGAATACGTATATGCCAAGTTAACATAGAAGGATACACGAGGACAAAAGGAGACATCCTCACAAAGCTACTAACAGAAGAAAAAATTGATGTGCTGACCTTGCAGGAAACACATCTATCAGAAGAAAATATCTCGAGACTTCTAATACCAGGCTATGAAATTGTGGGCTATAAAGCCCATAATAAACACGGTATTGCAACACTGATCAAGAAAGAACTGGTTGATAATATTGAGGAAACTATGCACCACGAATTTGCCGTGGGAATCAAACTAAACGATATGACTGTGTATAACGTGTACAAGCCACCTTCAGAAAAATGGGAACAACCTGTTTTACCTAACCCACAACACCCTGCAGTCATAATTGGCGATTTTAACTCCCACCACCCCAGATGGGGCTATCAGTCTTGCGACAAAGAAGGACTCATGCTGGCAGACTGGGCAGATATAAATAATTATACATTAATATACGATGCAAAAGATACCCCCACCTTCTGTTCAGGAGCGTGGGGCACAACATCAACGCCCGATCTTGTTTTGTCTCATCTGGAGAAACTGGAATAGCACTTCCGTCCAAGAGAACTGTACTGAGCCGTATTCCTCGGAGCCAACACAGACCAGTTATTATAGACCTTGGGATCCAAATACCAGTAATAAAGAGCCCCCCTATAGCCCGCTGGAACCTCAGGAAGGCTAACTGGGTTAAGTTTAAATATACCATTGAAAATAATGTAAACAGAATTCCCCCAATTCCAGAAAATTACGACAGATTTACGAAGTTAATTATCAAAGCGGCACATAACTCAATACCAAGAGGAGCGCGGAAAGAATACATCCCATGCTGGACAAAGGAGTGCGAACAACTACTCGATGAATACAACAAAACAGAGAATCCAGAACTAGGAGAACAGCTCATAAGAGCTATGGACGAGGAACGCAAACAGAGATGGCAAAAGCGGATGGAACAAATGGACTTTACGCACTCCTCACAGAAGAGCTGGAGTCTACTGAGGAAACTTGGCGGAGCACAATTCAAGGGACGGAACATCAATAATAAAATGATCCCTAACAAGATATGCTCTTCTATACTACAAACATCCAGAATCCATGCCTCCGCCTCGAAGAAAAAAGAACTGCACCAACTGATGAACGAAGAGCTAGATGCAAGCGAGGAGGAAGCAGGTTTAGCGAACTGGGTAACACAAGAAGAGATAAATATAGCACTAAAGAAAATGTCACCTGGTAAAGCAGCTGGCTGTGACGGCCTTCTTCCAGAATTCTTGAAGAACCTCGGGCCAAAGGGAAGAGTATGGCTGTCTTCTCTTTTCTCTAATATCATAGATACCAGCCGGTTACCAAAGCAATGGAAAAACGCACAAGTCATAGCCATCCAGAAACCAGGGAAAACAGGAGAGAATTCTAAAGATTATAGACCGATATCTTTATTGTGCACCACTTACAAGCTGTTTGAACGAGTCATCCTAGGCAGAATAGAAAGTAAAATAGAAGCTGCTCTTCCCCCAGAGCAAGGCGGTTTTCGAAAAGGAAGAGACTGCTGCGACCAAATTCTCGCCCTAACCACTTTCATTGAAAGAGGTTACCAAAACAAAAAGAAAACGGGCATGGTATTATTAGATCTCACCTCAGCATACGACACCGTATGGACAAAAGGGATACTGTATAAATTGTCAAAAGTCGTGAAATGCAAGAAGATTATAGATCTAGTCAGAAATATGTTGATAAACAGGAGATTAAAGGCATCTCTGAATGGGAAAACAAGCAGCTACAGGACACTACAAAATGGTCTCCCCCAAGGGTCTGTGCTGGCTCCATGCCTTTTCAATTTATACATAGCGGACATCCCAAACCTGGAATCTCGTTCTTTTATGTATGCAGATGACATCGCTATCGCGGCCCACGGCAACACTTTCGAAGAACTGGAAGAAATTTTAAACAGGGTTCTGGAACGACTACAACAATATTATGACAACTGGCACCTCAAAGTAAATCCGACTAAATCCGTGGCATCAATAATGCACTTGTGTAACAAAGATGCAAATCGTGAGCTAAAAGTGCAAATAAAAGGTAAATTGTTGAAAAACGATAGAACGCCAAAATATCTGGGTGTTAAGCTAGATCGCACTCTCACATATAAGAGCCACCTGTACGAAGTCGCCCAAAAAATGAAAACAAGAAACAACATCATAATGAAACTGGCAGGAACAACCTGGGGATGTTCCACTGAAACTCTACGCACATCAGCACTGGCACTTCTGTATAGTGTAGCGGAATATTGCGCACCCGTCTGGGCCCGCAGTAGGCATGTCAGATATATTGATGTGCAACTTAACGAGACAATGAGGCTCATAACAGGAACAGTAAGTCCCACCCCGAAACCTTGGCTGCCCGTCCTTGCCAATATCGAACCACCCTCGATTAGACGTGAAAGAGCAATCCAGAGGTACAAGGAAAAGTTCAGGGACCTACCTCCTCCCCCTGACAGATTGATGTCAAGAAATCCCTTCTGGAAAGAACTCAAACAACAGATTGATATCGATAACCTGTGGAAACAGCAATGGCAGGAAAGCAAAGTGAATAACAGTTTCCTTATTGAGGACCCATCTCAACGAGTTCCAGGCTTCCAACTCCAACGTAGAGTGTGGGTAACTCTAAATCGTCTGCGGACAGGTGTTGGTCGGTGCGGATATTTGTTGAAAAAGTGGGGTTTCTCCCAGGACCCCAATTGTGAGTGCGGAGAGAGTCAAACCATGCAGCATATAGTTGAGTGCGACGTACACGGACTTAAGGGAGGAAATCTGATGGACATACATGTGATAAGTGACCAAGCACTTTTGTGGCTGGAAACCCTGAAAATTTTATTGTAAATCATTGTTAATGTTAATTTAAATTTTTATGTTGATGTTTGTAAGTGTATCACGCTTTGCCTGTAGCTGAACGAGAAATAAACCTCACACTCACATATTAGACCTAAGACAACAAACAGCCACACAACAAAAATCAACTAGAATGCAAACCAAGTCTTCTTTGCATCATATACTCGACGGTAAATATCAGCATGGTGAAAAATGAACCTGGTGATGTCTTTACTTCCCCTACTTCCAGCATGAATACCATAAATACTACAAGTGAATTTTCTACAGAGAGACAGAGAGAGAGAGAGAGAGAGAGAGAGAGAGAGGTTCCATCTTTATGTTTCCTAGAAGATATATTTTCTGAGAAAAAACAACAGTCCGCTCTTATGGTCAAAAACGTCTCGATGTTAATAGGTAGGTCTGCAGGTAATTTTTTTTCATTATTCGCAATAAAGTTTTTTTTTATTTGGAATATTAACACAAAAATTTAGCGAGTGTTTCATCCGACGCCCGCCCCCTATCCCCAAAGACCGGTGTACGAGTAGTATAAATCGAACAAACGCGCACGAAAGTTGTCTGAATTTCAGGCACTTTATCATGTGACGACTGCGCCGTTAAGTGGACCTACTCAATTTCCTCCTCTGCAAACGGTCTGAAATCATTAATTCTTAGATTTATCGAAAACTTTTGGGTTGCTTGTCTGATATAGAAGTATAACTAAGAGTTTCTTATTCTCGATGGTTGAAACGATTCCACCCCGTCTATTAAGTCTTTTGGCTTTGACTTTTTCGAGTAAGAAATCTTAGCGACCAAAACTCTTTCACAGAAATTTCTTCAAAATGTTCCGCGACTGACATGACGAAGCTCGTTGGACCCGCTGTGTCACAGGTAAATAACAGTTGTGATGTACTTAATTCAAAGTTAACACTGATACTCTGCTTACAGGCGACCAGTATCGACTCCATTACTGCTCTCTGAACTACTTCTGGGTTTGCAATCAGAAATCGGAAAGTTAGTCGTATGCGACAAACACGAGGAAATCAGACCGCTTATAGACTGTTTCCCACCATCAACCATAAAGTTTCATTTAGGGAGAACAAACAAGTCGACTAGAATATCCTAAGACAGCCGTTTGGAAGCCGGTGCTATCGCACTGGTTATCGCTGAAGTTCGTCACATGTCATATGTATTTTGAGCTATTTTGCTTCCGATCATTTCCACTCTCACTCTTTACAAGTAAATACGTCGCGATATTTAACGACCGTTGTCTAGCACTCCTTATCTGCAAGCACGACAGTTAGCTCGAATTCTACCCGAACAGTTGCGTTGATATGTTCGTAACTTATAATCCAAAGCGAGATCCACACTCGAAATAAACACAGCCATGGTTTACGATAATCACAAATTATTTAGATTTAAAAAGTCAGATTTCGGATGGAAGGTTCATATGGCCAGTATTCATGGATGAGAATACGGTAAAACTAATACTCATCCTATAGACAGGAGTATAACAATCTAGTGGGTTGTTATTTGGATGCAAAAATTGTCAGAAAGTAATTAGATTCTACTCTTAATTCACGAAAGTAATTCTTCTTTCCTATTCATACAATTTTATTTGCCATTTCTAAGATTTTGCCACTAATGTAAATTTTTCTTCCTTGTAGCCGTCACGGTCTGGTTCCTGTTAATCATCCCGATTACCATTCGTAAAGTGTATTGCAATATTTCGCTATGCTAGCAGTTCTAACTTCATGGGAGGAAGGAAACTAAGTTTACGACTACTACAGCTAATCATAATCATTTTTCCATAAAATACGTCATCAAATTGGAGCGTTCCGCACAGAACGGAACACACGCGTTATGTTCCCATTCTCTCTCCCGTGACACACTCGACCCTTGCTGTCTCAACTTCGAGTATCGACACCATTGGAATTACAGTACGAGTACACAAGGAAGCGAAAATAATTCACCAACAAGGAGAGCAATGCTTTTATTAACTGATTGGGCACCTGTAGTTGTGCTCTTCCATAGAGAAGAAAAAAGGTTCAAATGGCTCACCAGTACCCTAGAACTTAGAACTACTTAAACCTAACTAACCTAAGGACATCACACACAGCCATGCCCGAGGCAGGATTCGAATCTGCGACCGTAGCGGTCACACGGTTCCAGACTGTAGCGCCTAGAACCGCACGGCCACCCCAGCCATAGAGAAGATATATGTTTCTTAGGTGAATACATTTTTGAAATAAAAGTAAATAAGCAGATTTTTATTAGAAATTTTATTTTGAACGAGAGCGCGTGCTTTAAATTTACTTTCATACTTAATTGCCACCAATATTAAGGCATTTGTATTTTGAACATCATAAACGTAGAAATTTGCTGCCTGATAAGGCAACTGTTGAATAAAACACACTTCTTGAGAACCCACATCACATAATGTCGAAATCGTAAAACGTCTGTTCTCTCTCAGTTTGTCATCACTGTTCTTCACGAAATCGTCAGTAATGGCCGAAGGTCGCCCACGTCGTTCCTCATCATGCACATTCGTATGGTCATGTTTAAAAGTTCTCATCGATTTCCGTACCATCCCTTCGCTAATAACGTTTTCTCGGTTCGCTTCACTGTCTGATCACGAATTTTAGCTTATACGGCTTTAGCACTAAGAAAACATATCACAGCGTGTATTTCACAGTTGGCGGGATTCTCAGTCGGAAGAGGCATTTCACATACTACAAAGAAACATAAAAAACGCCAAATATTGGTAGGAATTGTGTAAAAAGGTACATATTTTCACGTAAAAATAAAACTGATAAGAAAAATATACTTGTTTTATTTTTATTTCTAAACGGAACAAACTGAAAAAACTCGCCTCTTATGTTAAAAATCTGGGAGCATATTAAGTTTTATTCCGAATCATTGTAAACCGTGATCAATGGTTGCAACACTACTGAAGCATATGGCTACTTGGACCAGGTTTTTTTGTTTTTTTGTTGTTTTTTTCCCCGAGCACTCAGTAGGAGTCGTCTTGATTTCTGTGAACTGGAACTGCATTCCGAGGATATACATAACTCGTCCTTGCGTTTTATCCCCTCCTCGTTATTCAGAACAAGTCCGAAGGCTTACCGTGAGATATGGCCCCTGTCTACCGAGAGGTTTATTAGCGTGAAATCGTTGGCGAAACCTGAACTGCTTCCAGTTGTATCTACATAGTCGTGGGATGAACACCGGAGTCGCCCGACTAACGGCACCGGAAATTTGTTTCATACAAGTTAAACATTTTTTATCTTCTTGTTCTGCTAAACCAGGGCTTGCGTGTAGGAGGCGTAACATAGTCCTACGAAGACCATACGCTCCTAATACATGCTAATTTTGCTTCATTCTGTTTTCTAATACCACGATGACGTCTAGCCAGTAAGATAAAGTCATGTAGGATGTGTGATATTATTCATGATTGGAGTGATGCTACCTTGGTACACGGAGTGCAGCTCGTTACCTGATAAACAGTGTCAAGTGATAAACGGGTACTGAAGTAATTTGACAGGATCGCTACGTGTTAAATATTTAACATGTAATTTAAGTCCAGACCTCAAACTTCTCGCAAGAAAGGTTGTTAATGAAGAAGTGTTATCTGAAGAAAAGTGCACGAAGGTCTAGTTGAATCTCGTCAAAATTTGACTTGAGTAAAAGCCAAACAAGTGCGTCTAAAGGATTGGTTAGTTTAAAGAGTAAAGGGACCAAACTGCAAAGGTCATCGGTCCTTCTAAAGGATTCATGAATCACAAATTTATTTCCTTATCGAACAATTGCAAGATAAATGAACTTGTAAGTTTCCTGTCGATGATGATTAAATTGTGTGGCTATTCGAGGAAACAGCTTTGTCTTCCTCTGAAGTGATTTACAGGATCGATGGCAAAACTTAAATATGTGCCCTTTCCCAGACGTAGCTGTCTGAAAGCTATGCAGTCAAAAGGTGTCAAATTCGGTGTCAACTCCAAGAAGCGCAGATCGCCTGGGTGTCGGAAAGAACTGAAGCTATGTTGTCGATGTGAGTATCGGATTAGGCTACTGACACCAAATAAACCGCCGATTGAAGCTTCTTAGCAGATTGAAACTATGTGCCGCACTGGAACTCGAATTTTAACGTTCCGCAGACTGATCTATTCAAGGAACATCAGCTACACACCTTCTGGCTTCATCTCTGCTAGAATCTATCACCTGTTTCTACACACCTTTTTGAGTAGCAGTTCTGGAATGAAGACTTAGTTAACTTGAACCTATGTTTTGTTTCCAAGATGGATCTTTCACTTTGTAGCTGTGAATGCAGTGTTTTAAAACTTCGAGAATTATTAAACAGTCTGGCGGCCCTTCTCCTTTCGCACGACATTCTATAACCGCTACATCGTATAACACACCTTGCTGGATTCTCCGAAGGTATTCTTTCTTTCGTGATCGGTGATGCAGTAAGATACGAAAAGAAACTTCTATGAAGATTGAAAAGTAGGAGGAAGATACCGGTAGAATAAAAGCCGTGAATGAATAATCGTAAGCGTAACTCGATAGCTCAGTAAGTAAGGCAAAATTGGAGGTCAGAGTTCCGGTTGGGCACACAGTTTCCATTTGCTAGGAAGTGTCGCTGCAGTCTACTCTACGGTATGGACTGGAATATTCGTTATGAAATCCTCTACACCTCGGTGCTACAGCATTGCACTTACCATATGCATATATACAGGTGACACCCACCTAGTATGGGCGTTAGCTTTCGAAAACCACTGTACTGTGAGAACAGGACGGAAATATAAGCCTAGATGACCGGAAAACGTCTGGCAGATTTAACTGCCAATGGTTTTTCTGTATTTATTACAAGACGGGTACTTCTATAGCGCCAGCTGTATAATCCCATGGATAAAATATAGATGAGGCCCCCACAGCAAATCAGCGATGCAACAGTGCAATGTGGGACAGCTTGCTGAACCGGAGTTGCTGTACATGTAGGTGAGAATCTCCTGCTGTCAGTACATACGCAGCTTCACTCTCTTTCAAGATGGCGTTCCACCTTGTTATTGCACACGGCGACTTCAGGAATAGATTCCTAAACGCAGGGCGAGCTTTCCATCGCGATTCATTAACTCACAAGATTTCAGTACTATTGACTTACTGGGTTATTTGACTTCTGCGAATTGGTTATGTCCTGGCATTGACAAAACAACCCCGTTTATTAAAACATCCAGTTCAGTTGCACACGGTCCCGCAACTTGTACTTTACGGCCTGTAATATTTCTGGCCTCGCCTCATTGCATTAGCTGAAATTGAAGGAAGAAGAGAAGTGAGGTGCAGACAACAAGTGAAACGGTGGTTAGCAATTTTGTTAAAAACTGCGTCAATTTAGCTGTTGGATAATTTAGCTGGGTGCCACAATAGAAGATGTAGAAGTTACCGCCGAAATTTAAGGCAGCACTTGACGGCCTACGTGTGAATGTTGCCAGGAGCGAGTGCAGTCGACATTGAAAAGTGTCATTCAGACTGTGGCTGAAGATCGCTCCGTCGTAAGTGTACAGCGCGAGATGTATGCAGTGGTTCTTACAAGGGAACCTCCCCATCGCACCCCCCTCAGATTAAGTTATAAGTTGTCACAGTGGATAGGCCTCGGAAAACTGAACACAGATCAATCGAGAAAACAGGAAGAAGTTGTGTGGAACTATGAAAAACAAGCAAAATATACAAACTGAGTAGTCCATGTGCAAGATAGACAACATCAAGGAGGATGTGAGCTTAGGAGCGCCGTGGTCCCGTGGTTAGCGTGAGCACCTGCGGCACGACAGCTACTTGATTCAAGTCTACTCTCGAATGAAAAGTTTAATTTTTTGTTTTCAGATAATTATCAAAGTTCAGGCACTCACACATAATCGACTTCGCTCTCCAAAATTACAGGACATGTTCAGATTTACTTGCACATATGCAGGATTTGACGGTCTACACACGGAAAAATTTGAAAACGTTAAAAACATATGTTTTGACAGAGCACAGGGAAAACTGCGACTGTGAAACTGTTGCATTCATTTGTTGCAGTTTATGTGACAAACTCTTATGTTTTCATCACTTTTTGGGAGTGATTATCACATCCACAAGAAAACCTAAATCGGGCAAGGTAGAAGAATCTTTTTACCCATTCGCCAAGTGTACAAGTTACGTGGGTCGACAACATATTCCTGTCATGTGAAGCACATGCCGTCACCAGTGTCGTATAGAATATATCAGACGTGTTTTCCTGTGGAGGAACCGGTTGACCTATGACCTTGCGATCAAATGTTTTCGGTTCCCATTGGAGAGGCACGTCCTTTCGTCTACTAATCGCACGGTTTTGCGGTGCGGTCGCGAAAACACAGACACTAAACTTATTACAGTGAACAGAGACGTCAATGAACGAGCGGACAGATCAAAACTTTACGAAAATAAAGAATTAAAATTTTCACTTGAGGGAAGACTTGAACCAAGGACCTCGCGTTCCGCAGGTGCTCACACTAACCATGGGGCCACCGCGCTCCTGCGATGAAATTATCCTTGATGTTGCTTATGTTGCACATGGACTACTCAGTTTGTATATTTTACTTTTTTTTCATAGTTCCACACAACTTCTTTTGTTTTCTCGATTGATCTGTGTTCAGTTTTTCAAGGCCTATCCACTGTGCCAACTTATAACTAAATCTGAGGGGGGTGCGATGGGGAGGTTCCCTTGTTAGGTGTGTCAGCAGTGTAGAGCGTGTACATGATCGGTCCAATGACGGAGCCCTGTGCGACGCCAACATAGATAAGACGAATTGTGGACATTACAACACAGGCTCGCCCATGGAACGACGTGTCGTCGAAACTAGAGTGGATGAGACGATTATGTGACAACGGCATCCCCCGCTCAAGTAACTTGACCAAGACAGTATCATGCCACACTGCCGAATGCTCTGGAAACGCACCGAATTATTCACGGGGCCCCATAGCGTCGAAGGAGTCTTCCGCTAATCGCAGGAGTTGGTGCTCGGTTGAATGATACTTCCGCAACACGAACTACTACTCGAGCAGCATCGCCTTGGAAGTGAGCCTCAAACTACATCAGTCGCGTTTAGCGGGGGTGAGTCACTGCGCACGCAGCCACGGGGAAACAAGAGCCAGGTATGTTGTTCGACGGCAAACAGCGTGTTTGAATCGACGCTGAGGTTCTATGCTGGACCTATCCTGTGGTGGCGATGCATCATTAGAAGCCGTCCGCAGCCCGTGGTCCAGAGGTTAGCGTCGCTGCGAGATCTCACGTTCGATTCCTGGCCAGGGTGGAAATTTTCTTCACTCGTCATCGTTTCGTATCACTCTCATCGCCACGCAGGTACCTAAAGTAGCGTCAGACAAAAAGACTGTCATAAGGCGGCCGAACAGCCCCAGACGCCTCACAGACAATAACGCCATATGATCATTTCACTGGCAACGGCACTGTTGCGGTGTCTTGGCGAGTTCATCAAAGAAGACAATGGAGTCCAAGCTCTGTCGAGGCTAAAATTTCTCTCTCCGTTAGTCCGTTACCCTAAATCTAACGGAACCGCATTTATTTTGTTTATTGTTTAATTCAAAGTAGTATAATTATTATTTTACTGGGTGAGTGCCTGCCGTCGCCCGGGTATGTACGCTACTGGCCATTGAAATTGTTACACCACGAAGATCAAGTGCTACAGATGCGAAATTTAACCGACGGGAAGAAGATCCTTGATACGCAAATGATTAGTTTTTCAGAGCATTCACACAAGGTTGGCGCCGGTGGCGACACCTACAACGTGCTGACATGAGGGAAGTTTGCAACCGATTTCTCATACACAAACAGCAGTTGACCGGCGTTGCCTGGTGAAACGTTGTTGTAATGCCTCGTGTAAGGAGGAGAAATGCGTACCATTACGGTTCCGACTTTGATAAAGGTCGGATTGTAGCCTGTCGCGATTGCGGTTTATCGTCTCGCGACATTGCTGCTCACGTTGGTCGAGATCCAATGACTGTTAGCAGAATATGGAATCGGTGGGTTCAGGAGTGTAATACGGAACGCCGTGCTGGATCCCAACGGCCTCGTATCACTAGCAGTCGAGATGACAGGCATGTTATCCGCATGGCTATAACGGATCGTGTAGCCACGTCTCGATCTCTGAGTCAACAGATGGGGACGTTTGCAAGACAACAACCATCTGCACGAACAGTTCGACAACGTTTGTAGCAGCATGGACTATCAGCTCGGAGACCATGGCTGCGGTTACCCTTGACGCTGCATCACAGACAGGAGAGCCTGCGATGGTGTACTCAACGACGAACCTGGTTGCACGAATGGCAAAACGTCATTTTTTCGGAAGAATCCAGGTTCTATTTACAGCATCATGATGGTCGCATCCGTGTTTGCTGACATCGCGGTGAACGCATATTGGAAGCTTGTATTCGTCATCGCCATACTGGCGTATCACCCGGCGTGGTGGTATGGGATGCCATTGGTTACACGTCTCGGTCACCTCTTGTTCGCATTGACGGTACTTTGAACAGTGGACGTTACATTTCAGATGTGTTAGGACCCGTGGCGCTACCCTTCATTCGATCCCTGCGAAACCCTACATTTCTGCGGGATAATGTACGAACGTATGTTGCAGGTCCTGTACTGGCCTATCTGGATACAGAAAATGTTCGACCGCTGCCCTGGCCAGCACATTCTCCAGATCTCTCACCAACTGAAAACGTCTGGTCAATGGAGGCCGAGCAATTGGCTCGTCACCATACGTCAGTGAATACTCTTGATGTACTGTGGTATCGTCTTGAAGCTGCATGGGTAGCTGTACCTGTACAAGCCTTCCAAGCTCTGTCTGACTCAATGCCCATCCGTATCAAGGCCGTTATTACGGCCAGAGGTGGTTGTTCTGGATACTGATTTCTCAGGATCTACGCACCCAAATTGTGCGAAAATGTAATGACATGTCAGTTCTAGTATAATATATTTGTCCAACGAATACCCGTTTATCGTCTGCATTTCTTCTTGGTGTAGCAATTTTAATGGCCAGTAGTGTATTTATTCCGGTCTTCTACGAGGGTCGTCTACATCTCCATTTGCATACATAGTCCGCAAGCCACCACTTGGTGCGTAGCGGAGGGTACCCTGTATCACTACTAGTCATTTCTTTTCCAGTTCTAGTCTCAAACAGAGCAAGGGAAAATAGTCTATCTACAGGATATACTTCTGTACAAGTTACAATCTCTCCAAACGTCATGGTCCTTACACTAAATGTACCTTGGCGACAGCAGAATCGTTCCGTACGTAGTCTCATGTGCTGGAAACCCAAGTGACCGCATCTCCCTGTTGCATACATCAGGCAGGCTGACAGAATGCTGATATTTGTGCTCAATTGTCCCATCAGGGGCCAACTGCAATGTGTGTGTAATAATAAATGAAAAGGCACCTAATAATACAGAGCAGTGAGAGAGGTGTTTGGATTAACAACATCGCTCACATTCCAACACCACAGACTTCCAATGCCTTCCACTCCTCCCAGACACAGCAACCGACCTCTGACGACACCTCACGCCACTCCCATGGGGCAACGACGAGCCATTTACACTTCAACCAGCTGAACTAGAAGAGCGGGAGGGAGCGGGATGGCGGCTACTTCAGACCAAAAACTGTTGTAATCAAGATAATTAAAAAAGCCACTGCCAGCCACGTTACTACAGTGGGTCACAACTCAGACCTATGAAGACACAAATTAGGTTACTCTGAGAGGTGGAATGTGGCAAACCGAAAGGATTCTCAAACAGATATCTGGGTCCAACCAGATACCAAATAAGATCACAAATGAGCAGTCTGCCACCAATGGAAACAATGACAAACGGCTGATTGTCTACCTAAGAGGAAAATGGATCCCCCCTCCCCATCGTCCCAGGGAAGGGAAGGGAAGACCCCAAACGTGACACGTGCAAATGGAGTGGGAGGGGGGGGGAAGGGGAGGGGGGCACAGGCGAAGGCCTGCGCGCATAAGTATCACAAGTCAGTGGGGCAGAAACGGTACTATTCCCCTAGCTATCTACAGCTTCTACAAAGTTCAGACTGCAGTTATATCTAAGGACATGAAAGGGAAGGTAGGGTTGTAGCCTCCCCCCAATGTTAGTAAGTCTGTACATTGACCAAGCAAGGTGGCCAGTGGTTAGCACACTGAACTCGCATTCAGGAGGACGATGGTTCTGACCCGTGTCCAACCATCTTGATTTAGTTTTTCCGTGATTTCCCTAAATTGTTTCAGGCAAATGTTGGGGTGGTTCCTTTGAAATGTCATGGGTGACATCCTTCCCCATTCTCTAATTCGATGGGACCGATGTCCTCACTATTTGCTCCCCTACTCCAAATCAACCAACCAATGTCCTGTACAATGAACAGACAGTAAGGGAAACAAAAGTCTTTCCTTAAGTCATAGTAGCTGTGGTATATCTTGCGTAATGTGGCAACATGAGAATTCAGTAATCTTACATTGAACAGGCACAGTAGTGTGTATCTGAATGACAACATAAAATAGGCTTCCAATACAGGTGGTCATGGTAAAGGTTGAAATGAAACACACACATTGGAACTCTGTGTACATTTATTGTGCACAAGTGTAAAAGGAACAAAAATCAACGACGGTGCACACAAATCGGCTTGCCAACGACGGGAAAAGCGTTGGATGCCATTGTCATTGTCATCAGTGTGTGCCACCTGTCGTCGAAATGCCTTGAAGACGTTCGCTATGTTCGCAAAGCGCCTTCCACGCAATGGTTTCGTCAGTTGTGGGATGACGTCGAAATCGCAGAACTGAGGTGTGGTGAGTTGGGTGGGTTGGGGGGAGGATCCATCTTGTTTCTCGGCCCACCTCACATTGAATGTTTCGGGGCGCTGGTGCCAAGCCATCCTTGCTCGTGGTTGCAATCTTGCAATGTATCGGCTTATTTCGATAATGTCTGCCATGCGCTTTCGAATGAGAGTATGGTGTTGCGACACGTTTGCATGATATACCGTAGTTGCCGTGACTTATGGAACTACCTTCGTATTACTCTATCTCCTCTTTCACCCGGTCTCTGCCCATTTCCTCTTTCCACCTTTCTGTGTCCATCTCCTTCTTCCCCTCCCACTATCCATCTCCTCCACTCCTCCCCACTCAGTGACCTTCTTCTCCTGCCCCTCTCTCTCTCCGTCTCAACTTCCCCCTTTGCTCTGCTTATTTGCTCCTCAACCCCCCAAGCTCTCTATCTCCACCTCCCCTTTCTCTCTGTCCACCTCCTCCCTCTCTATCTCTGTTCATTTCCTCCCGCCCCCCCCCTGTTTGTATCTATATCCTCCTTTCCTACCTCTGTCTCTTCATTCCCACCTCCCCCACCCTTCCCTGTCCACCGCCCTTACCCCAGTAGAAGGCTGTGGTTCTTACCTCCCACAATATTTCTTTCCATATAGTAAGTAACACGTGTACGAAATTTGGTTGACATCGATCCAGGGGAATAGGTGGACTACACTATGTGATCAAAAGTATCCCGACACCCACAAAAACATACGTTTTTCATATTAGGTGCATTGTGCTGCCACCTACATAGTGTATCTAGTAGGAGTCTCCAAGCAAGCACACAGATGTCACATACACTTCATATAAATTTAACATACTCCACACATATTTGTACACGGTTTTCAAGTATATCTCTAGCGAATTTCGACCAGAAGTTTAGTTTCCAAGCAGTTCAATGTTTATGACGTCTTCCCTCCTGATCAATGTGTTGTACAATGATATAATTTTGTAGGTGCATATATAAGCATATGTGGGCACTGTGAGGTGTGGTAATTTTGTCGGTGCATATATAAGCATATGTGGGCACTGTGAGGTGTGGTGTGGATAGAGTTATAGTAAAGAAATAACAGCTTGGAACATAATGCATCGTGTAACAGTTATTCACTCATCTCAGTGTTTATGTAGTCATGTCACCTGTACTACGTTCCATGCAATGACATAATTTTTACTGGTACATTCAATGGTATATTTCAATACTGTGTGCAAAATGTGTTGCGAGCATAATAGTAAAGGCGTAATAAATTAAAACGTTAGGCCTGATGAGACAGTTTTAGTGCACGAACAGCGAAAGTGTAGTAGGCAGTGACCTTTCTTCGTTTCACCATTTTGTTGGGCGTGTCCGAGAGAAAATTTTCTTACAGTTTTGAAATTATTTGTGAAGTTTGTTGCCAGTGACTATCTGCTCACGTTCTCAAATGCTGGATGAATAAAATCAGAGTATTTGCGCATCGTGAACTACACTTGTGTTTCAGCCCCAACTTCACCAAGTTGATAGGTAGGTGGTTCTTAACCCCACAGCTCCTCTTTCCAGACCTTAAGTGATATGCATACTGAGTTGGCTGAAATTGGTCCAGTAGATATGTGACATATACGGGTATACCTGCATTCATGTTTATAGTATGTATGGATTTTAAACTTCGTTTCCATTCATAACTTACTTTTGTTGAATTTAAGACCACGGACATTCCTACATATTCCGATGATGTGAAACTATAGTGCCCGAAAAAAAATTTGTTCACCCATTAATTATTTCCGATTCAGTCAAGATTTATAGTTACATCGATGCATATGGAGTACATGAAGTAATTACATTTCAGATCAAAAGCACAAGCGGTTCTGAGGCTCCAGGAATCGATCCACGCTGAAACACCCGTATGAGTACGGACGGCAAGACAGGCGCTGACTCAGGCATCCAGTCCGTTGTACAGATGGCGGATATTGTCTTGGGATATGTAATGCCACACCTGCTTGGCCTATTCACTTAGTTCTGTAAGGGCTGGTGGTTGACGAATCGCACATGTCGCTTCTGTTCCATAGTATCCGACACGTGCTCGATTGGAGACAAGTCCGAAGATCGAGCTGGCCAGGGAAGCTGCTGCACGCCACGCAGAGCACGTTGAGTTTCACAGGCAGTGTGTGGGCGAGTTTTATCCTGTGGGAACAACATATCACCATTCCGCACGTACCAAACACTGGTTAGCATCCCTCCAGAAACACCAAAGCTAAATGAGGGTTTTGTAGCCTATAACACCCCAGACCAAAATAGGTGGGGCCAGTGTGCCTTGGAAGAATGTACTCTGCGAGACAGCTCTTACCGGTGGTCTCGCGGTTCTAGGCGCGCAGTCCGGAACCGCGCGACTGCTACGGTCGCAGGTTCGAATCCTGCCTCGGGCATGGATGTGTGTGATGTCCTTATGTTGGTTAGGTTTAAGTAGTTCTACGTTCTAGGGGACTGATGACCACAGATGTTAAGTCCCATAGTGCTCAGAGCCATTTGAACCATTTTTTTTAGACAGCTCTTACCAGGTCTACGTCGTACTCGCAGACGACCATAACTTTTCTGTTGGCAGAATCTACTTTCATCGCTGAAGACCACGGCGCGCCATTGCATTTTCCAAGTGATCCTCTGTCGAAACCAGCCGAGCGGTGAGCTTCAATGCTGTGATGTGAGTGGAAGACGGGCTAAAGATATGCGTAGCAGAAGATCCACTGCTAATAACTGGTTCGATACAGTTCGTGTTGACTCATCTGTGCTCACAAGCCCTCTTACCTGTGCCGACCAGTGTTGCCGAGCGGCTCTAGGCGCTTCAATCCGGAACCGCGCTGCTACTACGGTCGCAGGCTCGAATCCTGTGTGTGATATCCTTAGGTTAGTTAGGTTTCAGTAGTTCTAAATCCAGGGGACTGATGATCTCAGATATTAAGTCCCATAGTGCTTAGCCACTCCCTCTTACCTGTGCTGTGACAGCTGTACGATGTGCCACTGCTGCCCGTACGACAGTCCTGACCGGCGTCTGTGCTGCGTGGGCGTGCAGAGCCTCGTCTACGCGTGTGAGTGCATTCGCTTAACCACTGATACCGGCATCGTTACACAACTGACGCAGTACTTCCAACATGTGCGGCAGTTCTCCGAAAGGACCGTCCCGCCACATGAAGGCCACAATTTGACCACTTTCAAACTTGCTCAGTTGGCTGTGGGAAGCATGAGTGTATCTCCGTGGCATGGTTGCCTGCTTGCTTCACACATTTGAACCACACTGAGCCTTCTGGCTGAAAGCATTCCGTTTTAATGGGTAGACAAAGATAGCGGTCTGGTAGCTATACTACTCACAACGCCATCTGTTGGCGGACGACTCTGGAACCATTATCAGTAATCTACTATCCCCCAGGTGGTGTATGCCGTCATTGGCCCGAAATCGGCGTCGTTTCTGCAGGTGTAATATTTTTTTCGCCACTGTCTTACTGACTGTACGAAAGAGCGATTGAAACACCATTTGCGAGAAACTTCCACCTAGCCTCCCGTGATATGCGACCCAGTTTCCGCCGGCGCCAGCTAGCCGCCAGCCGCAAGGTGTCGCACACACGCCTCACCGGAATGGCGGACCACCGGCTCTGGCCGAGCGCCGACTAATTTACTCAACTCATTAGCCGCTGCCGGCGCTGGCCAATTAGGCGCACGGTTCGCATGCCGTCTGTGCTGGACGTCGCCGCCCCCGCGTTCCTCTCTCTCTCTCTGCCTCTGCCCTCTCTCCGTCTTCTCCTCGTGACCTCCGTCTCACGCTGCACCGGACCTTCAGGGAGCGTGACACATCACCGGCTACAGACATGGATAAACATGAAACTTCCTGGCAGATTAAAACTATGTTCCAGACTGAAACTCGAACTCGGGACCTTTGCCTTTCGCGGGAAAGTGCTCTACCATATGAGATACCCAAACACGACTCACGCCCTGTCCTCACAGCTTTACTTCCGTCAGTACCTCGTCTCCTACCTTCCCAAAATTCACAGAAGTTCTCCTGCGAACCTTGCAGAACTAACCCTCCTCGAAGGGACGATATTGCTGTGAGGACGGGGCGTCATACGTGCTTTGCTAGCTCAGATGGTAGAGCACTTGCCCGCGAAAGGCAAAGGTCCCGAGGTCGAGTCTTGGTCCGGCACATAGTTTTAATCTGCCAGGAAGTTTCATATCAGCGCATACTCCGCTGTAGAGTGACCATCTCACTATGGATAAACACATTTCCAGGTGGAGGAGAAGGAGGAAGAACATCTCTATCTCGCCAGAAAAATTAAAAACATTTCTATTAGGCACACTGGGTACCGTAACTAATTCCACCCAACGCGATTATGTGACAACGTTTCACTGGATCTCGCTATATGTATACTGAGGTGACAAAAGTCATGGGATAGCGAGATGCCCATATGTAGAGGGTTATTACAAATGATTGAAGCGATTTCACAGCTCTACAATAACTTTATTATTTGAGATATTTTCACAATGCTTTGCACACACATACAAAAACACAAAAATCTTTTTAGGCATTCACAAATGTTCGATATGTGCCCCTTTAGTGATTCGGCAGACATCAAGCCGATAATCAAGTTTCTCCCACACTCGGCGCAGCATGTCCCGATCAATGAGTTCGAAAGCATCGTTGATGCGAGCTCGCAGTTCTGGCACGTTTCTTGGTAGAGGAGGTTTAAACACTGAATCTTTCACATAACCCCACAGAAAGAAATCGCATGGGGTTAAGTCGGGAGAGCGTGGAGGCCATGACATGAATTGCTGATCATGATCTCCACCACGACCGATCCATCGGTTTTCCAATCTCCTGTTTAAGAAATGCCGAGCATCATGATGGAAGTGCGGTGGAGCACCATCCTGTTGACCATCGGCTGTGGTACGTTTAGCTCCCTGCTTGCTTTATTCATCGACTTCCGCAGGCTACGCGTGAAACTTGCCCGCACGCGTTCAACCGTTTCTTCGCTCACTGCAGGCCGACCCCTTGATTTCCCCTTACAGAGGCATCCAGAAGCTTTAAACTGCGCCTACCATCGATGAATGGAGTTAGCAGTTGGTGGATCTTTGTTGAACTTCGTCCTGAAGTGTCGTTGCACTGTTATGACTGACTGATGTGAGTGCATTTCAAGCACGACATACGCTTTCTCGGCTCCTGTCGCCATTTTGTCTCACTGCGCTCTCGAGCGCTCCGGCGGCAGAAACCTGAAGTGCGGCTTCAGACGAACAAAACTTTATGAGTTTTTCTACGTATCTGTAGTGTGTCGTGACCATATGTGAATGAATGGAGGTACAGCGAATTTATGAAATCGCTTCAAACATTTGTAATAGCCCTGTAGATGGCGGCAGTATCGCGTACAGAAGGTGTGAAAGGGCGGTGTTTTAGTGGAGCTGTCATTTGTACTCGGGTGATTCATGTGAAACGGTGTCAGACATGATTATGGCCGTAAGAGGGGATTTAATGGACTTCGAACAAGGAATGGTAGTTGGAATTAGACGCAAGGGATATTCCATTTCGGAAATTGTTAATAAATTCAGTATTCAGAGATCCACAGTGCCAAGAGTGTGCCGAGAATACCGAGTTTCAGCCATCACCTCTCACCACGGACAGACTTCACTTAACGAACCAGAGCAGCGGCGTTTGCGTAGAGTTTTCAGTGCTAACAGACGAGCAGCTCTGCGTGAAACAGTCGCAGAAATCGAAGTGGGTCGTACAGCTAACATGTCCGTTAGGACAGTGCGGCAAAATTTGGTGTTATTGGGCTATGGCAGCGAGTGCTTTCATTTAACTGCATGACAACGTTTATGGCGCCTCTCCTGGGATCGTGACAATATCGGTTGGACCTTAGACGACCGAAAGACCGTGGCCTGGTCATATGAGTCTCTATTTCAGTTGTTAAGATCTCGCGCTAGGGTTCGTGTGCGTCGCAGATCGCACGAAGCCATGGACCCAAGTTCCCAATAATGCGCTGCCCAAACTGGCGATGGCTCCATAACGGTGTCAGTTATACTTAAATTGAATGGACTGGGTCATCTGGTCTATCTGAACCGATCATTAACCTGAAATGGTTATGTTCGGCTGCTTCATTTGCAACAGCCATTCAAAGACCCCATGTTCCCAAACAACAATGACAATGTGTCATGTAACCGGGCCACAGTCGTTTACGATTGGGGTTCGAAGAACACTATGGACAATTCGAACGAATGGTTTGGCTATGCCGACCGCTCGACATAAATCCTGTCGAACATTATTGGACATAATCGAGAGGTTATTTAGTGCACAAAATCCTGCACCGGCATCACTTTCGCAGTCACGGGCGCGTATAGAGCCAGAGTGGCTCAATATTTCCGCGGAGGACTTCCGACGACTTCTTGAGCCCATGTCACGTCGAGATCGTGCACTATGCCGGGCAAAAGGAGGTCCGACACGATATTCGTAGGTGTCCCACTTTTGTCCCCTCAATGTAGATTACAAGCTAATGTAGTTATTTCTCTTGTTCTGTTCAGGAACCTAAAGTACTGAAACTAAGACAGGTGTTTCACATTATTTAATTGTATTCCAACTAAAGGTCAGTAGGTTCCGGCTTACTTACCAGCCAAGTGGAACTACTGTTTGCTTTAAATGATTTATTTTCTGGTATTATAAAATAAACTCACGAGACAAAATGTTGGTTTGTAAATAGCTCTCTCTACGATATCCCTGTCCAAGGCCCGCAAGACGAGTGTTATACAGAGATTCTAATTTTCCTATATGGCCTTATTACATGCTGCACCTGACAGTACCACGTATTCTCTTCGCAGTTAAAAGCCTCGAGTTATGGGACCTACAAAATAAAATGGAAACTTTACACATACTTTGTCAAAATAAGGTAAATATTAAATTTTGCATGAGGTGCAGTTTCTCTGTTAAAATAAGGCAGAAAGCAAGTGCGTGCATTTTTAGACGGAGTGTGTAATTTTATTTTATTTCATTTTTTGTTGTGCTTCCTTATTAACATCCGTATGGCAGTCGGCCAAAGAAGCTGAGGGAGAGAGTCTGAAGTTGTTCAACGAACACTTTACGATCGACCAGACGTATAAATCAGATGCCGCTTCCAGCCTCGCAGAGATTTAATCAAAATATTTTATTGATAATTACTGGCCCAACGGGTCATGCCTTGCACGAGGTGTCGCTTATAAATTACTGTGTTTTATGTTTTTTCGTTTGGAGTGTGAATTACTCTGTTACGTAAGGTCGCATTCACGCTTGTTACCCGCGTATGCAGACTTGACGTACCGTTACAATACGTTCCCCGTGTGAAAGAATCTGCGGATGTATTAATTACCGATAACTGCCAGTTGTTTCTCGACGTTCATACCGGACGTCTGTCAGCGTAAGATATGAAGGAGTTACTGTCGTGTCTCTAATTAGTGGTGTGTGACATGTAGGTGTGGCTTTTAACTTTACGGCTGACGTCTGTCGGCTCTTTCAAATAAACAGTCTCTCACACCATGATTATGCACCCGGCGATTGAGACATCGAAGGAAAAGCAGGAGTCGTGCCTTTAGCACCGTGTACTAATTCTGTTGTAAGAATTAGGAGTAATTGTATTTTCATTTTGAATATAATTGCAACTAGCAACCTCTATCGATTGCAAATTATCGCTTGATCACATCAGTCCGTGTGCTCAGAGTGGATGCAACCGGACAAGAAATGTGATTTTTACACGCTCTTTTTCCTTCACCCTTCTTAGTGACTGCCCTCCCTTTATATCAAATACCTATCGCCATTTCACAACTGCACTAAAAGATCTAATACATGCAACATCTTGGATACACTTGCAGTACACTAAACCGTCCATCTCCTTACCCATTTCAGCCGAACTGTTCTGATACAAACGAAACTGTAACTTTCGTCTGATCCAGAACCACAGTGTATTATGCAGGATATTAAGGCCTTACCTGTTACCTAGCTCTCGACTTTCTCAACTGTCTGCGTTGTCAACGCTATTTAATCTTTCTTTATCCCTACAGATTTCTGCTTTCTTTCCTCAATCTCATCTCCTAACCTCAGCCTATTATCTCTTGCTCTTCTTCAAGTAGGCCGCTTTTCCAGATTTCTTGCTTTTACACTCTTGCCATACATTTTTTTATTCATAAAAAACGTAACGAGAAAATTACTTTTGAAAGTGCTGATAAAGCTAAAATAAATGGAATGTTTTACATATTATCGTCACTTCTACGTTTTCTGTTGCTCCTTAGTTGCTTCAAAATTGATGGAGGTAATTGAGGTGTATTTGTAAGTAAATGAAAGACAGTTTGTCCTTTTTCCATGCTAATTTCCTGTCTTTTACTTGTGGTGCAGTTTCGGCCGCCCGTAAAGCATGTTTGTTTTGTGTATATAATGAATGCTTTATATAGTACTGCTTCAGTTTCAACATTTCTTTGACGGGAAAGTGCAACTTAATTTAAATTCCTTAAAGCGTTCATTAATGGTTCTCTCAAAAATTGTAGTATTTATTAGGCGAATAGTTACGAGCCCTTAGAGGTTCATTTTCAAATATGGCCTACTGAAAGTGCACCGACAGTGCCTAATAAACACTGAGTGACAACACACATTCTATACATGTTTGCAGGATGATGCCACAATCCATACGTCTGTTTGGTTTAGAGTTTGATTTTGACTTGGTAACCAACTACTCAACTGTTGACAGAGCCATTAATAAACGCTTTAAGGACTTTATGTAGTAGTTACAAGCATCTTACTATGTTGTGCGTGTTATTCTCTTGTTTTTCCGGTCAGAAACAACTTTCGCAACACAAAATTCAATTTTCTTTTGGTGTTACCTTCGAATTCCGACGTTGTTAATCAATGTGTATCGTCCTGGAGATGTATTTACACGTTATGTATATTCCAGATGGCCATTTTCGGCGTTTTTCCGACCAAATTTATTACAGTGCTTCAGTGTCACTTTACATTGTGTACTAAATGTGTGTGTTTACAATGTATAGTGTTGCCAACTGTCGCTTTGTGTTTATCCCTCGCCTTTTGTTTGTGTTGTGGTGTGTATGTGTAGTTTGACATTTGTTCATTTGTTAAGTGAGTGTGTGTGTGTATTTTATGTGTTGTGTGTGCTTGCGTGTGTGTGTGTGTGTGAGGGACGGAGAGAGAGAGAGAGAGAGAGAGAGAGAGAGAGAGAGAGAGAGAGTAATTTACTGTTTAGACTGTTTATGATTTACATCTCTGTTTGTTATTGTTTTAGTGACTAAAATGGTCTGTGAGTTATTGTATCCTTACTCGGTGATGACTGCATCAAACCTTCAACGTAATCATATTTGAAAATTACCTCCAATTTGAAACGAAATTTTACTTACAAAAAGAAAATACCTTCTTTTATACAATCACCAATAAGAAAACATACAAAATTGTTAGAGATCTGTGGAGGATACAATCTATGTTCTAGATGAACCAGCAGAAAAAAATAGATAAACTTAACACATACGTAAACAGTACACACAGAAACATTCAGTTCACCTTTGGAAAAACACAAAAGCAAATACAATTCTAGGATACAACAATAAAGAGAGTAAAATGCACACGTGTGACATCTTCAGAAAGCCAACAGTAGTAGACGCAATTATACATTCCACGTCTAACCCCCACAAAAACAAAAATTGACTGTCTACAACATATGATACAGAGACTAAATAATATCCCATTTAGCGAAGGAAACTATGAAAAAGCATGAGAAACAATACAACACACAGCCAAAAGCAATTATTATAACACCCATATAGTACAAAGACTCAAGCAAAAAACTGAAACACAACTAAAGAAAAATGCAAAAGAATAGTAAAACAAACACCACAGAACCCCACAAGCAAGACAGACACTACAGTGCTCACAGGACCACTTCAGTAACAGTCATAACAAGACTATCAGGGAGAAAAGGTACACTTTAACATACAAACACAAATTAACACGCAGAATAGCAAATATATTAAAGAAACAAGGATTACATATTGCTTACAGAGCAAGAAATAAATACCTTTCAACTTTACAAAAAGCAATAGGCAAAGCAGACAAATTTCAAGGAGCAGGTATACAACAGCTAGATTTCTAAGAATGTGAGTCAGTTTATGTGGGATGCCAAGAATATGAATCAGTTAATGTGGGAATAACAGCGAGGAATTTAACAACTAGTTGTATGAAACATACAAGAAGTTGCAAATGTGAAAACAGTTATTCCACCTTAGCTTGACATGGACACGAAAATTATTAGAGTGGACAATTACAACAAAATTTCCTGACACCATAGGAAAACCTTCATATACAAACAGTTCTTGCAATGAAAAAAGTAACTAGTGACCAAATCAGTATAAGCAATAACTCAGTAAACGTAGTAGTCATTATAACAATGAAAGAGATCTAAAACATATCAAGACTAAACAATAAATTAATCTCTGTCTCTCTAGAAACTGTTCTGAGACGATGATTGTTTAGCATGTCAGTGCAACCTGTCGTGAAGCAACATCTATGAGGCAGTGGTTTGTGGTCAACAACATTACGGAAATGGACTGGCCTGCCCAGAGTCCCTACCAGAACCCAATGTAATCCTTCTGTGGTGAGTCAGAACATCGACTTCGCTCCAGACACCAATGTTCAGCTTCACTACCTTTTTTGATTGCATCTCTTAAGAAAGAATGGACTGCTATCCGTCCACAGACATTCAGAAAAATTGCTGATAGTGTTCCTAGACGAGTTTCAGACCTCATACAGAAGAAGGGTGGGCACACCCCACGTTGATGTCCAATAACAGCTGTCTGGATACCTTCGATCAGATAGTGCATATGATGAAACTATGAACACATTAAAGAGAAACTTGTAAAAAAAAATGCAAAACTACCTCTACTGACGTGTTGGCGCTACACAAGTATTACATTTCAGGTACCAATGTGCATATCATATCTTACTCAGGGTCAAACAACCTCCTACAAAGAAATATTTTTTCTGGGCGCTTAGACAGTGTTGAAATGTTTACTACAGCACTGGACAAAAGGATGGAGGGCGGTGTCCCGACACTAAATGCCCCTCAAACTACCTTTATTAGTGATGAGAGACATATGACGTCCGTATATGCCACTGATCAACAACGTTACTTAGCAACCTCCTTGCTAAGGACGTGAGATTGCGTGCCGGAGACGTGCGTTGGCACCTGGAGGCTTACGCACTCTTCTTCGACTATGATCAATCGCAAATAAAATCCTCTACTCGTCGGCGAAGAGAAATCGATGGCGTTGATCCTGATTTAATTCAAGGTATTGCACAGAGCACCCAATTCGGGCGCCACGGTGACAGGGAGTATATGCAGTTGTTCGTAAGGAACACCAAGACTCCAGTTTTCTCACGTGGAGACGTTTGTGAACTTAAGATGTTAGCTGTAAACAATGGTAACGTACAGGATAGTTGTTTTGAGAAACTGGGAAGTAAAGTTTTGATAAAATCTCACAAATAAGTTATTTCGAGTATATCCACTATGATTTATTAATTAACAGAAGTCATTTCTTTCAGATATTTACAGTAACGACAGATTTTTAAAATACTGAATTCTACACAAAATATTATTCTTTAACTGCCTGGAAACCCAGCATTTCCTGCGTATGCATTTTACCTATTTTCTATTAGAAATTAAACATGAACTGTTTTTTTAGTTTAATATCTAAAAAGTTTCGTTTCAATATATTCATGGAAACCCCTTAAATGTTATAAAACAGTCATACAAACAAATATACTTAATGTATAAATGTATACGTACAGTATCCAAATTACGCAACATAGTAAGGAAAATACAAACCCTCTGTAATGTTTATTTAACTCAGAACTTGATTATACACACTATTTCTAGTTACATGTTTTCGAACTAAAACGCGTATGGTAAACGTCTCTATCGCAACGCCTCATCATAGCAGTGTAGATGGCTTTTGTTTTCTCCTAAAGCTGTTTATGCTTCGCAGTTGAAATCTGTCAAAAGCCTGTCAGTAATTTCCTTGGCGCGACTATAGGAGTGTCTTAGTAGTAAAGAGTAACTGTATTGAAACTCAATGCATTATGTGGCATTTTTTCACGCATCTCAATCTTCATTACTTCATATCTCTTGAACTATATGTTATACAATGATATGTTTTTATAGGTACATTCAGCAGCATATATGAATACTGCCTGCAAAATGTGCTGCGAATAGGTTTAGTGGCAAAAATGTACCAAATTTAAACATCATATACAATGAAGTAGTTTTTCGCCCATCACTGTGTTTATGGTGTCATATCTCTTGAACTATAAGTCATACCACAATAATAATTTTGTGGATAAATTTAGCGTCGTATGTGGATACTGTCTGTGAAATCTATTTTTCATAGGAGTAGTAGCACGAAATAAAAAAATATAAACGTCTCGCGTGATACAGCAGTTCTTCATGCATTTCGTTGTTTATGACGTCTTGTCAACTGAGCTATGATAGGTACGTGATTCTTAACTCAAGAACAATTTTTACCTTACTTTAAGATGTATGTGTACAAAGTTTGGTTGAAATCAGTCCTATCGTTTAGGAGAAGATGTGGAACATACACACACACACACACACACACACACACACACACACACACACACACACACACACGTCCATACATACATACATACATTTTTATTATATGTATGTATTTCGACAATGGTTAATTAACATTGTTGGCTTGAAAACTGAGTTCACTAACGTGGGTTAACATTGACTTACCACTGTTTCTTGCTTGGCGAATTAACAAAGATTTACTGCGAAACTTCTCAAAAATAAAAATTTAAGAGGTTCAAATTGTTTCAGTTTGTGATACTATGATAAGTGCTTCCAGTTTTTGCAATAAAAAGTATAATGACTTCAAAAATTAGACATCATTTAACGCAGTATAGAATTAACTTTAGCAACCACATTACTACAGTAAATAAACATGTTAAGGATGTCCGTTAATATTTCTACCACTACCCTGTGACGTAAATTCATGCAAACAATGATACGGGGTACAAGATAACATTGTTTACTTGTTTAACTAGATATTAACATTTACCTGATCATAAAAAAGTTTTAAAACACATTTGGTTTCAGCAACGTACCTGTAACCAGGTTTTTTATCTGTTCGTAGTTATCCACATCGTTCTCTGATTTGTTCAAATCGTCCCTGAAAAGAATTTTCCCGGGACGAGTTGCTACTACTGGCTACCACTTTACATGCACATATCTTGACAAAGTTGCCATGAGTGAGAACCTGTAATTTGAGACAGAGCTGCAGTCTCTCAGTATATCTTATACCTGTCAACTAATATTAATAAAACTGATCACTTACCACGTTTCACATGCAATAACTCCGTTTCTCATCGAATGCCACCTACCATTGTTTATACCAAAGTCTTCAGTTGCCCGGATCGACAGAGTTACCCAGTTGCCTCTGAAAAGGAGCAAGCAGTTCTGTTACATGTTCCTCAGACATGAGGTAGGGGTCATTAACTCGTTTCTGACCGCGTGTCAGCACCACAAAATAGATCTTCACTGTTTTGTGTGTTACGAGTGCGGTATCGCTGTACTGTACAAGAATTCGGCGGACAAGTTCACATACGGACAACCCTTTTTTCTTTTAAGTGACATCGTACGCACGGTGTGAGCTTGAAGGAACCTTTAATTTTATGTTGGCATTCTGGGCAGCATACAATAAGATGCACTGTGTTGTTTCCGACTTGAGACACACTGCACTTTAATCAACTGTATTGATAATGCAGAGTAATTTTTGCATGATTCATTTGTAACTGTTACTTGTGATGAAAATAGTACAAGAGTTTTCTGATGAACAAAACAGGAACTATGTAGGGCATGTCACTTCTTTGCGTTCTGAAATTCTCATTATCGTGATCAAGTAGTGGAAGCTGCAGCATTCACCTAAATATTCGTCTGTATACCAGCATAGGTCGGATGATTGCAAAATCTCTTAACGGTTACTAATACAGTTTTTGCCGAAGCTGAGTGAGATGGTCTCTCAGAATTTCTGAAATCCGAGAAAAACGATAATTAGTACTAATTCTCTCTTCTCTGACGGCGTGCACGAAGAAATGTATACGAAATTGTAATTAGCACTAATACAATAAATTTTCTGGTTTTTATTTTTAATCAGTGGTAATAATTGCAATGTAAGCAATCTGTTTCTCGTAAGGTCATCTACCGTAATTATTTTTCGTATCAATCTTAGCTATTGCAAACAAAACTGTTAACAAGCTGTTTGTAGCGGAGAATTCTGAGCGTTACCTTACCAGAAAGGACATTAACAGGATTGGTGTAAAAGTTCAGTATGAAAATTTGTTTATGAAAAAAAACAGCTTTTTGAAAGAGATATTTTTATCTGAAAAGGTAAATATAACTATTATAAAAAATACATAGGAGCTAGTTGCTACGTAGCGTCGCGGAAATAGCACTAAACGAATAATGAAGTTAGTTGGACCAGTTTAACTGTCTAGTCATTAATAAAAGTATTTTATCAACAAGTGTAAGAAACGTAATTCACTATTGAACGGTACTAAAATGTTGAGTCGTCTCTGATTACTTTAAATAACATGTCCGTGGTGTATCTCTCCCAAACGTTTGTTTGGTTTATTTCGTTTTCAATTTACAACTATGGGACTTAGAATCTAAATACTTATACCAAGGGAATTAGGTAGCGTTTGGATTAAGGCTGTGACCCTTACAGTAAATGTTTTCGTTCCGTGAGCGGCTGATGTAAGAGGAAAAACAAAAGTGTTATTTGAATGCCACCAAGCAGCAAGCTTTATACACTGCCATGTGGAAGGTTCAAGTGCCTTTACAGATGGATCTTTGCAACTACAGCGTTTGATGTTTTCTCTTGATGGATTTACAATACGGAATCTGCGTGACACTGAGGTGAACAGTACACACCACCTAATCCTTAAATAAAAAATAAATTTGATATTTTATTTTACCTTGACGTTTACGTATTCTGGAAGGAGAGTAGTAGTAACAATGGACAAGTGACGCCAAAGGACACGATTTTAATTAAAATATTTATCTGAGAATTTGGTTACGATATAGATATTATTTTAGCTGTTTTCTAAGTGTAATTGGCTGTGTGCAATATTGCAGCCTCCAGTATACTCTCACAGATTTATGTTAATCCTGTAAATTAGAGAATTAATAAAACTACACATTTTTATAATTAAGACAGGAAAAAGTAGGTAAAACTACATTTTATCTTCATAAATTAGGTAAGTACAAAATTTTTATATTGATGAAATACAGTAGTAAAATTAGTATATTACTATCTTTAAAACTTTTTTGACTTTGATATGTGCGTATAATTATTCGAGTGGTACTACTTGCAGTGTGTTTGTTAACTGAGTGGTTTTAATCTTTGCTTACGCCAGGGAATGTGTTATGACACTAAGAATCCACTTAATTTATGAAAGGTGTGATATATGAGGAATGTTTTTAATTTCCTTTTCAATACTTGTATATTATTAATTTCTGTTTTTATATTTAAGTTAAGCTTATTTACTGCCGTGAATTTTACAATTTCTCTGAAATAATACATAATTCTAGGCAGCAAAAATTATCAGTAAATACATATTCTGACTTGTGGCTGTAAATACATTGAAAGACTTGAATAGACGCCTGCAGAATGTTGGTTTAGGATCTCTATAATTAATAGCACTGCTCGTTTTGAAGCCTAGAGTTTTCAAAACTTATACAGCATTTTACTAGAATGATAGTGGAAGTAAGTCCATGAACCATGGATCTTGTTGACGGTGGCGTGCCTTGCGTGCCTTACATTGTAGGTAGCTATACCGCAGGTGCAACTACAGCGGAATGGTATCTGTTGAGAGGCCAGACAAATTTGCGGTTCCTGAAGAGAGGCAGCAGTCTTTTCAGTAACTGCAGAAGCAACAGTTTGGTTGTTTGACATATCTGGCTTTGCAACATCATGAAAACGACCTTGCAGTGCTGGTACTGAGAACCGCTAAAAGTACGCGAAAACTGAAGCCGTAATTTTTCACGAGGGCATGCAGCTCTTCTGTATGGTTAACTGATGATGGCGTCCTCTTGTGTGTAACATTCTGGACGTAAAATAGTCCCACATTAGGATCTGCGAGTGGGCTCTATTCAGGAGGAAGTCGTTATCAGGAGAAACAGTACTGGCGTTTTAGGGATCGGAGTGTGGAATGTTAAACCCTTAATCGGGCAGGTAAGTTACAAAATTTAAAAAGGGAAATGGAGAAGTTGAAGTTAGATGTAGTGGGAATTTATGAAGTTCGATGGCAGGAGGTACAGGCCTCCTGGTCAGGTGCATACAGGATTATAAATACAAAGTCAAATAGGAGTAATGCATGAGCGGGTTTAATAATGAATAAAAATATAGGAATGCGAGTAAACTATTATGAACAGCATAGTAAATGCATTATCGTAGCGAAGGTAGACACGAAGCCCACGCCTATCACAATAGTATAAGTTTATATTCAGCTAGCTCCGCAGATGATAAAGAGGTTGAAGAAATGTAAGAGAGACGGAAATTTAATTGTAATGGGAAACAGGAATTCGATAGTAGGAGAAGGAAGAGAAGGAAAAATAGTAGGTGTATTTGGACTTGGGGGAAAGGAATGAAAGAGGAAGGTACCTGGAAGAATTTTGCCCAGAAGGTAACTTAACCATCGCCAATACTTGGTTTAAGAATTATAAAAGAAGGCGTTATATTTGGAAGAGACCTGGAGACACCAGAAGGCTTCAGGTTGATTTCATAATCGTTAGTCAGAGATTTAATTGTAAGGTATTTCCAGGGGCAGATGTGGACTCTAACCACAATTTATTTGTTATAAACTGTAGATTATAACTGAAGAAATTGTAAAAAGTTGAGAAATTAAGGGGATTGAACCTGGATAAGTGGGAAGAACCAGAGTTTGTCGAGAGATTGAGAAGGAGCATTTGGCAGCAGCAGACTAGAACAGGGAAAGGGAATACTGTAGGAGACGGAGGAGTAGCTTAACGAGATGAAATAGTGAAGGTGGCAGTGGATCAAATAGGCAAAACAACATGTTCTAGTAGACATACTTGGATAACACAAGAGATACTGAATTTAATTTATGAAAGGAATAAATTTAAAAATGCAGCAAAGGAAGCAGGCACAAGTGAATGCAAACGTTTAAAAATGAGTTTAACAGGAAGTATAAACTGGCTCAGCAGGAATGACTAGAGGATTTAGAAGCGTATTTCACTAGGGGAAAGATAAATACTGCCTACAAGACAAAGAGGTCTTCGGGGAACAGATAAGCAGCTGTATGAATATCAGGAGCTCAGATGGAAAACCAGTCCTAAGCAAAGAAGGGAAAGTCGAAAGGCGATAGGTGGAAGGAGTATATTGAGGTTCTATACAACAGAGATGAACTTTATGCTAATATTATAGAAAGGGAAATGGACGTAGATAAAGGTGAGATGGGAGATATGATACTATAGAAGAATTTGACACAGCTCTGAAAGTTCTAAGTCGAGACAAGACCACGGGGGTAGACGATTTTCCTTCAGGACTGCTGATAGCCTTGGGAGAGCCAGCCATGGCAAAACGCTTCCGTCTGATGCGTAACACGTATGAGACAGGAGACATAACCCAGACATCCAGAAGAATGTAGTAATTCCAATACCAAAGAAAGCAGTTGCTGAAAGGTATGAAAATTACAGAAATATTACTTTAGTCATGGGTGAAAAATACTAATACGAATTCTTTACAGAAGAATGGAAAAGCTGGTGGAAGCCGACCTCGGGGAATAACAGTTTGGATTTCGCGGAACATAGGAACACGCGAGTCAATACTGACCCTACGACTTATCTTAGAAGGTAGGTTAAGGAAAGTCAAACCTACGTTTATTGCATATCTAGACTTACAGAAAGCTTTCGACAATATTGACTGGAATACTCTCTTTGAAGCTCTGAAGGTAGCAGGGCTAAAATACAGGGACCGAGAGGCTGTTTGCAACTTCCACAGAAACCAGATGGCAGTTGTAAGAGTCGAGGTTCAAATGGTTCAAATGGCTCTGCGCTCTATGGGACTTAACATCAAGGGCATCAGTCCAGTAGAACTTAGAACTACTTAAACCTTAATATACTAAGGACATCACGCACATCCATACCCGAGGCAGGATCCGAACGTGCGACCGTAGCAGTCGCGCGGTTTCAGACTGAAGCGCGTAGAACCGCTTGGCCACAGTGGCCGGCTGTAACAGTCGGGGGATGTAAGAGAGAAGCTGTGGTTAAGAAGGGAGCCAGACAGGGTTGTAGCCTACCCTTAGTGTTATTCAGTCTGTACACTGAACAAGCATTAAAAGAAACAAAAGAAGAATTTTTAGTAGGAATTAAAACCCATGGAGAATAAATAGAAAGTCTGAGATTTGGCGACGATACTGTATTTCTGTCAGAGACAGCAAAGGGTCCTGAAGAGCAGCTGAAAGAATAATGAGTGTCTTGAAAGAAGGATATAAGATGAAAATCAACAGAAGCAAAACAAGGATAATGGAATGTAGTCGAATTAAATCAGGGGATTGTAATGCAATTATATAAGGATACGAGACACTTAAAGTAGGACATGGGTTTTGCTATTTGGGGAGCAAAATAACTACGATGGCCGAATAAGAGACGATATAAAATGTAGACTGGCAACCGAAACAAAAGCATTTCTGAAGAAGAGAAATTTGTTTACATCGAACGAAGATTGAAGTGCTAGGAAGTCTTTTCTGAAGGTGATTGTATGGAGTGATGTCGTGTATGTAACTAAAACATGGACGATAAACAGTCTGGACAAGAAGAGAATAAAAGCTTTCGAAATGTTGTGTTACAGAAGAATGTTAAAGATTATTTGGGTTGATCACGTAACTAATAAGTAAGTACTGAGTAGAGTTGGGGAAACAATAAATCTGTGGCACAACTTAACCAAAAGAAGGGATCGGTTGATAGGACGCATTCCGAGATATCAAGGGATCACAAGTTTAGTATTGGAGAGAAGTGTGGAAGTGGAGGGGGGGGGGGAATCGGAGAGGGAGAACAGGAGATAAATACAGTAAGTAGATTCAAAAGTATGTAGGTTGCAGTAGTTATTCAGAGATGAAGAAGCTTGCACAGGATTGAGTAGCATGGAAAGTTGCATCAAACCAGTCTTCGGACTGAAGACAACAACAACAACAGCATGACGATAACATTATTTCCTTATCAACAAAATGAGAAATCTATCTCAGTTTAAGGTAAGCTAAGTTTATTAGACAGCTGATCAATTTGTTCATGCCGCCTTAACTGACTGTCCATCTAGACGTCTGGTAGTTTTTTGTGTAGGGCTTCATTAGTTGTCTGAATATTCAAGAACTTGAAAGACTTTATTTATTGTATGAAGCTGCATAATATTCAGTTAAAAAAAAGGGAGTTAGGATATTTTCTGTGAACAAATTGCATAATAGATTAGTGAGCCCACATTGTGGATTTGGGTTCTTTCATCAAAATACTTATATCAGTAGCAAACATAACAATTCCTGTTCTGTCATTAACATTAAAATCTCACTTGATACGCCATCATGCCGAGAAGATTGACGGCTTTTAAGAAATTTTATGATTTTCTCATTTTCTCTTTAGTGTTTATGCTTTTAAAACCCAGTCCTTTGTTAAGTGTTGCTTGCATGTGAATAAGCGCGCTTTCACAGCACAGAATAACACATCATTTTCTGTTTCACAGTCGGTTTTTACGGAAACATGTACACTATTGTTTAAAAATGTATATAGCCTATGTAAGTCTGAATGTTTTCTGGAATACCTTGTAAAAATTTGAAGCAAGACCCTCAAGAAATATCGAGAATGTTACTGACCACGTTTTACTTCTATGTATTACGTATATATTTACATACTGCATACGTTAATAATATTAACGTATGTCTGTTCAAATATTTATTAGAGTATCAAATAAAAATTTGGAATAAATCGGCTAAGAAATTTTAGATCTCTTTGCTAACAACGTTCACCTTTTGTACATTATATAAATACTTTTATACATGTATAATATATATCCAATGTCCATACAACTGTTTATTAGTGTGTCGTGTAAAAAGTTGAAGGATTCATAAACAGGTGAAGAGCTTTTCGAGATTTTATTTCTAATAACATTTCCCCTTTACATAATGTTTACCTATTTACATACGATATAGCTCTAAAAATATGTAGCCTAAGTCCACCCATACGTTTATTAGAATATCTCGTAAAAATCTTAAGTAATTCGGTAAAGATTTTTTCGAGACATTTGCTCACGAAATTAAACGATGACTTGTATCTCTGGCAGGTTCATTAATTTTACATTTGATATCAGCTGCGTTACTGTCAAGAACCGTTTACAGCACAGATATATTTGTTAGCTAGTTTTCTTTTCCTTTTCCATTCTGAAAATTGAGTTTTTAATTATATTGGTAGAACTTCTGAACACAAAACTAACGTCCCCCGCCATCTTGAAATGTTCACTCTCTGGAGACATTTAATATAAAATTTCTGAATTTAGTCAACTGTTTCACACAACTCAAATTCATCATCGTGATAATGAAGATCCTAGAAGAAAGTTTCTTTGTTGTATTAAAACGAGAAGTTGTGAGACAAATGAAATACAAGTGCATTCGTTTGAGGCGAACATCAGATGGATAGCAAAACATGATATCATCAAGAGTGCAAAGAAACATTTCCAGCAAACTCATTAAAAGGCACTGAAATACAAGCATGTATGGCGGCAGAAAATACGTACGGTTAGACACTAGACAAACGATTGTGAGGCATCATAGTCAACGCCTTTTTCATCTCTGGTACATCTGCGCTACCAGTCGATTTGTAAATCCTTCCCTGTAATAGAGGGGTCGTTGCGAGTAGTGATATTTTCTCTCTACACCTTCGTCTCCTGTTATTTGAATCCAATCAGGAGCTTACTAAACGATCTACATTGCATAATTAGTGACTGCCTTTACGTAAATAGCTTCTTCTTGGACTTCATTTAGCACCTGGATGTGAAAATTACTCAACCAAGTACTCTGAGAGCTATATTACAATGTATCAGCTTTGAAACCTTTATTTATAAATACTATGTTCTTGTTTCTAGTATCTTATAGTACGGATAGCCTTAATTTGCAATCAGATTATTTTGAGACAAGGATCTGTCTGTGCCTCCAACCTAGAACCGCGTTACGAGTCGTCCTTTACACAGTGCTACTGAATGTGCTTTCCACGTGAAGTATAACTTAAACACTACCCACAAACCGACAGTGATTAACACCTGCGTAGAGCAACTTAACTTGTGGTCTCACAATTCAACCACTGTTCTAAGACCATAATTGCAAAAGAGCTAAGCACTTTGTATGCCTACACCAGCGTTCCGCCTTTATTCTGCAACAGCTATTATCCACTATTACCTTTAATCCTGATTGATTTAAAGAAGCATTCCGTGCGACGTCGAAGTGCAACTGTCGACTTACTAACGTTCACTGAGTTACATCAACCATCGTTACTGAAGGTAATTGGTGCAAAATAGATCTCCCACTATACGCCCCGCTCAATGTACCGAATCGTCCGCTACAGAACGAATGTAGCGCAGGTCTGCTAAGAGATTTGTATGAATGATACCGCCCACCGGATGTTATGTATATGTCTTCAGAATGTGCAGCAAGCAACGGACAACTATTACGCTGGGATGTTTCCTACGTTACGCTCAGCCTGTGCACGCCTACGCCACAGCACATCGTGTTACTGCTCTGATCGTACGGCTCAGATTATCGGCTGTCCGTTGAGGAACTCGCAACCCTCATGCGGACTTGTTGTAATGTATACGCTGTTGTGGCAATATGACCGTTGCCGTCAACGTGGGCACAACTTTGTGACCCTAGATACGCCTCTCAGCGCTGTCGGCGCCTTTCATTACCGTAAACCTGTACGCGATTCCGACTCCTCTATGTGCGGTGTAAACATTAATTGCGCTTTCTATTGGAGCCCGGTGGGGTTCTCTCGGTATTGCTCCATTACGTCTTCTGTTACAACATGTACAGTTCTGATTATAAATAAGTTTGCAACTATAAACTGTACAATATAATTTTGCGCTACAAATAATTCTTTCGATGGGTCTTTGATTCACCAGATAAAATTATGATCTTAGGGCTAAAAAATTTGTATGTTTTGTTGTTGTTGTGGTCTTCAGACCAGAGACTGGTTTGATGCAACTCTCCAAGCTATTCTATCCTGTGCAAGCTACTTCATCTCCCAGTACCTACTGCAACCTACATCCTTCTAAATCTGCTTAGTGTATTCATCTCTTCCTCTGCGATTTCTATCCTCCACGCTGCCCTCCAATACTAAATCGGTGATTCCTTGATGCCTCAGAATATGTCCTACCAACCGACCCCTTCTTCTAGTCAAGTTGAGCCACAAATTTCTCTTATCCCCAATTCTATTCAATACCTCCTCATTAGTTATGTGATCTATCCGTCTAATCTTCAGCATTCTTCTGTAGCACCACATTTCGAAAGCTTCTATTCTCTTCTTGTCCAAACTATTTATCGTCCATGTTTCACTTCCATAGATACCTACACTCCATACAAATATTTTCAGAAACGGGTTCCTGACACTTAAATATATACTCAATGTTAATAAATTTCTCTTCTTCAGAAACGCTTTCCTTGCCATTGCCAGTCTACATTTTACATCCTCTCTACTTCGACCATCATCGGTTATATTGCTCCCCAAATAACAAAACTCATCTACTACTCTAAGTTGTCTCATTTCCTAATCTAATTCGCTCAGCATCACCTGACTTAATTCAACTCCATCCCATTATCCTCGTTTTGCTTTTGTTGGTGTTCATCTTATATCCACCTTTCAACACTCTGTCCATTCCGTTCAACTGCCCTTCCAAGTTCTTTGCTGTCTGTGACAGAATTACAATGTCATCGGCGAACCTCAACGTTTTTATTTCTTCTCCATGAATTGTAATTCCTACTCCGAATTTTTCTTTTGTTTCCTTTACTGCTTGCTCAATATACAGATTGTTTAACATCGGGGATAGGCTACAACTCTGTCTCACTCCCTTTCCAACCGCTGCTTTCCTTTCATGCCCCTCGACTCTTATAACTGCCATCTTGTAAATAGCCTTTCTCTCCCTGTATTTTACCCCGGCCACCTTCAGAATTTGAAAGTGAGTATTCCAGTCAACATTGCCAAAAGTCTTCAAATGCTAGAAACGTAGGTTTGCCTTTCCTTAATGTATCCTCTAAGATAAGTGGTAGGGTCAGTATTGCCTCACGTGTTCCAATATTTCTACGGAATCCAAACTGATCTTCCCCGAGCTCGGTTTCTACCAGTTTTTCCATTCCTATGTAAAGAATTCGCATTAGTATTTTGCAGCCGTGACTTTTTAAACTGATAGTTCGATAATTTTCACATCTGTCAACACCCGCTTTCTTTGAGATCGAAATTATTGTATTCTTCTTGGAGTCTGAGGGTATTTGGCCTGCCTCATACAACTTGCTCACTACATGGTAGAGTTTTGTCAGGGCTGGCTCTCCCAAGGCCGTCAGTAGTTCTAATGGAATTTGTCTCCTCCCGTGAATTTAATTCGACTTAGGTCTTTCAGTGCGTGTATGTTTTATACAGGGAAAAAGTTTTGCGTATTCTCCGTAAAAATTGTTTTGGTTTAATGTGTAGCACCCGATCTCAATCAATCAACGTATAGGAAAGAGCTAGAATATTTATACAACGAAATTAAAAACAAGGGTGCCCATTCCCACTTCAGTATCCACTACTGCAAACGAAACGCCATGTTTCAGCACTTTATTCAACCACAGCGAGCTGTATAGTTTGAATGAGACTGGTGAATCAATAAATAAAAATGTCTGGATCAGTGCGAAGACGTCTTGGTATGCTTTACAGATTACATACTGGCTTTAACCGCTGTCTCGTGAAATGGAAAAAACGGAAGACAGGCATTCAATCACACTTCGAAATCGATCACAAAATCAGTTGGGTTCATTTTACAAAGTTGTCCAAATTTAGTTGAGAAATTAGTTTTCTAATTTATTCCATTCAGAATTCAACAAATGAGGCATCGAAGTTGCGGTTGCCTCTTATTGTGAAATACTCAATTCCAAATTTCTGATATGCGTATAGGAGATTGCCAAATTCCAGTTCGTAAACGTTTCTTAAACATAAAATATACACAGATGAAATCTTTACAGATTATCTAGCAAAGTTTCAAAGAGTTTTCTATTCACCTTCAGGTGAAGTGTTGGTTGCTGTGGGTCATATGAGTTTTTATTGATACTGGAGCGCAGCCCCGTCTGCAAGAAGGATCGGTCGCGCCAATGTTGTGCCTTCGTAAGAGGAAGTGTCCCGGCCTCTGCCCGAGTGGTACCAGAAAATCAGCTCCTAGAAACTAAAACTAGACCTCTGACGCAGTATGCCCTTGTGTCATGTAACCGTAATTTGGCCTGACATGAAATTATCTGATATATTTCAGTAGTGGTGCCCCAGAGCTCTCATATATGTGAAGAATGTCAAATCAGCGCCTTGAGTTGCTGGTACTACAGTTTACTTACACAACCAGTTGCAGTGGTCTGACCATCAACAGATTCATAAACTTGACAGCAGCATATTAAGCGAAGTATAAAATCACCATCGTCAGTGATAAAAACATGAACTGAAATGAAAATTACTTAACCAAGTACTAGGCGAGCTACACTATTTGATCAGACGTATCCGGACACCTGGCTCAAAATGACTTACAAGTTCGTGGCGCTCTCCATCGGTAATGCTGGAATTCAATATGGTGTAGGCCTACCCTTAGCCTTGACGACAGCTTCCATTCTCGCTTTATTTTTTCGTGAGACCCAGAAAATATTAGATACAGGCTCCCAGGTTGATGCCGTTTTCCTTGACTTCCGGAAGGCGTTCGATACAGTTCCGCATTGTCCCCTGATAAACAAAGTAAGAGCCTACGGAATATCATACTAGCCGTGTGGCTGGATTGAAGAGATTTTAGCAAACAGAACACAGCATGTTGTTCTCATTGGAGAGACGTCTACAGACGTTAAAGTAACCTCTGGCGTGCCACAGGGGAGTGTTATGGGACCATTGCTTTTCACAGGATATATAAATGACCTAGTAGATAGTGTCGGAAGTTCCATGCGGCTTTTCGTGGGTGATGCCGTAGTATACAGAGAAGTTGCAGCATTAGAAAATTGCAGCGAAATGCAGGAAGACCTGCAGCGGATAGGCACTTGTTGAAGGAGTGGCAACTGACCCTTAACATAGACAAATGTAATGTATTGCGAATACATAGAAAGAAGGATCCTTTATTGTATGATTATATGATAGCGGAACAATCACTGGTAGCAGTTACTTCTGTAAAATATCTGGGAGTACGTGTGCGGAACGATTTGAAGTGGAATGATCATATAAAATAAGTTGTTGGTAAGGCGGGTGCCACGTTGAGATTCATTGAGAGAGTCCTTAGAAAATGTAGTCCATCAACAAAGGCGGTGGCTTACAAAACACTCATTCGACCTATACTTGAGTATTGCTCATCAGTGTGGGATCCGTACCAGGTCGGGTTGACAGAGGAGATAGAGAAGTTCCAAAGAAGAGCGGCGCGTTTCGTCACAGGGTTATTTGGTAAGCGTGATAGCGTTACGGCGATGTTTAGCAGACTCAAGTGGCAGACTCTGCAAGAGAGACGCTCTGCATCGCGGTGTAGCTTGCTGTCCAGGTTTAGAGAGGGTGCGTTTCTGTATGAGGTATTGAATATATTGCGTCCCCCTACTTATACCTCCTGAGAAGATCACGAATGTAAAATTAGAGAGATTCGTGCGCGCACGGAGGCTTTCCGGCAGTCGTTCTTCCCGCGAACCATACGCGACTGGAACAGGAAGGGGAGGTAATGACAATGGCACATGAAGTGCCCTCCGCCACACACCGTTGGGTGGTTTGCGAAGTATAAATGTAGATGTAGATGTAGACATACGTTCAATCAGGTGCTGGAAGGTTTCTTGGGGAATGGCAGGCCATTCTTCACGGAGTGCTGCATTAAGGACAGGTATCGATGTCGGTCGGTGAGGCCTGGCACGAAGTCGGAGTTCCAAAACATCCCAAACGTGTTCTATAAGATTCACGTCAGGTCTCTGTGCAGGCCATTCTATTATAGCGATGTTATTGTCGTGTATCCACTCCGCCACAGGCCGTGCAATATGATCAGTCGCTCGATCGTGTTGAAAGATGCAATAGCTATGCCCGAATTGCTCTCTAACAGTGGGAAGCAAGAATTGATTAAAACATCAATTTAGGCTTGTGCTGTGATAGTGCCACGCAAAACAACAAGGGGTGCAAGCCCCCTTCATGAAAACTCGAGCATACCATAAAGCCACCACCTCCGAATTTTACTGTTGGACTACACACGGTGGCAGATGACGTTCACCGGGCGTTCGCCATACACGCACTCTGCCATCGGATCGCCACATTGTATACCGTGATTCGTCACTCCACCCAACGTTTTTCCACTGTTCAATCGTCCAATGTTTACGCTCCTTATACCAAGGGAGGCGCCGTTTGGCATTTATCGGCGCGATGTGTGGCTTATGAGCAGCCGCTCGACCATTAAATCCAAGTTTTCTCACCTCCCACCTAACTTTCATAGTTCTTGCACTGTATCCTGATGCAGTTTGTAATTCCTGTGTGGTGGTCTGGATAGAGTTTGCCTATTATACGTTACGACCCTTTTCAACTGTCGGCGGTCTCTGTCAGTCAACAGACGAGGTCGGCCTGTACGCTTTTTTGCTGTACGTGTCCCTTCACGTTCCCACTTCACTATCACATTGGAAACAGTGGACTTAGGGATGTTTAGGGGTGAGGAAATCTCGTGTACAGACGTATGACACAATTGACAACCGATCACTTGACCACCTTCGAGTTCCGCGGAGCACCCTATTCTCTCACACGATGTCTAATGACTACTGAGGTCGCTGATATGGAGTACCTGGCAGTAGGTGCCAGCACAATGAACCTAATATGGAAACGTATGTTTTTGCGGTGTCCGGATACTTTTGATCACATAGTGTATGTTACAATATCTATCTGTTATCGTTAGTAATATCATTTACCCGTCAGTCTACAGAAACTATGCTAGGTAGTGTGGTCATCCGTCTTAAAACTCTTTCCAGTTTTAACATGAATAAGTACTCTACCTAGTATAGTTTTTATAGCTAGACTACCTAATTTGTATTAAGATCCGGTAAAAGTGTATAGTTCATGGGTTTTACCCCTGGACATTAATGATGTCATACTTCCATAACATGCCGGCTGGAGTGATCGTGCGGTTCTAGGCGCTACAGAGTGCAGCCGAGCGACTGCTACGGTCGCAGGTTCGAATCCTGCCTCGGGCATGGATGTGTGTGATGTCCTTAGGTTAGTTAGCTTTAATTAGTTCTAAGTTCTAGGCGACTGATGACCTCAGAAGTTAAGTCGCATAGTGCTCAGAGCCATTTGAATTTGAATTTCCATAACATAATGCTGTGAAAATGTTTATTAACCTGTTGGTGACACTACGTATGTAAATAAAAGCATTTTAACAATAGCTCACGGTGTTAATACGACAGTTTTAAAATGAAAATATGCCTTGAAATAGGACCAGCAATGGCCCAAATAACTCATCAGTGAAATAAATCTGACTCTGGTGTGTTAAAAGAAGTTAAGTGAACAGCAACAGAAATACAGCGTGTTACAAAAAGAAACGGCCAAACTTTCAGGAAACATTCCTCACACACAAAGAAAGAAAATATGTTATGTGGACATGTGTCCGGAAACGCTTACTTTCCATGTTAGAGCTCATTTTATTACTTCTCTTCAAATCACATTAATCATGGAATGGAAACACACAGCAACAGAACGTACCAGCGTGACTTCAAACACTTTACAGGAAATGTTCAAAATGTCCTCCGTTAGCGAGGGTACATGCATCCACCCTCCGTCCTATGGAATCCCTGATGCACTGATGCAGCCCTGGAGAATGGCGTATTGTATCACAGCCGTCCACAATACGAGCACGAAGAGTCTCTACATTTGGTACCGGGGTTGCGTAGACCTCTTGGAGGCCATGGAATTGGTCCGGCTCTACCAATCCATCGGTCGCCGAATCTGTTGTTGAGAAGCGTACGAACACTTCGACTGAAATGTGCAGGAGCTCCATCGCGCATGAACCACATGTTGTGTCGTACTTGTAAAGGCACATGTTCTAGCAGCACAGGTAGAGTATCCCGTATGAAATCATGATAAAGTATTCCATTGAGCGTAGGTGGAAGATCATGGGGCCCAACCAAGACATCACCAACAATGCCTGCCCAAACGTTCACAGAAAATCTGAATTGACGACGTGATTGCACAATTGCGTGCGGATTCTCGTCAGCCGACACATGTTGATTGTGAAAATGTACAATTTGATCATCCGTAAAGAGAACATTTGCACTGAAATGAGGATTGACACATTGTTGGATGAATCATTCGCAGAAGTGTACCCGTGGAGGCCAATCAGCTGCTGATAGTGCCTGCACACGCTGTACATGGTACGGAAACAACTGGTTCTTCCGTAGCACTCTCCATACAGTGACGTGGTCAATATTACCTTGTACAGCAGCAACTCCTCTGACGCTGACATTAGGGTTATCGTCAGCTGCACGAAGAATTGCCTCGTCCATTGCAGGTGTCCTCGTCGTTCTAGTCTTCCCCAGTCGCGAGTCATAGGCTGGAATGTTCCGTGCTCCCTAAGACGCCGATCAATTGCTTCGAACGTCTTCCTGCCGGGACACCTTCCTTCTGGAAATCTGTCTCGATACAAACGTACCGCGCCACGGCTATTGCCCCGTGCTAATCCATACATCAAATGGGAATCTGCCAACTCCACATTTTTAAACATTGCACTGATTGCAAAACCACATTCGTGATGAACACTAACCTGTTGATGCTACGTACTGATGTGCTTGATGCTAGTACGGTAGAGCAATGAGTCGCATGTGAACACAAGCACCGAAATCAACATTACCTTCATTCAATTGGGCCAACGGGCGGTGAATCGAGGAAGTACAGTACATACTGACGAAACTAAAATGAGCTCTAACATGGAAATTAAGCGTTTCTGGACACATGTCCACATAACATCTTTTCTTTATTTGTGTGTGAGGAATGTTTCCTGAAAGTTTGGCCATACCCTTTTGTAACACCTTGTATATCTGGCATAGTATTCGAAACTCGACATCCATGAACATGAAAGTCAGTTACAAGATCTCAACAATATCTGAAAAGTTTTGTAGTCCACAAACTATAACTGATCACTATGTAGTGGGGATGTAGATCAAGCACTGCAGTCATAATAGTCAAATACATTGAAGAGCCAAAAATCGTGTAGAGGGCCCCCACGAGCACGCAGTAGTGCAGCAACACGGCGTAGCATGGATTTCACTAATGTCTGAAATAATGATGGAGGGAACTGACACCATGAATCCTGCTGGGCTGTCCATAAATCCGTAAGAGTACGAGGGGGCTGGAGATCTCTTGTGAACAGCACGTTGCAAGGCATCCCAGACAGGCTCAGTAACGTTCATGTGTGTGGAGTTTGGTGGCCAGCGAAAGTGTTATACTCAGAAGTGTGTTCCTGAAGCCACCCGGTAGCAATTCTGGACGTGTAGGGTGTCGCATTGTCCTGCTGGTATTGCCCAGGTCCGTCGGAATGAACAATTGACTTGAATGGAGCAGGTGACCAGACAGGATGCTTACGAACGTATCACCTGTCATAGTCGTTCTACACGTATCAGGGGTTCCATGGAAGTCCAACTGCACACGTCCCACACCATTACAGAGCCTCCGCCAGCTTTAACAGTCCTCTACTGACACGCATTCTCCATACTTGTACACGTCCATCCGCTCGATACAATTTCGATACAATTTGCAACGAGACTCGTCAGACCAGGCAAAATGTGACCAGTCATCAGCAGTCCAATGATGCTGTTGTAGGGCCTAGGCGAGGCGTAAAGCTTAGTGGGAGTGGCCGAGCGGTTCTGGGCGCTCCATTCTGGAACCGCACGACCGCTACGGTCGCAGGTTCGAATCCTGCCTTGGGCATGGATGTGTGTGATATCTTTAGGTTAGTTAGGTTTAAGTAGTTGTAAGTTCTAGGGTACTTATGGCCACATCAGTTGAGTCCCATTGTGCTCAGAGCCATTTGAACCAAAGCTTAGTGTTGTGAAGTTATCAAGGGTACACGAGTGAACCCTAGACTCCGAAAGCCCATATCGATGATGTTTCGTTGACTCTGACTCTTGCTGATGCCGCAGCATCGAAATCTGCAGCAGTTTGCTGAAGTGTTGCACTTCTGTCACGCTGAACGACTCTCTTCAGTCCTTGTTGATCCCGTTCTTGCAGAATCTTTCTCCGCCCGCTGCGATGTCGTAGATTTGATGTTTTATCAGATTCCTGATACAATACATACATTCGTAAAATGGTCATACGGGAAAATTTTCACTTCATCGCTACGTCGGGGATGCTGTGTCCCAACGCTCGTGCGCCGACTATAATACCATATTCAAACTCACCTAAATCTGCCATTGTAGCAGCAGTAACTGATCTAACAACAGTGCCAGACACTTGTTGTGTTTCACAGGCGTTGCCGACCGCAACGCCGCATTCTGCCTGTTTACATATTTCTATATTTGAATACGCATGCCTAAACCAGTTTCTTTGCCACTTCAGTGTATGAAACACTAAATATCTTCTGGCAATGGGACACAAAGTCGGTCGAATGATGGTGGATTTTGAAAGATTTGAATACGCTTAGAAGCCAAGACGCTCAAAACACCTCGGAATAATAATTTACTCGATGTGGTTTTTAAAACATGAATGAATACCAGCCTACAAGACAATGCCGAGCGTTCCTCCAACCGGCGTCCGTCGTCAACGTCTAGGTAGATTCAAACAGCAGAACCCGGATACTTGTCATTAAAAACAGGAGATGCTATTTGGGATACGGTATGCTCCATGAAATGTATCAAATGCAACGGTTGACTGATGTAAAGTTAGGGTAAGATGGGATCAGGAAACGAAGGCAGAGAGAAGGTTACACCAATTAGGACTTAAATATCTGATAAATGACAAGGGAAGATAAAACAAAATACAGTACAAGTTTATAAATGGTTCAAAACCGAATAACAACGCAAGTATCGCTAGATCCACAAAGACAGGTGAAACACAACTCGGATATACTAGTAGCATTTCCATACACGACGAAAAATAAATTTCAGGTTAAACCAAACTAAAGGAATGAGTGAATGATCTGACTGCATAACGTTTCGCATCAAATGACAAACGTTTCTGTAACCAAGTTCACAATGACACAAAGCGTTTGCACCAGTACCTGTTCATTACCGCAGTTCGTAGCAAGTTTAGCAGCACCTTTTAATGAAGAATTTAGCCACGGAATGGGAGTACCTCAAGAATGACTTTATGTATAATTGGCTATAATGCGGTCAGTTCTTTCGAACCGTTGCAATAAATAGAGTAAACTCACCAAGATTGCAGTCACGCGGCAGCTGCATTTAACAGCAGTCGGCCGTTTGTCCACCGCAAAGCACCAGGAACAGTGTGTCGTCAGGAAAGTTACCAGCCGTGAGGGGGGGGGGGGGGGGGTTGCTCGGATAGCGTCTATGCTCGGCGCGCTGACAGGCCAGAACTTGCTTCCGTCAAACATTACAGAGAGATCACCTCAAAGATTGTTACCCTGTCTAGTCGATACTGCTTGCAGAAACAGCTTTGCAGTCGAGGTCAGTGACTCTCAATCTCGTGTTAGAAAAGATTTCGGTGAAGATTTTGGGGAATCATAGAACATCTAAAGCACGATTGGTGAACGAGCAGCAGACACTGCTCGTTCCAAATACTTCTCCAGTACCGCAAAAAAGATGAGAAGCGAAGACCGAGAGAGAATTTTTGCAGGATGTAAGGCCAGCTCACAGCGTTTCTTTTCTATTGTGCAAACACTACATCGAAGAAGGATTGGAGGAAATAAAACAAAGCCTTCTAATTGGGATTAAAGTTAAGGATGATATCATTTGAATGGTAAAATTTGCTGGTAACACTCACATCTTGTTCGAAAGTAAGGAAGAACGGCAGGACCTGATAAATGGGGTAATGTTCACTGAGGACTTCAAATAGATTCAGGATAGACTAAAGAAAGGCAAACGTTTGAAGAACGAGGAGAACTTATGTCAGCTATAAAATCTGCGGACCATGTAGTAGACAAAGTTACGGAATTATGCCCACTTTGAAGCAGAACAGTTTTCGATGGGGAAGCAATGAATACATGGTATAGTCACATAGAGCATTCCCAGCTGAAACAAGTCTACTGGTAGCAAACAAAGACCTTAACTACACGTGTTTAATATAGAACTGTAGAGACTGTGGAAGAACAGCAAAAAAGGAGATTCAGAGCGTTTGATATGTTGTGTAACAGGACGTTAAAAATTACGCTGCTATGCATTAACATTGCGTCATTGAGGCGACATGTGACTAACGTCAGATTTGACGTGAAGTATTCTATATGACTGAATATGCAGCACATCTACACAAAGCAGGTGACCGTAATGCCATCAAAATTCTGTAGGTGAGGAGAGATTATGCAGCGAGCTCGTTATTCAGAAATTACATTTTAATGTATTTATTTGTGAGAAGGCATTGTTATGTTTCGAGTAAAGAAGGAGAAACGTCTAACAGAACGTTTCGGTATTCGGGAGATGCAGGATTGTGGCCTATCTAGCTCACGCTGGACGGGATCTCTCGAATGTCTATATGGAACTCTATGCAGGTTTTTAACAGCCCTTCGAGCCTAGCATTAGAGAAGACAGACATGTTATACACTTAGTCGTCCAGCGTCGCACAACCGCATCACAACTTTTCAGAAATAGAGTTGTTTCCACCAAGAAAAGTATTGATAGGGTTAATGCAAGCAATGACATCTCCAGCGCTACGGACTGTGGGCAAGGCGACTGTTGTTGCGGCTTTCCGTTACCCACAGTCGACCATTTCTGGTGATACATGGTACTTACTGGAATTAAAGAAAACATGGAACTAACAATGTAACTTTCTTTTTACGCAACTTATTTATTTAACAGTATATATCCATAAAATTTTCTTTAACAAAATGAACAAATTTGTCAAATTCTTTTGACCTTAAACCTTAAGTTGAATAAGCTTTTGTAAAAGAAATCTGAAGTGCTGTATTTCTGGCAGCGGTGGCCGAGCGGTTGTAGGCTCTTCAGTCCGGAACCGCGCGACTGCTACGGTCGCAGGTTCGAATCCTGCCTCGGGCATGGATGTCTGTGATGTCCTTAGGTTAGTTAGGTTTAAGTAGTTCTGATGACCTCAGATGTCCCATAGTGCTCAGAGCCATCTGAACCATTTGAAGTCACAAACAAAAATATAATTTCTATGACACATTCATTAACCTGACAAAAATCTTACCAAACTAGAGACTACTAGAAAAAGGACCAAAACAAAACATTAACACAAACATGCCACACAAAACAAGAGAAAACCTCATAACAGAATCAGAACAGATTATAAAGGACCAAGAAAGACTGAGCACACCAAATTTTAATGCAAAATTGACAAGAGAAGTAGTATCTGCAGAAATAACACAGATAATCAGAACACACAAATCCACAATTATTTCTAATCGTAGAACATTGGACGAAATCACTGCCAACAAGCTAAAACAAAAATTGAAACAGAACAATGCCGTAGTAACAAGGGCAGAGAAAGGGAATATTACTGTAATTATGGATGAAAAATAATAAAAAAGAACTGTAGATTTTCTGAAAGACAACAACATCACAAAACTGACCAGTGACCCAACAGCAAGGTACCAGAAAAACATTTAACAGACACTGAAAAACGTGAAAAATACATTCTCAAAAGGCCAGGTAAAAAGGATGACACAGAAAAATCCAAAAGCTTCCACCCTAAATTACCTACCAAACGTTTACAAGGATAATATCCCATTAAGGCCCGTCATCAGCTTCCAAAATGCTCCATCCTACCACGCAGCCCAACAGACATACATACTATTAAAAAAATTGCATACTTTTGATAACAAAAGGAACCTGGAAAACTCAAAAGGAATTAATCGACAGAATCAAGAACATACACATACCAGACACAGCAACCCTCATATCATTTGACGCCACATCAGTGTACACTTGTATTCCAATAAATGAGACAATGAACATCCTCACACAAAGATTAGAACAACAAGGAAACACACCGGACGCACACATCAATGAAATAATAATCATTTGTCATAACACGACAAAATTATTTTATGTTCAAAAAAGAATTTTATTCTCAGCATGAAGTACTGCCAATGGGATCATCAGTTAGTGGCCTTCTAGCTGACATAGTTATGAACAACCAGGAGGACATGATCTTCAGACACATAATAAAATCAAAAAACTACAAAGTTATATACTGGTACTGTTATGTCGATGACATAATATCCCTGACTGATGAACCATATACGCACATAGAACAGTTACACTATGAAATAAACAACTTACACCCCAAAATTAACTTCACTTTAGAAACAGAAACTAACAACTCACTACATTTTCTAGATCTCACCATACATAAAACAAACAACACACAGAGCTTCACAATATTCAGGAAACCGACAACTACAAGCACCACCACTCACAACCTATCGAACCACCCACTGACACATAAGCAAGCAATCTTCAGTTTCATACTCCATAGATTAAACAGAACACCCATGAACAAATAGATATTCACACAAGAACTAAACACAATAACACAAATCACAGTAGAAAATGGTTACGATACCCATACGGTAGACAAGTTAAAGCAAAAAATATGTAAATAGTACAGAAATGAACATACCACACACACACACACACACACACACACACACACACAAACACAAATCGTCACCCAACACAGAACAACACAAAACACAAACAATGACCACACACAAGACACTACAGAGCAATAACACACACAAAACGAAATGCCACATACTCTCTTACAATAAAAAGATTTTTCACAGAATAGGCAAAATATTAAACAAACAGGGACTCCAAATATGATACAGGTCAGAGAACACAACACAGAAATAGATCAGAACACAAGAGACACCCACGGATAAATTTAACAGATCAGGAATATATGAACTCACTTGCAACACTTGCCAATCAGTGTACATAGGACAAACATGCAGAAACTTCAAAGCCAGGTATTGAGAATATCTTAAAGCTTAAAAAGCAACAGCTCCTATAACACATTTGCTGATCACCTTCTACCCCACAATCACCTCCCAACTATAATAGAAACAGAATCAAGAATACTAAAACTCAGCCACAGCCTATACAGCAAACTGACCACTGAGGAAAACTTCCACATACAGAAGGCAATAGCAGGTCATAAATGACTACACTACACTCTGCAAGGGCACACTATTTTTACATTAAAGGAACTTTACAAAAAAGACAACACAAACAGAAAAAGTAACCCCCCCCACACACACACAAAATGGATACACTACACTCTGAAAAGACTCACCATTTTACACACAAAAGGAACACCATGTAAAAGACAACACAAATACCTAAGAAGCATACAGAAAACACACAGACATACACACATAGATAAAATTTGAACAAAATTCAAATTTGGCGCTGAACTCACTGGAGAAAAAGTCAACACTGACTGGGCTGTGACACACAGCAACCACAATTACACTGTGTTTCGGTGAAGTGCAAAGTGCTTTTACGACCTTAGTTTGTGAAAATACGTGTTATATTTACATTACAACACCTCACCATGATGCTGAGAATAAAAGGGTTTGCCACACGAGAAAGTAATTAAAGACTAATATATGCGAGAAATATTGCGAAAAACTAATTTACGTTTAGGTGATAGGTTAACTTCCAACAAAATTTGTCACCAACAGCGCTTGGTTGCAGATGACAAGCTACCTGTAATAAATACTACACAAGTCATCCTGAAAAATCGTGCGCACCAAGTGTAAAGGTATTAACAAAAAGAAACGAGTTATTATTTGAACTAAATATCCACATAACTTTTGTAATCATTTACTAAAAATGTTAATGTTACAGATTAAAGAAAAAGGAAACTCACTGATGATAGCACAGTGGTGCTGAAACATGTTTGGGAACTTGGAAAAAACGGTATTTTGCGTAACTGGCGCCCTCACATCCTGCAATTTTAACTGCAAACATGGTATACACAATGAGCTGCAAATCCAAATGATGAATACCTCGTGACCACCTCTTGTCGCAATGCTACCGCTAATCCACAAACTTTGTCTCTCTCTGTCTCTCTCGGGCCGGCGAACCCTGTATGTATATCGGCAAGCAAAGACCTTCTAAGGACACAACCCACAGATACCAACTCTTCCTCACAGATATTGGCAATGCGGCTGCAATAGGGATAGTCGACACTACACCTGAGCCAATGGTGACAGACGGAACAGTCTACTAACTCAATGGTGCCACGGCTAAACTAGAATAAATATTCCTCATCAGTCTGCAGTCCGTATCAGGTGGGAATGATAGAGGAAGTATAGAAGATCCGAAGAAAAGCAGCTAGGTTTGTTTCAGGCTCACTTAGTAAGAGTGAAAACGTTGCAGAGATGCTCATCCAACTCCAGTGGCAGGCGCTGAAGAGAGGCACTGCTTACCACGTCGTGGTCTAGAAGCAAATTTCCAAGAGTTGTTATGAGTGCCAACAAATACGTTGTTTCCTCTTAAGTAATATTAGAGACATGCGTGCTAGCACTTAGGTCCGCAAACAATCATTCTTCTCATAGACCTGTCGCGACTGGAACAGGGAAGGAAAGAAGTGCCAGAGTCGCATGTAATGCACTCGGTCAAACATCATAAGGCACCGTGAGGGGTATACATACGGAAGTAGACATAGCGACGGATAAAAGCCAGCTGACAGTGGCGAGCCGACGACTCTGCTGGATACAAGATTGGACCAAATTTTCCTTTCATCCGAGCCCCGGTTTGGCAACAAATCTTTCTTTCACCCGAGTCCCGGTTCACGATGTGCATGCCCAAGTGTGGAGGCTCCGAGGAGAAGGAATGTTTCGATAATGCATTTGTGACCTATCGGATGGAATGTTGCGCTGTTCGGTGCATAATCTGGTCATATTTGGTTCATATAGCCTGTAAACTAATCAGCTCCCTGTGCCCTATCTACTGGTAAGGTCTTCGAGACATTATCTTTCACGAACATTACGCAAGAGCACATGCTGATCGTGCTTTTCTGCCGTGACCAGCGCATTCTCCAAATCACTGATCATGGTCTTCCTAGAGACGGTGCGTCACTACTCTCCAGTCATTATAACTGATGACTCGTGGCGCAATGCTGCAGCAATATGGAATGACTAATACGAACTATCATCCAAGCTCAGAATTCCCGGCAGTGTGGAAGCTATTGCTGATACCACAGGTGGCAGCTCTGTGCCCTGTATATTCTCTCACTTGATCGTGTACTAATTTAGTGCTCTTTTCCTGTTTAGGTCTGTGAGATCGGTGATACTTCTGCATTATGCCAAAAAGAAACGAACTTAGCTTAGAAAAACGAGTGCAGATAAAGCTTTTCCATAAGCAAGCCATTTCAGAAACTGTGAAATGTTCACTCCGACCTGCACAATATGATATTGAGAGGTTTGTCAAGACCGGTTCGCATGTTAATAGGCCAAGAACCAAGAGTGAGAAAATATCAGCAGACCGTTAGGTCCGAATGATGATAAGAGAGGCATCAGAAAGTAGGAAGAAAACCTCTTTCTACCTCGCTGCTGAGTAGTCTAAAGTTTTAACAAATCAATACCTAAGAAGGTATTCGAAATAATCTCATCCGAAACTTCAGATGGACCACCCTGTATGTGACACATGCGTATACCGGTATTCGACTTCAGAAAGGTGGTGAGAAAGATTGTAAAGCCCGGAACAAGCCATGGCCCTCTGACAAGAACAGAAAAGCACAGTATGAGTGTGCTCTAAGACACCAAACACTCACCGAACAAAACTGGTAGAATATCGAGTGGTCAGACGAAGAAAACATTCAGGTAGGTTTGTCAACTTGATGCTCTAACTACGCACACAAATTTGGGTAGAAAACGAAATGAATTAATTTAAAAACTTATGAAAGATTTCTGTACAATATTTATTCACATTTTAGATTTTTGGTACACTGGGTGTGACCTATCTCCGTCGCCGGTCGGGCGAGTAATATAACCCAGAGTGTGGGGTGCCTGCCGTAAAACAGGGCGGAGGGAGTGAGCGTCATGATCTGGAGCTGCATGAGCGCTGCAGGGGTGAGGCAAATGGTCGTACGCGACGGCCGCATGGGTTCCACAAAGTACTGCTTTATTGCCCTCTTTTACAACAATTTTTGGCGGTACTAACATGGATGGTGTTAAATTCCTGCTCGATAACGCATCCTACCTTGAATCTCTTCGCGCAGTGACTCGGCTCCGGGAAAATAACATCGAATTTCTGTATTGGCCTGCCCAATCACAAAACCTGAACCCCACAGAGCATTTATGGAGTTTATTGGAATGCAAAGTCAGGCGACACACAATTATGTCAAAAGACCACCTTTGCCTTTAGTGGAACGCCAAAGATACCGAAGATTGTAAAAAGCTATCTACCAAAAAGAGCTTGTGCTGTAATAAGGTCAAAAGGTGGGCCCACGAAATATTGATTTTGTGTTACTAAGAAACATTATAAACTCGAACGAACTACTTCCATTGATTTAATTTTCTTATTTTTCGCAACACTCAAACCTACCTAGGATGTTGAATACTTTTGGTCAAGAGTGCACTTTTCCTGCTACACTGCCCACGCGCGGTGAGTAAAAGTTCGTTGATTGCTATCTCTGATGTTGCTATTTGTATGGCCACCAGTGTGAGAGGATTGATAAGAATTGAGATTTTCCACAGATGTTAGGATATCAGACTACCATGGTATTTGGTTGAGACGTAGAAGGACGTAGTGGAAGACAAATTTATAATATTCACAGCAGATGAATGAGGACTTCGGATATAGATGTTAGTATGAAATGAAGAAATTCTCACAAGACAAGAAATCGTGGGCCGACTTATCAAATCTGACAGAAGAGTAACTAAACAATGAAATAATTATTTAAATAAAAGTAACTTTTTAATATAAGGCGTTTTTAAATCGGAGTAACTAGTATAAAATAATTTCTCCTATCCAAAAACCAATATGTTGTCCATATAGGTAGCCCGAAAATTATATTTGTAATTTTTAATAGCTATGACAATTCTTGTTAGATTAATAACGAGAGATGAGGGGCACACAACTGGTGCACGGGTAGTCCCCACACTTTGCTTTATAAATCTTACAATTATAGTCATAGTTACCAAAAATTCACAAGCACGTTTTCAGCACTAGCCTATCTGTATAGGGGAGGATTTTATAGTTTTTAGTATGAACTAGAAACTGGTTACATTAGGAATTTATTTTTATTCAAATAATTGCTTTCTGCTTGTTAGTCTTGTGTATGTCCATTTCTGAATGGATTTCTGATATTTTGACGATATTAAATTTCTAATGAAATATTTATATACATACTAACGTTTCAGCCACAGCTTCACCGGTATACGCATGTGTCACATACAGTGTGGTCCTTCTGAAGTTTCGGATGAGATTATTTCGAAAACTATACATTGGGTGAAAACAGTGGGCAAGAAAAGTTCGTAAGCTCAAAGGGGGGCATCAAATTATACTACACGTGACCCCCAGCCCTCGCCCTCTTGGGTGGGGCGGGAGACAACTTTTAAATCTTAAATGGAAACCCCCATTTTTTTAATTGCAGATTCGGATTCTCCATAAAAAAGTAATCAAGTTTTGCCTTATACATATTTTTAAACCATTGACAGATGACGCTGAAATAAAAAAAAAATTAAAGTTGGGGAAGAGCTTCGATTTATTTAGAATGATCGGAGAAGGACGCATCAAATCGACACAAAATGTGCACCAATTCTTTCATTACGCCAAATTAAGCTATATTTCTTACAAAATATATCCCATCCACCACAGTTTTTGATGGAGGGAGACGACAGTGGAGACGACAGTGGAGCTACCGTGCAAACACTGTGAACTATGGCTCAGTATACTGAGCCAGGATTGTCCTCCAGGTATGAGCTTTGTTTAAAATGTAAAGTCTCTGGCACATTGGTAAATTAGTTTAAAACCAATTGATAAACTTATATTGAACAGATGCACTGAGAAGAAAGCGACCTGAAAAGACGTACTGATTAGAAATATCCTATCCATTGCTTCTGAGTGGCTACTCTGGCGGGCCAAACCAGCACTTTCAAACGGACGCCGCCACCTGCTGTAGCAGCTGACAGGCACGACCTGCAGAGCGAGTGCCAGCAGCAGTGAATTGGATCTGCCGTAGCTCTAGCAGACGCAGGTGCACGGAGGCTGTCCACGAGGATCCCACAAGTTGCACGGCCTGGAGGAGTCGGTAACCTGTTTCCACTTTCGCGCCCTCGTCCCTCTTTATCGACAACGTCATCGAATACAGAAGGGGGAGGGGTGGCGTAGTCGGCTTTGTAAATAATAATCGGATCGGGAACGAGCTCGCAGATTAACGGCTGGCCGCACTCTCCAGCTGGCCGCGGGGCGCAGCAAGCACTGTACGGCCGGCTCATTACCATAGCGACCAGCAAGTGCCGGCCTGCGTGGAAGCTTGGGCCGCACCTTGCCGGCGCTGTGCACGCCAGGCTGCTGCTGCTCCACGTCTGCACCCGAATACCGGCCACAACATCTGTTGCTACGGTTACAGTGACACGACACCGAGAGTGGTGATGCGGAATTCTGTATCACAAGAAAAAAGTGCTTTGAGCTCTTTAAACGTTATACTCAGCGGAGCGCAAGGATCTCCACACATACTCGCAACAAGAAATTTCCACCTTACGAGTTCAGCTCCAGCAGTTTTCCTAGACCCACAGAAGATATCACAACAAAATCTAGTACCTCGTCTCCTACCTTCCAAACTTTACAGAATCTCTCCTGCGAATCTTGCAGGACTGACACTCCTGAAAGAAAGTTTCGCAGGAAAGCTTCTGTAAAGTTTGGAACGCAGGAGACGAGGTACTAGCGGAAGTAAAGCTGTGAGGACGGGGCGTGAGTCGTGCTTGGGTAGCTCAGTTGTTAGAGCACTTGCCCGCGAAAGGCAAAGGTCCCGAGTTCGAGTCTCGGTCCGGCACACAGTTTTAATCTGCCAGGAAGTTTCATATCAGCGCACACTCCGCTACAGAGTGAAAATCTCGTTCTGGAAACAAAATCTAGCCCATAAGCCATAGCGAAAAAAACTGTGCGGAAATGCTGAGTGAGACTGGGTACTCCTGGTTGCTCACCAAGGTAAAATATCGTCGACAAAACCAATGTCATCCGGAATACAACAAGACTCAGTATTCCCACCGATTTTATATATCATCTGCGCTACTAACAAAGCAGTAGAGCCGCACTATCATCTGTCGCTACCGGGTGACCATTAATGGGGGACATTTGATGAAAGTGACAAAAAATGTCAATTTTCGACTTATTTTTTTTATTTGTTAGTACAAATCACAATAAGTTCCAAAAGTTTCAATGTTGAAACCGCATCCGAAGTGGCTGAAAATTAATTATAAGTGTGACGCGGCCTCCATGCCACGCCCACGTTTTCCCACGTTTTGAAGCAGCACTTCAATGCCAGCTCAGTGAACAACGATTCTGTGTATTACTTTCAACCAAACGTGTTCGGGATACATCCAGAAGCTTTATATATCATCTTTATAAACTCAAATGGAAACGATTGGCAAAAAACACATTTGCATCTGCTACAGTTGTCAGAATTTCAGCGACCGAGCGGTTCTAGGCGCTACAGTCTGGAACCGCGAGACCGCTACGGTCGCAGGTTCGTATCCTACCTCGGGCATGGATGTGTGTGATGTCCTTAGGTTAGTTAGGTTTAAGTAGTTCTAAGTTCTAGGGGACTGATGACCTCAGAAATTAAGTCCCATAGTGCTCAGAGCCATTTGAACCATTTGAATCAGAGTTGCAACTTATGATGCAGTTATTGTATTTAATGATGGGAACGTCGGGAGGATGAAGGTATCAGAGAGAATGGGCTTCAAGATAGGAAATTTTACTCAAGACATCCCGAGAAAAATAGATTTACAGCGCGTCTCTGCAGCTGAAAAGTCAGTTGAAGACCTGGTAAAGGAAAGAAGACAGAATAAGGAATTTTACTCAAGACATCCCGAGAAAAATAGATTTACAGCGCGTCTCTGCAGCTGAAAAGTCAGTTGAAGACCTGGTAAAGGAAAGAAGACAGAATAAGGAAAAGAAACCAGAAGAGAAGCCTTGAAGGGAAAGACGACCCAGAGTACAAATGTGGTGCCTTCTGAAGAAGTGAAATAAGGAAAAATGTTAGGTTGAACTTTAAATTGCGTTCCCTGAAGAGTTTGTTTTTCAAAGTTTGTGTACCTTTTCTTAAGATTCTATGAATACTAGACTTATGAAATTTTGTACACATATTTCTGTAAACCTAATAAACGTTGTCTCAAGAGAAAATTCTTAAATTCTGATTGCAAGCTGCGATATGAGGCAAAGTGTTTGGAATTTTGCATGAATTTAAAATTGTACTTGTGGAATTATAATTAAAAATTTATGAAAACTCTCCTATTTGACCTATTCCAAAAATCTCATGAGAGAAGCTTAGAACATATAAAGAGATGAAACAGAGAAATTTTTGTAGAAATCTCTTGAATACTTTCTGAGAAAAAGGAACATACAATTATTTTTAAGAATAAAACTTCAAAATTCATTAAAAAAGTTGAATATATAAAATCTAAGTATTTTATATGCAAATGTTCTACTTTGATGTAAAGCTTGGTACAAAATTTCGTTGCCATATCTCCAAAACTGTGGATTTGGTACATTATTGAAACAGTGTGTGGTTTTCATTAACGTCCCCCCTTTAAAAAACCGACACTCTGCAGGCACGGATTCCTGACTGAAAATGGAGGAAAATGGTCCTGTGAACATGTGTCAAGAGGTGCCTCATTGCCACGGTAGATGGCACTGACGAATGAATGTTCTTCTGACCAGTGTTCCTCATGTGTTGCATGCTGTGTGACTGACGCAGCGTTCACGTCGGGAGCAAGCCGAGATGGCGTTCGTGTACGACCAAGTTTGATGGTCGAGAGGCAGCACGGCTGTACCAAAACAAGTATCCTCAAAGACACTAACCACATCACACAACATTTCAAGCCCTTTTTGAACATTTGTGTGGTCATGGTCCGTTCATATAACGAACGTGCAGGGAGGTGGCGGTTTGTGCGTATACCAAATTGTAAGGACTGGGTTGTACATGATACTGAGACGAACCTTAGTACAAGCTCCAGGCAAGTGGCCCGCCAACATGGTGTAAGCTAAAGTACGATTATGTGTTTCCAGCACGATGACCGCTAGTATCCCCACCACCTGCAACGAGTGCAAGGATTATCAACAGAGGATTTCCCCGCACGGGAAGGATTTTGTTGATTGCTTTTGCACCAGACTGTCACAATTATAGTATTTATGTCATAGTCCTCTTTACCGAAGAGGCAACCTTTACCTGACTGGCATCATCAATCTGCATAATCGTCTCCTGTAGGCTACAGAAAATCATCGAGAAATGGTTCAGGCGTCTCATCACGAGCATTCATGTGTGGGTAGATACTCATGGCGACCACATACTGGGACCGGTTATTATTTCACAATAGTCCGTCCCTGGTAGCTGATTGGACAGCGCGAAGGAATGTCATACCTAACGGCCCGGGTTCGATTCCCGGCTGGGTCGGAGAGTTTCTCCGCTCACGGACTGGGTGTTGTGTTGTCCTTATCATCATCATTTTATCCCCATCGATATGCAAGTCGCTGAAGTGGCTTCAGCTCGAAAGACTTGCAGCAGGTGAACGGTCTACCCGACGGGACGCCCTAGCCACACGGCATTTCCATTCCACAATAGCTCGACGGAGGTAAGTATCTGGACGTCCTACGGACTGGACTGCATGAGAATGTGCCTTTGGCAATACGACAGGTTACGTGGTTTCTGCAATACGGAGCTTCACCCCGCTTCTACATTACAGTTCGCCAACTATTGAAAATCTTCTACGGATGTTTTATAGGACGCGAAAGCCCTGTAGCATGCCCTACTGCATCACTGGACTGAAGTTCCCTGGATTATTACCTCTGGGGCGTCTGAAAAGCGTTGTGTATGCTGAACCAGTTCTTTGTGTGCACACTCTTCAACGGTGTATTCACGGCGCCTGTGACGCTGTTCGGAGAGAGGCCGGAAAGTGTGAAAGAGTGCGGATATCAATGATGCGACGTGTGAACGCGTGCATTGCGTCTCATGGAGGCCTCTTTGAACACCTGTTGTGACGTGGTGTGATGCAACTCTGTATTGAGTTACGGAACGATTTGTTGTCGTTGCACGCACACCGCCCATTTCTGGAGACATGTTCATAGGACCTTTCTCCTCCATTTTCAGTCAGGAATTTGTCCTTAAAGATTGTCAGTTTTGCTAACGTTCAGCCTGTATTTGCGGATTATGTAGCCGTTATCACATTTGGACGCAATCACTAATACAATATTAACACTTAATGTTGTTGTTCTGAGTGCTGAACCGAGTTATTTTTCTGTTTTATGTACCGTTGTTCGACGACTGAGTCAGTCCTGTTCTTAAGATGCTGTGAGTTATGCTTTTATGTATACGCGCTTTCTGGACTCCAGTTAAGTACTCCTAACAGCACAACTCGAGCATCAGAAAAACTGGATCGTTGGTCAAAATATTGTGCGTAAGATGGAAACAACAACGTCGTTGAACCCGCCATTAATCAGTTACTTCGAGATACTTGATACTCAACGACAACTGAACAAACCGAGTTGCGATTGAAAACTCACGATGAATATGTGTGAGCTAATACCGAAGAGGCGCCAAATGCCTATGAATCTCTGGTCCATTCCTTGGACTCTTGAAGGTGGAAATAAATGAATTAAGAGCGGTATTGAAAGACAATCGCTGCAATATATAGCTCTTCAGATCGGAGTGTCATTGGTGTGTTCTTACAGAGCTGTGTACAAACTGAAACTAAAACCTTACCTGTTAGGTGGAAGGCAACGACTGACAGAGTGAAATGAAACTGTATGGTTCCAGAGACCTTTTCATTTCCCAAAAATTTATGATGTGTATACTGTACTCAGGATGAAGTAACGAATGAAACTTTGTGTCGAGGTGGTAGTTGGATGTGGCGTAGTGGTTAGCGCATCTGCCTTGTGACCAGGAGACCTAGGGTCGAATCCCAGCCTTCGTATCAATATTATTTCGTTGCGTCGGTGTGAATACGTACATCATAGAAGTTAGGAACTTGAAAAGTTTCATTAGATTAAAGCACTTATGCCTGGATTACAGGCAGAATACCCAGTTTCGTTTGATGCTGTGGTGCTGTTCCAATACGATTGGAGGGCCTCTGGAATGCCGTTCGAGTTTATGGGGAACACTCTCATAGGCCAACAGTACTTGAATTGGTCAATCGATGCACTACTGCTGCTTGTTAAGTTTCAGTTAGATTTTTGTGCAAAACTGTGAGCAGATCCCACTGAATGACACAAAATGTCCACGGACCTCCTCCAAAGGACTCCCTAATCTCACGTCGTTCCGCTAAAACCTATATGCGAATTGACAGAGTTAGAGAAACGTGCCACAGCGCCACCAAAATCGGAGCCTCTCTCCCCGGTATTGGCTTCCAAGCAACTCAAGACACAGCGCATGCGTCAGACATGAAAAATCCGTAGCTACTGCTTTCTACGTTGCTCCAATTTGAATTGCGCCTTCCAGTTATATGGCCGACTCGTTTCGTGTAGATCAATTTCGGCCACTAGTTAAGCTGAATTCCGCTACAAACTGGATGGAAGGACAAGAATATTCAGTTACAGCAGAAATAATTGCAATCTAACAAGTAGATAATACTTTCATCTCGCCCTGTTCTGTGTAGTTCGATGTGCCTCTTAACACGACAGAGCAGGCTCCATATTAATTCCACTGACGTAATAAAATTTGCGCCATGTAACGAAGATAGGATTTACTTGTCATTTGCTATCGGCTATTTTTGAAGTCTCTTCAGAGTGTGAATTCTGGAGAGAAACCTCCGGCCCATGACACGAATGCGGCAGCGGCGTGGTGTCTCGCTTCTCTCAGCTACGTGTAAAAATTTCTGGACAAAAGCGACTTTGGAAAAGTGTGTCTCCTCCCAGGCGTCTAGAGATGATTGTTCGCATGCTGCCTTGATGTTACGAGTCTGAGGTGCGCTCCAACGCGACGGTGCGGCCACAACTTGGCGCCACGCATAACCGTTTCACATTTCAAACGTTTACAGCGGGCTTTCTTGTGTTGGCCGATTCGGGGACGTCGACTGGCCGACGACAAGTCGGGGGCTCAAAACGCCAATTTCCTCTCAGTATAAATCCAGCCATGGCTTAGCTTTGGTGCATTCTCTAATACTACGCGAATGCTAGGAGTCGAAGGAACGAGTTATTATGTTCACTCTTCAGGGAAACATTTCTGCCGACTCTGCACTCTTCCGCAGATACTGGGACAAGACTCTGGTCTGGTGCCAATGCGGTCGTGGAAGAACTGCAGGAAACGATCGCTGAGAGGTTAGGGAGCGAAAAATGTCTTACGGATATGGCCGGCAATGCGTCACAAAAGACCAAAATTCCTTTATTCAAAGTGTTTTTCCACCGTATCTTCTTATCAAATCTTCAAAAAAGTTATATCACTAAATTTGTTTTCACACATATTGCACATCTGGCGTAAAAAATCATCGGTATGCTTAAAAAACAAAGTTAACCCTCCTGTCTCGATGAACACTGAAGCTGCCAAAGTGATATGGTCCTTTTATCATGAGCACATAGTTACTGTTTGTCATTTTGGAAAAGAGATTTCAGTACTCTTACTAGTAAACCCACAGGCTGTGGGCACAGTATATTTACACGGAGTTGATGAAAATCATGGCACAGAAATATGCACATATACAGATGACAGTAGTATACCTACACAGGGTATAAAAGGGCAGAACATAGCCGAGCTGTCATTTGCACTTAGGTGACGTGATAATGGCTGCACAACGGGAATTAACTTTGAACGCGGATTGGTAGCTGGAGCTAGACGCATGGGACATTCCATTTCGGAAATTGTTAGGGAATTCAGTATTCCGAGATCCGCAGTGTCAATAGTGTTCCGATAAAACCAAATTTCAGGCATTAGCTCTCACCACGGACAGTGGCTGACGGCCTCCATTTGCCGACCAAGAGCAGCGACGTTTGCGTAGAGTTAGTAGTGTTCGTAGACAAGCAACACTGCGTTGAAACCGTAGATATAAAAGTATCCGTTAGGGCAGCCTGGCGAAATTTGGCGTTAATGGTCTATGGTAGCAGACGACCGACGCGAGTTCCTTTGCTAGCAGCAGGGCATCGCCTGCAGCGCCCCTCTGGACTAGTAATCATATCGGTTGGACCCTAGACTGAAACAGTGACCTTGTCAGACGAGTCTCGATTTCATATGGTTGCAGTTGATGGAAGGGCTCGAGTATTGCGCAGATCACACGACGTTATGTGCCCAAGTTGTCAACATGGCAGTGTGCAAGCTGTTGCTGGCTCCATAATGATGCGAGCTGTGTTTGCATGGAATGGAATGGATCCCCTGGTCCAAATGAACTTCTTGGAGACCATTTGCAGCCATTCATGGACTTCAATTCCCAAAGAGAGACGGAATTTTTATGAATGACAATGCGCCATGTCACTGGGTCATAGTCGTTTCGCGACTGATTTGAAGAACGTTACGGGCAATTCAAGCGAATGTTTTGGCCACCCTTACATGAATCCCATAGATAAACTATGGTACGCAATCGGGAGGTCAGTTCGTGCCCAAATCCTGCACCGGCAACACTTTCGCAGTTATGTAAGACAATCGAAGCAACATCGCTAAATATTTCTACAGGGAACTTCCAGGGACTTCTTGAGTCAATGCCACATCGAATTGCTGCACTGTGCTGGGAAAAAGGACAATCGACACGATATTAAGAGGTATCCCATGACTATCGTCACGTCGGTGCAAATCGATACGTGTATGTATGTATGTATGTATGTATGTGTGTGTGTGTGTGTGTGTGTGTGTGTGTGTGTGATGCGAGGGGGGGGGGGGGCACTCCATCATGGCTACGATACCTCTTTAGCTAATTTAGCTTATTAAAACAAAGTCCGACATTCATGACTTAGTATCAACTGACAATTATCATGAGACAGATCATCCCTAGAATACTTATTTGCGTGGATGTAAAGTGGTTACATGTGGTAGGCACAACTCACGAACGCTTATATAATTTCAGGCTAACTTAACCAAGCACATATACGCACGCACACACACACACACACACACACACACACACACACACAAACAAACACACACACACACACACACACACACACACACACACACACACACGGGCGCTTGCGTGTCGTGTGTGTGTGTGTTACTGTATTTCCACACGGGCCCTTAAAGGACATTTGTATCTACTATTTATGAAAAATAATGCTTGACTAAGAAGTGGAATTAACCGGCCGGCCGAAGTGGCCGTGCGGTTAAAGGCGCTGCAGTCTGGAACCGCATGACCGCTACGGTCGCAGGTTCGAATCCTGCCTCGGGCATGGGTGTTTGTGATGTCCTTAGGTTAGTTAGGTTTAACTAGTTCTAAGTTCTAGGGGACTAATGACCTCAGCAGTTGAGTCCCATAGTGCTCAGAGCCATTTGAACCATTTTTTTGGAATTAACCGGAAGTTTCTCCTTCATTATATTCCTCCTGAAATCATATTTCCGTCTTACGACTTCTGTGCTCAGTCTGTACTTGCTCATTGATCATTTATTCGCTTCAGTAGCCAACGCGAACACTTCTTATTGGAAACTAGATGTCTTCAGTACAATTAGCAGTAGTATAAATTGCCTTTAGCAGATCGATTTTTTTTTTTTTTGCGTGCAATTTTCGCCCAATATGAAGTAGGTTTCGCTATAGTGAGTTGGTTTCTGTCATTCCTGCTTCTTGCTGTTAGTTGTTAGGCAATACAGGGTGTAATTTGCATCTGCACTGCATCCATTTACGCACGTAGCAATTACCCTTATTGGTTGTGCTACGATGGCTAGACGCTTTGCTTCTAATTTTGCGTTACTTTAACGTATGTTTAAGACCCTTCATATATTACCTTGTCACATGAAAGTATGCTTTCTGCCTAATTTTTACTGACAATAGTCAGAACGCGTTGTTCTTCATTGATTGGTCATAATTTTGTACAAGAAGAGAAATAGTTTCGGTGAAATAGCAGCTGAGCCATAAATGCTATGCACTCAGGATCAAATCTGACAGGTAGTAAAGTCTTTCTAGTGAAAATAGCTAATACGCCACCCGAAGAATTCGCCAAGCAGGGATGTTCGGCAAGAAGAGATTTTGTCAATCAGGGGTGCCGCAAATCCAAAAAGTCGCTGCTTGTGTCTGTGTCCGGTATTTCTTTTATCCCAAATGAACGGCGTAATTGAACCCACCCATGTAATTTCGGATGGAGCAAAAGTACGTAAAGATGAGTGAGTTACAGAGGAGAGCAAACTGTATTTTATTGTTCTCAGACGTCCTCATTGTTAAACAAAAGCGACGTAATTACTGTACTTCTAGATGATTGTTTAAATAAATATATCAAGTACTAGTAAAGATTATTTTATTTCGTTTGCGGTCGACTTTCTTGAACACAGTATCTTAGAAAAAAACTGTGGCGTGTCAGGGTAATATTGCCTATTGTGATTCACCCGTAAAAGTATTCTGTGCAGTACTCGAAAATATTACTTTGGAAACTTTGACACAGAGATATATTTTACTGCATAATGTTTTGCAGGAAATGTATTCCTGCGCACGCTATAAAGGGAAGTACACAAACCACGAATGCAAATCGTGTAATGACATATTCAAAGCGCATGCAGCGATTGCTTGCTCTCCGTACTAGAGTTGAAGAGATAAATCTGTAATTACAAATATATATACGATAATAATCGCCTTTCCATTTCAACTAGCAATGGAGGAGCACGATTCCGGCGCTCACGTTCGGCTTTATCTACGCATAAACGGAAAGCGGGTCGCCGCTGTGTCCAGGTTAATTGTTTCCCGCTACAAATTGCGCGTAGATACTGGATCTGCAGCCGGCGCTTGCGTTCCACCGCTGTGGCTACGTTTAATTTATTCTCGTCTGAGCCGGTGCGCGCGCGTGCAATCTCCGATACCTGGCTGTTCCGCTTCTATGAGCAAGCGATGAATGACAGTAAATACGTCCCTCGTGTTGTGTTCCTCTCTTTGTGTGTGTGTGTGTGTGTGTGTGTGAGTGAGTGTGTGTGCGTGTGCTTGTGCGTGCGTGTGCGTGTGCTGTTCTATGCGAGAGTATCAGGCGGATAGCTAGGAAAAAGAATATTTCCATACAGTATTAGTTATGAGGCTTTTGCGATTTAAACATTCATTTCATAGGTATTTCTTTTCTATATCTACTGAGTTATCTTCACTTCTTAAGGTGAAAGGCTTCATCCTGAATAGTAAATATGATCTCGACATCACTAAAATCGGACTTTAGTTCCAACAGTGTGCTACATGAGCGACGTATTGTATGTTTCAACGTATAATTATTGCACTGCAGTTAGGCTAGATGCTGTTGCTGTTTACATTTATCTTTTGCATTTTTTCTTCTCTTCCTCTGGTTATTTACAACAGCTAATTTTTTACAATAGTTTTAATCTACAATTAGTTACTTTTCGTTATTGTTGTTGCTGAGTTGGTTTTCTGATCTTTATCTACTTACAAACTATTACAATGTCTGATTTTTAAAAGTTTATCGCTTATTGTGGAAAGTACGACGAATGAAATGGAGACAGATGGAGAGAGAGAGAGAGAGAGAGAGAGAGAGAGAGGGAGAGATTTACATGTGTATGATAAATCACTTCTCCCAAAAATTTCTTCCCTTCGTACCTCCTCTGTTTTAATAGAGAAGACGTGTCACTGACCCCTTTTGTACAAAGACTGCAGTATATGCGAGGTGCCCTGAGTGGAATGCATGATTTCTGAATAATAGTCACCGACTTGCAGTCTTCTCTAATTGTTGTCCCCTGCACAGAAAACAGCATGTAGGTCGTGAGCCCGTTGTCTTGAGCCTGTAATAAAATGTTAGCGAGGAACCAGCAAAAATAATTAAATTTTGAACTGGTTTGTTTAAAAAGGATGCCACACGCGTTTTATTATCAGAATACGAGAAACTACACAACTATAGTCCACTTTATAAATCGCATATAATTTCCATTCTTCACTTTTTCACAGAAAAGAAAATAATGACTTGTACGTTGCGCAATTACTGTCGCACTAGTTCTCAGCTACATGACCAAAAAACCAGAGATTGCAAAATAAACTCTTAACCAATACCGAGCATGGCAGACAACACGTCTATCCTCCGAGACTGCTTGTCCAGGTCTGATCTTACAGCTGAACAACGTCGCCTGCCATCCAAGTTAGGCGAGTTCCGAAAATCTCTGAAGTGTTTCGTCTGCCTTTAAAGTAATTGTTTGTTATTCTGCTGATAATTGACACTTTTGAGCTAAGAGAATAACAGCCTGCTGTTGAGAGATACTTTTATACGAAATGCAGATAAATTCACTATTTAGTTTTCTAATATTAATAACAGAAGTTTTGAATTTTGGCACGCTACTTCTGAACACAGTAGCCAATCGCGAAGGAGGACCTCAATTTAGGTGGTGTTTCTCACAATACCCATACGGAATAGAACACCTCAAACCACACTACGTCGTATTCACACTGCTACCTTCTTAACTGATCTATGGAGAGCTTCTTGTAGCTGAATATGATGGCCGTAAAGCCAGAAATATTACAAGAGTCCTATTAAAAACTGAAGTTGCTGTAATTGCATTGATAGCTTCCTGAAGTGCTGTTAACTAGGGTGAGGGACAAACGGAAAGAAATCGTTGTTGCTTTAGAGTCCTATTTTCTATATTCAGTCTCTATTTTTAATACTACAATGACAGAAGGAGCTAAATTCCATCTAATATACATTTTCTTTAAGATTTTAGTCATTTTAACTGGGTTGTAAGATGTTTATATATTGGCCGAACTTTGTAATAATAAATATTTCAGTAGGTGAATATTTTCTTTGTGCGTGCAGGATTTGTCAATTATGTGTCGCCAGCGAATACTTTCTGAATAAGAGTTTGCGCTAGTTTTATACGCGCAAAAATGTACGTATGTGTGTGTGTGTTAGATATGAGGGACCTCTTCCGGCTTCACATTCTTAAAACGATCGCTTGCTGGGCTGACCCACGTCCCTTACTCCTTTGGATGTGTATTGCAAAACATTTTTATGATATCTGCTTTGTTGCGTTCTCTTTACGTGTTGCTTCCATTTCTTCCTATATGCGTCTATTTCGTCTGTTACTGCAAATATTTTCGAGTGGGGAGGGGACGATAATTAAGCATTATTCTGGAGAAGCTCGAGAAATTTCTACCTAACGCGTATATCCATTATCAAGTTTCTGTGCGGAGGAGACATCCCTATCACCGCTAGGCTGGGGTGGAGGGTCAGAATGAGGTTAAATGCGTAAATAATTGAAAACGACCGACATTAGTGACGAATCCACGATTTTCAAATGCAAGACTTGATACCGTGGCACAACTTCACTGATTTTATAATTTACGATTTGTATACCTTATTTATATTTTAGAAATAAAGTAAGTTCGTTTTTCTAATATAATCATATTTTATGTCTTTTCCTGTCCTATGGAACTTTGGAATAAATAAATACTTTGTGTAAATAATTACTGTGTATTGTATCTTGTCATGGGGTAAACCTCGTCAGGGAGGTCCGCCGCATGAACGTCTAGGGAAGTGATTCTGGTGGTGGTTTCCCGTTACCTTCCACTGACTATGATGAAATGAAATTGAAGACAGCACAACACCCAGTCCCTCAGCGGAAAAATCTCCGACCCAGCCGGGAATCGAACCCGGGAACCTTGGCATGAAGACCGCCGCGCTGACCACTCAGCTATCGGAGCGGACGGGATAAATAAGTAACCCCAAAAATTTGAATAATTACCTAGGATTTTAGCTAATTCATTGTCTGAAATGGTAATTGGCTTCTCCAGTAATAACAAAGGTTATTTAGCTGGAGGATACTGAACACGAAGAAATACACTGCTGGCCATTAAAATTGCTACACCAAGAAGAAATGCAGATGATAAACGGGTATTCATTGGACACATATATTATACTAGAACTGACATGTGATTACATTTTCACGCCGTTTGGGTGCATAGATCCTGAGCAATCAGTACCCAGAACAACCACCTCTGGCCGTAATAACGGGATTGATATGCCTGCGCATTGAGTCAAACGGAGCTTGGATGGCGTGTATAGGTACAGCTGCCCATGCAGCTTCAACACGATACAACAGCCGGCCGGAGTGGCCATGCGGTTCTAGGCGCTACAGTCTGGAACCGAGCGACCGCTACCGTCGCAGGTTCGAATCCTGCCTCGGGCATGGATGTGTGTGATGTCCTTAGGTTAGTTGGGTTTAATTAGTTCTAAGTTCTAGGCGACTGATGACCTCAGAAGTTAAGTCGCATAGTGCTCAGAGCCATTTGAACCGCGATACGACAGTTTATGAAGAGTAGTGACTGGCGTATTGTTACGAGCCAGTTGCTCGACCAACATTGACCAGACTTTTTCAATTGGTGAGAGATCTGGAGAATGTGTTGGCCACATTCTGTATCCAGAAAGGCCCATACAGTACCTGCAACATGCGGTCGTGCATTATGCTGCTGAAATGTAGGGTTTCGCAGGGATCGAATGGAGGGTAGAGCCACGGGTCGTAACACATCTGAAAAGTAACGACCACTGTTCAAAGTGCCGTCAATGCGAGCAAGAGGTAACCGAGACGTGTTACCAATGGCACCCCATACCATCACACCAGGTAATACGCCAATACGGCGATGACGAATACATGCTTCTAATGTGCTTTCACCGCGATGTCGCCAAACACGGATGCGACCATCATGATGCTATAAACAGAACCTGGATTCATCCGAAAAAATGACGTTTTGCCATTCGTGTACCCAGGTTCGTCCAGTCCGTACTGCAGCAAACGTCGTCGAACTGTTCGTGCAGATGTTTGTTGTCTTGCAAACGTCCCCATATGATGACTCAGGGATCGAGACGTGGCTGCACGATCCGTTACAGCCTTGCGGATAAGATGCCTGTCATCTCGACTGTTAGTGATACGAGGACGTTGGGATCCAGCACGGCGTTCCGTACTACCCTCCTGAATCCACCGATTCCATATTCTGCTAACAGCCATTTGATCTCGACCAACGCGAGCAGCAATGTCACGATACGATAAAGCGCAATCGCGATAGGCTACAATCCGACCTTCATCAAAGTCGTAAACGTGATGGTACGCATTTCACCTCCTTACACGAGGCATCACAACAACGTTTCACCAGGCAACGCCGGTCAACTGCTGTTTGTGTATGAGAAAGCGGTTGAAAACTTTCCTCGTGTCAGCACATTGTAGGTGTCGCCACCGGCGCCAACCTCGTGTGAATGCTCTGAAAAGCTAATCATTTGCATATCGCAGCATCTTCTTCCTGTCGGTTAAATTTCACGTCTGTAGCACGTCATCTTCGTGGTGTAGCAATTTTAATGGCCAGTAATGTATACCAAAGAATAGTGACTTATGGAAAAGGACACAGTTGCCGATCTTCGACTCCACACATTTCGATTATTGCAAGGGACACAGAAAAATTGTTCATCGCCTAAGGTGGCTGCTAAAGATGGTGCAATGGGGAGATCACTAAGTCAACGGTGTAATCGTATGGGATTATGTCGGCTGCGCATTTCTTGGAAAATAATGTAGGTGGCCGTCCTAGCTACACCAGCCAGCTAGTCGATAATCGTGTTGCCTGCGCTTTTCCAAATCGTTACGTCTAAGTGTTTCGACTTGTGTGACTGTAAAACATAATTGGTATCATGAATGATTGTGATGTCATTTGAAGTTACTCTTTGCAAAAGGGTCATCCGTCTTTTAACTGTTTCGTGCTATTCTCCATCTTTTAATTTCTTTTCATCTCTTCCTAACTACTATACGCAACATCTCCTCTAACTTTTTGTCTATAAATTAGTCTGCCTGTCCCTACTATTCTTTTCTTTCTACTGCTTCTTTAACAGCCGAGTTAACTATTCTTGATGTTGTAGCAGATGGCTAAGCTGCTCCTTCTCCTGATAAGACATTTTTCCTCACTTATTCTTTCTTGAACCGCATTTCACGCTGTATCAGCCTACTTAATTTTTAGCAGTATTCCAAAGCACCGCGTTTCAAATTCTTACAGTTCTCAGAGTAGCAAACACTAACGGCAGGAACAAAATCGTCTTGGCACTTCAGTTTGGTGTTCTTCATTACTTACCTGTGTTAGAACTATATTAGGACATGACATGAATTGTTATATATAATGTAAGGTGAACAGTCGGTGGAACTATCATCAACCACTAACCGTTCTCAGATGCCACTGTTAGAACTTTCAAATCAATTATTTAATACTGTTTTCTCAAAAAATGGTTCAAATGGCTCTGAGCACTATGGGACTCAACTGCTGTGGTCATAAGTCCCCTAGAACTTAGAACTACTTAAACCTAACTAACCTAAGGACAGCACACAACACCCAGCCATCACGAGGCAAAGAAAATCCCTGACCCCGCCGGGAATCGAACCCGGGAACCCGGGCGTGGGAAGCGAGAACGCTACCGCACGACCACGAGATGCGGGCACTGTTTTCTCATTTCACTATCATCCTATATACGTACCAACTCCTAGAGGTGCCAGCCGTTTCTTCGACCGAATGTTATATGTGTCTCAAAGTTGTCTGAAATGTTCCCCCGTATAACGCAGTTATGCTTTCCGTTTCACGTACCTTCGCAGTCAACCACCATAGCTATCTCCAAGGGTCAGGTATCGTCACGCTGTCACTAGTCAGCGTCACAACCCCCGAGTACTATGGATTCGACACTAATACGTATTTGTAGTTTTTCATCATTTTGCATCACCATCTTCCCACCCTCCTCTTAATCACAACTGACAGAAATCAGCGTACCGACCCCTATAATTGTGATAACGATGATGATGTTTGATTTGTGGGGCGCTCAAATGCGCGGTCATCAGCGCCCGTACAAAGTCCCAATTTTTACATTGTCCAATTTTTACGCAGTCCAATCGTGTCACTGTCACGAATGATGATGATGATAATGAAATGATGATGACAACACAAACACCCAGTCCCGGGGAAGAGAAAATCCCAACACGGCCGGGAATCGAATCTGGGACCCCGTGATCCAGAGGCAGCAACGCTAGCACTAGACCACGAGCTGCGGACCCTAACATTGTGGATTTGAAGCTACTGCCAGCTGTTTTTACTATTCTCACATGTAACTTCCATTCCAGCCCTATTCACACTTCCAGGGTTAAAAAGTCACCGTAACCATCCTAGAAACGACGAAAAGTATGGAATCAACAATAATATCAAACTTCCTGGCAGATTAAAACTGTGTGCCGGACCGAGACTCGAACTCGGGACCTTTGCCTTTCTCGGTCCGGCACACAGTTTTAATCTGCCAGGAAGTTTCATATCAGCGCACACTCCGCTGCAGAGTGAAAATCTGATTCTGGAACAATAATATCAGTCGTTTTCTGTTTTTTCGCGTACCATCCCTTTCCAACTCCTCCCTCCTAGAGGCGCCAAGGTATCTTCCCCAGAGGTACTTTTTCCTCATTGGTAAGAAATATTTACAGTACTTCAAGGTAAAATGTTTTGGGATATTAAGCCGCGCCACATTTTTCTCCAAAATTTGCCCGAAACTCGACATTTTCACTCAAATGCTGGGATCCTCTTTAGTTGAGTCTTCTGGTGTCAATCGTTGGTTGAATATAGTGTTCCGTCACCACCAAGACACAGGAAGGTACCTGAAAGTGGTTACCAGCAGAGGACTGAAAACGTCTCATACTATTTTACATTCAATGACAACGGCCACGAAACACAGAAATCTCTCTCTCTCTCTCTCTCTCTCTCTCTCTCTCTCTCTCTCTCACACACACACACACACACACACACACACAGACACACACACCGTGCACTGAGCCATTGTGCCAAAACTTTATGATCACTCGCACCCGTGACTAAATGCCGCCTAGCAGAGTTGAGTGTTGTGGATAAATGGCACGGTACGTAAAGTATGTAAAAGTAGCAGAGAAGAAATGAGAATGATTCAAGCGACGATCGACAATATCAGCCGCAAATGTAAAAATCGACTGACATAAGGGGAAAATATTCTCTTCCATCGAACCTACTGCAAGTACTTGCCCTTGGTTTTTAATGCAATGAAGCGATTTATTATAAAATTTCATTGAACCTGTATCAGAACAGAAAAAAATGTGATCATGAATATAATTATTAGAATATCATAGAAATGTGTTGACATATGTCGTATTTTTTGAATGCTTGTAGCTTATTAGCGGAACATTGTGTTGTGAGGGGTGGAGACGAATCAACAAGTAAGAACACAATTAGATATTTACTTCATTTAAATGTAAACATTCAATACATGAGGGTGAAAAATATATGTAGAGCTGAAGGGGAGGTGGTGGGAGGAATGGCATACTAAAGTGGGGCCGCGCCGAGCGCCGTCGCTGTGTGGCTACCGCGTGTGGGCCACCTGTTGGCAGCGAGCACGCGCCGAGCCGAGCAGCCGGGCGCAGGCGCGCCGCGCGTGCCGTGTGACATTTACGGCGGACAGGAATGCCGCCGATCTGGGCTGGGGGCGGAGCGCGCCGCCTCCGGCTGGCAGGCAGTTTGCCGGCCAGAGCCGCTGCAGGGGGTCATCATCTGGCGCTCTGGACTCGCCGAGTGAGGGCGATAATAAACTTTGTTCAAATACTGGAGCGAAGCGATAGAATGCCATCCGAATATTAGTTAGGAACGCATTTGCAACTTGTTGGGTGACTGTAATGCAAATTGTAAGGGTTACACATTGCTGACTCCGGTTCTGTCTCCTATGGGCGCCAGGCATTTTTTCTATGATGCTTCAGCAGATGTTTCTAATTTCGTTCTTGCAATGAGTAGCTGTAATCATTCCAAACAAATACTTCTCATGAAGTCTCCCATACGAGTTCCCCCCTTCGCTTTTACTCTCCTTTCCCCCCTTTTTTTTCCCATCTTCTGTCCAGTTTCCCCCCACCTGCTCTCGACTGTGGTACGTCACATTTGCCAACTTTTTAGTGAAGTGTTCCAGTGACTATTCAGTGTTGTTTGTCTTTCTCGTGTTGCGAACAGAAACCATGCTGTCGCTAGGTGTGAATTTTATGACTTTTGCGAACGGAATCCAGACTGTCGCCGTGTTTTTTAACTATCTGTCTATTGCTTTCCCTGTCTGCTTCGTATGTATTTATTAGCATCATCATCCCTCTGTTCTTTGTTTTAAGTTCCACGATTTCTTTACGCCATGTTACTCTTTAAGTCTCCGATTTTATCGCCTGTTTTTTATTATTTATTCTCTTGATCTTTCTCGCACAACGTCTGTAGGCTGAAGAGCGGCATACTAAGCTGCTGCCAGCCCGCCCCCTTCGGGGGGAATTGAAATTCAATAAAGAAAAAAAAATCTCCTATACGACGGCCAGTTTCGGCAGAAACAGTCGGTTTGTTTTCCGCTACAAACAAAATAATTTTGAAATCGTAAATGCACGTGTCCATTAGACAGAGCCGTCCTAAATTCGGCTAGTGCGACATTCGTTTTATCGATATATATTAACAGTTACAGTAAGAAACGAACAATAATAAGAACTAGCAGCAGCGGGGCAGTACCGATGCATAGCGCTAGCAGTTAGCGTGGGCCACGGCGGTGGCGTCAATGGTGCAGAACTGGTTATCCTTTTTGTTCTAATGTTCCTATCGATACACGTCGATAAAACGAATATCGCTCTAGACTGCTATGGGTCTACTTTCTCCGTGGGCACGTGAAATTCGGATTTAAAAATCATTTTCTTTGCAACGAGAGACAAATTCACGCTTTCTGTTGACGCAGGGCGTCGCAGGGAAGACACGACAAGATGCATTTGTTCGAGCTGACTCCACCTACACTTTGCAGAGTCGCAGGTTCGAATCCTGCCTAGGGAATGGATGTGTGTGATGTCCTTAGGTTAGTTAGGTTTAAGTAGTTGTAAGTTCTACGGGACTGATGACCTCAGATGTTAAGTCCCATAGTGCTCAGAGCCATTTGAACCACACATTTTGCAAAAACAGAACTGCAAATATCTGCCGGAAGGAATGAGAAAATGGGACTGACGCCTCTCAGATGAGATACCATACACACACGCGCGCGCGCGCTCACACACACACACACACACACACACACACACACACACGCACACACATTACTTTGCCCCATTCATTAGGACGACATTAACTCGTGAAAACTAGAGTGAAAAATCAAATTAAATATCTTTTTGATTTTTCCGATATCTTTAGTATTCTTCGGAATATTCTCTTTTCGGTGCTACTTCCTGCAATCGAGGTACACTCAACGATGTTCTTGAACGCAGCGGAATACAAATAGCTTTTGTTCTTCACCTGTGATCAACATACCGCGTAAATCTTTAATTTAACACATCTTTCAGCAGAGTTGTTAATAGTCATTAAATCCTTAACTATCCATTTACCGTCTTAATTTGAAGTGCTGTTCGCCCATGTCGAAGGGCATTCTTGAATAAAACTAGTGTCTATAATCTTCAAGCAAGGGAACCGATCTCTACTCTTGCCTGATACGAATTCGGCTAATGTTTTCTCTGAAATGAAGATGGGACTGAATAATTTAAGCCAATAAAGTGCTAATCAGGCTAACTACAAATGATTGCTAAATTTCCTTACAGCTGCCTTTTAAATTGTGGAGTCAGTCCTTTCATTTGTTTCGAGATCTTTTCAGGGGCAGAGATTTAGATGAGGAATTTTTACAGCTCTACTGACTGAAGCCACAGTTTGACATAAACACCAACAACTAAAAGAGAGAATTCTGTCTGTGCATTTTTGTTTTCAGCGGATAGTTCAAGTTATGATCTTAGCAGTAAATTGCTCTTGCCATCCATCTTGCTTGATGCATCGCTCCAGCACGGTATAGTTTCAGTTTTAGCCAAAGCCTGCTTCCAAAAAACACTACAAGAAGTTCTAGGAGTTCACGACAACACCTGTCACTGTTCGTTCAACTAATTAACTTTCGCAGAAGTCTAACATCTCCTTAATTTCTTACACACTAAAAAAGAAATCTACAATCTATTTGCGGTGTGAAAATTATTTTCCAGTTTTCTATCAATGTTTAAAATGCAATGTGTCAAGATTGCTTGCTAAACCATAAACTTTATATTCGAATATACTTTTGAAAATATATTCACATATGTAATGACGGCATGGTTAATACAACAACTGCCTGTCCAATTTGTGTTCAAATAGGATGCATACCCCGATGGCCGATATTTGACGCAGATGTTCCGCTGTATAAAATATATACTTTGCTCTCAGTACCAGAATCCTTTTAGGCATTCCAAACAACGTTCGCTTGCACTTTACCGTAGTCACTATGTACTTTTCGAACGCCAGTGAGCTGTTCGCTGTCCCCAAATGCAACAGTGATGCTGGTGCGAGCATCCCAAAGATGTTCGGGCTCACATGCGGTTCCTCTTCTTGGAAATGTCTTGGCTCAAACTCGTCTAGGGGTTGAACCGCACGTGTCGCATTACACGCGCTAAATTAGACACTTGTGACCCTTTGGTTAAATTGTCTGGCTGATGGCAAGTTTGCGAAATACAAAGTTAACTAATATATAATAACAGTAATAATAATATCGGGAACTAAATTAACGACCCATAAATGATGTAGGATACACAGTTGCGATTTAGTTAGAATAATGTTTATCCAGAAAGCAAACAATCGCGAAAGTGGTCGTATTTAGAGTTACTGTTACACAATCTCATCTCGAATTACAAGTCCACCTCGTTAACTACGCGAAATGTTAGAGTTCACACCAGGCGCGCGGCTGCTTACCGCTCAGAGACTAAGTCCCGCGATACCACACATCGCGAAATTTACTAAGTTGTTTCACTTCCTAGCTGCCTAAACAACGACCGTCCACTTTCGCGTCTGCATCCGAACTGTCCACTTTGGTGTCTCCAGCCGAACTGTACTCTTTGGTGTCTAGACCAGCACTGTCCTCTGCCCGTCTCCGACCGCGTTTCCCGCGCGCCGAACATCTTCGCTCAACTGACTAGCCCAGTTCCCTTTCCTGAAGCCGTCCATCTCAATGCCTACAGATTATTCTACATTACTTTACATTCTAACGTATTTAAATAATGGCCGGCCGATTTGGCCGTGCGGTTCTAGGCGCTTCAGTCTGGAACCGCGTGACCGCTACGGTCGCAGGTTCGAATCCTGCCTCGGGCATGGATGTGTGTGATGTCCTTAGGTTAGTTAGGTTTAAGTAGTTCTAAGTTCTAGGGGACTGATGACCTTAGAAGTTAAGTCCCATAGTGCTCAGAGCCATTTAAATAATCAAAGCTTGACCTCTTTCACGTTCTAAGTAAAGGAACAATGCTATCCATTACACGCTAAACGTTAAATTCTTTTACAAAAAACCAATACAATTTCCTTCTTAGCTTTGAATACCACGACCAGTAACCTTGTACCAATGTGCTTTCCGATAAATGTATGAAGAACAAAAGTAACGTTTATGCACTAAACTTTACAACAAATATTCAGTTACCTAATGATTCAATAAGCTGTTATGCTGTCATCGTTCAATGTGTTTTGTGTGGAGGAAATTATGATCAGATGCTTAACTGAAAATACTGGAGATTTAAGTTTACTATATCTTTTAAATGTTCAAATGTGTGTGAATTCCTAAGGGACCAAACTGCTGACGTCGTCGGTCCCTAGACTTACACTCTATTTAAACTGACTTATGCTAAGAACAACACACACATACATGCACGGGGGAGGACTCGAACCTCCGGCATATCTTTCAAACAAATAGTTATAGAGTTGATATTTACAATGTTTGTTGTTTTAATGACCCTCTTGTATATGAAATATCGATCGTTAAGATCGAACAAAGAGTTAAAACTTTAGCATTCAAGTCTTTGTTACTAAACTTGTTAATTTCACTTTAACAGTAAATCCTAAACTATTATAGATATGATCAATGCTCAAGTTTTTGTGGAACCACCATGAAAATTTATGCAGTATGACATATTAAAGTTACTGTGACTTGAATCCCTGAAATACTACAGAATTAAATAGTTTTCATAAATGTTTCCCTTTATGGCTGATCTTAGGTCCACCATATTTAACACTGCTACGTCTCCTCGGCCACAAAAGCCTTCTACTGGGTTTCCCTATGACGTGGGTTCTCGTCTGTCTCACTCGCACACTGCAGCGCTTAGGCCTCAGTAGACAATACACACCTGTGAGTCTCCCCATCTCGTGGTGAATCTGCGCCCTTTGTGGCACACGGTCCTATACGACAGGGTTCGTTTCACAATTCCTGAACGCTGACTCTTTCGGCCATATACTTAAATGAGAGCGCAGTGCGCGTTAACTCTCACTGGCAATAGTGTATCAACATAATTAACAGTAAGAGCTGCAGGAATATAATTCTAGAGAGCTGGTTCTATTGTTTCATACTGTTCTCATCCCTATTTCTGTCTGCCATTTTGAACAGACGATTTATTAATACACAGCTCTTCAGTACCCTGATCAAGTCCTACTGTTGTTGCCTGAAGAACATTTACAGAATGTCTTACACTCAGCTGGCATCTATCCAAAGAATATGTTAATTTTTCAGTAATAAAATCTGTGGTTCCTTGTCTTGCAACGTTCGCCAATAAACTACTGACAGAAGTACGTTCTAATAATAAACATCACCAACGTCAATTTCACCTCAAAATGAAAATGCCTTATCTGATTCTGCAGATGATGAAAAAAGGAAGTACAGCAGAGAATGTAGAAGTAGATGCAGTGCACCTTTGTTTCTCTTGCCTTTTTCTTCTCCCAGTTTTCTTTGCACTCACCATTAGTTCTATATATGAAAGTACTCCGTCTACTCCTGCAAAGCTCTTCCAAGTTGATTGTTTGTAGAGCATTAGCACGTGCGATATCAAATAATTTGTGGAAATTATTTATAGCCTACACGGAGCATATATATATCTTGACACTTTTTCAAGTTTCTTTTCTTTCTTCTTTTTTCAATTGTCTCCACTCCGAATGCAGGTTAATAAGGTTTTGTGAACAACGCTGAATAGTTCTTGCTTTCTCCCAAAGTATAGTGCCACACGATCGGTAACAAACAACTGACTGCACTGCACGTGCACGTACTATATGGTGAGGTGACATCAGCGCGACATCTAAAGCCATCTATCGTTAGAAAATTTTGTATAGACATGTTTCATAGTCATTGAGACAGTAGTGGAGGATGAGCGCTCAAAAATACTGCTAGTCCAAAGATAAGGCAGACCTTAATATACAGGATGACTCAAAAAGAAAGAACAGATTTCAGTTGTTTATTGCAGATAAACTATGAACCATGGACACACAATGTGCGTGGCACTAGATAGAGAATGGTTCAAAGTTTTATGTTCGCACAGACACTAGACTATATATTCAACATGATGATAATGCTTTGCTCGAGAAACGTCGATAGCTCAGTTCATTTCAGTCCGCACACGTATCATATGGTCCCCGTTTATTGAATCGACTCCTTAAACAATTAGATACCTCAGCTGTTAAAGAATAGCTGCCGTAGGGGGACAAAGACTCTGCCTTGTATGTACCTCTACAGAAAAAATCACAAGTTCTGAGCTCTGGTGATATGGGAGGCGAAAAGCAGTGTACAAGATCTTGTTCACCAGCTCTTCCAGTCCATCATTGTGGGACGACGTTGTTGAGATACAGCCGCACCTCAAAGTGAAAGTGAGGTGGGAAGCCGCCAAGCATAAAAATGGAATCACTGAAGTCTTCGTGAAGTTGAGGAAACAAAAAATTTAGCAGCATGTGGAAGATGACATTTCTGTCCCAGTTGTCTCCGCGAAACCGAAAGGTACATAAACTTTGAGTACGGAAATGGCACAAAACACATTCAGTTTAGGTGGTCTCTTCCATGTTCGATATTGACGCCAGAATTTTCTGACTCCACAATTTTTGCATTTTAGCTGTTCACGTTATTCGGTAGATGAAACGTCGATTCATCTGGAAATGAAAAGTCGTTCGAAAAATGTGTCCTCTGCCGTAACCTGGTGAATTGAAATTCGTACCTTCTGTTATGGTCACCCGAACGCAGTTACGGCAATAACGGCAACTGGTAAGGTTTCATACGCAGGCGTCGTTTCAGAACGCGCCACGCCGTTGTTTGAGGAAGTTGAAGTTCCTGTCCTGCGCGTCTTGTGGACTTCCCAGGGCTCCGTGTAAACGCATCTCGGATACGATCGACATTCATCAGATACGCGTGACCGACCAGTGCTCTTCCTTCTGCATATGCAACCAGCTTCCATGAATTTTGTAAAAAAAAATGTGTGTGGAATCTTATGGAACTTAATTGCTAAGGTCATCAATCCCTAAGCTTACGCACTAATTAACCTAAATTATACTAAGGACAAACACACACACCCATGCCCGAGGGAGGACTCGAACCTCCGCCGGGACCAGCCGCACAGTCCATGACTGCAGCGCCTGAGACCGCTCGGCTAATCCCGCGCGGCATGAATTTCGTATGCCAGTCACAAATATGATTGTGCAGAGGTAGCATCTTGCTGAATTGACTGCGGAATCCACGTTGTACTCCACCAATAGGTTGAAATCACGCAAATTTCATCACACACAATAATTTCTCTTGTGGTGTAGTCGCCATGTTCCTACAAACAAACAACTGCGCATGTGTTCCTAAACTCTGAACCTTCGTCTATCCAGTGACATGTGTAGCGTGTTTCTATCTTTTGCTGTTTGTCTAGGTAAACAACTGAAACGTGTTCTTTCTGTCTGAATTACCCGTTATAGTAACTTTTTGGAGGTCCGACGCTTAAGTGTCAGTTTACTTCATGTCATATCTGTGTTTCCGGCTGCTGAAGGTAAACTTGCAGTCATTAAATTGATAAACGTTAGAATAGATTGCATTATGGAGAAACGGTCAATAGCGATCTACATTCAGTAAACAATTGTATTCCTGGCAGAATAAAACTGTGTGCCCGGTTCAGACTCGAACTCGGGACCTTCGTCTTTCGCGGGCAAGTGCTCTACCATCTGAGCTACCGAAGCACGACTCACGCCCCGTCCTCATAGCTTTACTTCTGCCGGTACCTCGTCTCCCACCTTCCAAACTTTACAGAAGCTCTCCTGCCAAACATTTGCAGAACTAGCACTCCAGAAAGAAAGGATATTGCGGAGACATGGCTTAGCCACAGCCTGGGGGATGTTTCCAGAATGAGATTTTCATTCTGCAGCGGAGTGTGCGCTGATATGAAGGTTCGCAGGAGAGCTTCTGTAAAGTTTGGAAGGTAGGAGACGAAGTACTGGCAGAAGGAAAGCTGTGATTATCGGGCGTGAGTCGTGCTTCGGTAGCTCAGATGGTAGAGTTGCCAGCGAAAGGTGAAGGTCCCGAGTTCGAGTCTCAGCCGGCACACAGTTTTAATCTGCCAGGAAGTTTCAAATGTATTATCAATTTTATTTTAAATAAGAGAATTGTGCAGCTCCTAGTGCTTTGCAGTCACTTGGCCTGGGTACGAGTTAAACTGTACATCAATAATTCTATGTGGGTCCTGAATGCACTTGTGCAGGACTATAGAAATGTCTATTGGGAGAGGTAGAGCAACGTCATTTCAGGCTAAAAGCGAAAGTTCCTACGTGGTTCTTATGCCAGAATACCGGCTTCATTGTTCACCTCGCTGTGATCAGCTACCGTAATGCTTTTAAGCAGATGGCCGACGCCGGCTCAGGGTCTCAATGAGATGCGAATCGGCAAAGCGTGGCAGCACGTCGACTGTTGAATAACCACCAGTGGGTAATGGAGCTTGTAGCCATCTCAGATGACTTTGAAAGTCAGTGGAACATCATGCAGATAATTAGGAATCATTCTTGAGTGTGCCTGTCAGTTATATATTAGGTTTCCCCTCTTGTGTACGTTCTCGAGTACCATCTTAATCGGTCTTATATTATTCGTCAGAAGTAATATACTATTATGCCAATGGTGGGAATTGTTACTGTTCACCGTTCTTTCTTGCAGCCGCAGTGTTTTTACCAGTCACTGATCGCAAGAGCCACTTACATTTTATTTTGTACCAAGGTTTGATCAGGAATGATCGTCCGTTTAGCCAAGAAGACACAAATAGAATGTGGTTATGACTGCAAGTGTAAGTCGTGTTCCAGGCTTAGGAATTATTGTAAGATCTACATTCATTCTGAAATGTCTACGAGATGAAAAAATAGAATAATATTGCCATAGCGCAAAAATCCTTGTTAATACAACTGTTTGAAAACCAACATAAAATTCGTGCCAAATACACCAACGTCAGTTAGAATTTAGTAAATAATTATGTTGAATGACAGTCGGATCAAAGTTGACATACTATCCTTATGTCAATCGCTCCGTGCACAGTTTGAAAACACGTTGTGACAGAGGAACAATGTGAACAGTAGACCTTTAAAGTAATTTATTACTACCATCAGTCGCTAGTACCATAACATAATCAAGTCCTGCATTGTAAATAATATATATTGAAATACATCCTAAGATAAAGAAAGGATGCACCACGGCGGAATTATCGGAATGGGACGGTAGACGGTAGATACGATATGAACTGCCAAAGAAACGATTAAAATTTCAGAAAAATCGGATGATTTACTCAAGAGAAAGAGCTTCACACATAGAGCAAGTCCGCAACGCGTCGGTCCTCCTCTGGCCCTTATGCAAGCAGTTAATTGATGGAATTGTTGGATATCCTCCAGAGGAATATTGTGCCAAAATCTGTCAACAGGCGCGTTGACTTGGAGTGTAGAAGCACCGCAATTTTTAATAGAGTATTTTGTTTTCAGCTGTTTTCAACACCATTCATATACAAAAATATTTTGTTTCGCATAGTTAATAATGCCCCCTAGCCATGCAGACTGCTACCAGTTGTGAGACCTAGCTTTTTTGTCAGTTTATTTTACTATTGAAGGTACAGAAGTTACAGGATTTTAACAATCTTAATACTTTCTTCCATATAAATTTGCTGCTGAGTCAACAAATTACATTCTATAAAATCAATCATTAATAGGGCAGTAGTGTAGAGATTAGTGATATTGAGTGATACCATATTTGCATCTGTGATACATATTAGCATCTGTTAGTCATTTAGCAGCATGAGCCAGTCACAAGTATTCATAACTTCAATGTACTTTCATGAAAAAAGTATGGTGCTGTCAACATAACATTCAAAATCTTATTGAGGTTAAAATGTTGGCATGTCCACTTCACTTGCCTGTCTCATGTATTTTTGTTTGAGATCTAAACTCGTAACCAGGACCACTATTGCGAGCAATACATAGTGTACCCAACATCAAACCTGTTGATCGATGTTAGCCAAATTTGGCATTGAAACAACAGGCTTCAGAAGTATCAGCACCGTGGGGTATATAACCTCCTAGCTTGAATAAGAAGCGAGGTACAGCCCAAAACGTGTTTTTCCCAGTCCCTGGTGTATAGGCTGCCATGCATGACAGGTGTGTTGTGCAGGAATAGTATTGGCCTGCAAAATCGACCACCTTTGTAGGGCAGCCTACATGTCAGGGTCAAGAATAGGCCTGCATTACTGACATGCCTTGCATGGCAGTCTACAGGTTCGTCCATTGATCGTGACCGGGCCAAATATCTCACGAAATAAACATCAAACGCAAAAACTACAGAGAACGAAACTCACATAGCTTGAAGCGGGAAATTAGATGGCGCTATGATTGGCCCGCTAGATGGCGCTATCTTAGGTCAAACGGATATCAACTACCTTTTTTTTAAAAAATAGGAACCCCTATTTTTATTACATAATCGCGTAGCACGTAAAGAAATACGAATGTTTTAGTTGGAGAAGTTTTTTTGCTTTGAGATAGATGGCGCTTTAAAAGTCACAAACATATAAGTATGTAGTATCACGTAACATTCTGCCAGTGCGGACGGTATTTGCTTCGTGATACATTACCCGTGCTAAAATGGCCCGTACACCAATTGCGGAAAAGGTTGATATCGTGTTGATGTATGGCTATTGTGATCAGAATGCCCGACGGGCGTGTACTATGTATGCTGCCCGGTATCCTGAACGACATCATCCAAGTATCCAGACCGTTCGCAGGATAGTTACGTTATTTAAGGAAACAGGAAATGTTCAGCCACATGTGAATAGTCAACCACGACCTGAAACAAATGATGATGCCCAAGTAGATGTTTTAGCTGCTGTCGTGGCTAATCCGCAAATCAGTAGCAGATAAATTGCGCGAGAATCGGGAATCTCCAAAACGTCGGTGTTGAAAATGCTACATCAACATCGATTGCACCCGTACTATATTTCAATGCAGCAGGAATTACATGGCGACGACTTTCAACGTCGCTACAGTTCTGCCACTGGGCACAAGAGAAATTATGGGACGATGACAGATTTTTTGCACGCGTTCTATTTACCGACGAAGCGTCATTCACCAATAGCGGTAACGTATGCAGGCATAATATGCACTGTTGGGCTACGGAAAAACCACGATGGCTGCGAGAAGTGGAGCATCAGCGACCTTGGCGGGTTAATGTATTGTGTGGCATTATGGGGGAAGGATAACTGGCCCCTATTTTATCGATGGCAATCTAAATGGTGCAATGTATACTGATTTCCTATGTAATGTTCTACCGATGTTACTACAAGATGTTTCACTGCATGACAGAATGGCGATGTACCTTCAACATGATGGATGTCCGGCACATAGCTCGCGTGCGGTTGAAGCGGTACTGAATAGCATATTTCATGACAGGTGGATTGGTCGTCGAAGCACCATACCGTGGCCGGCACGTTCACCGGATATGACGTCTACGGATTTCTTTCTGTGGGGAAAGTTGAAGGATATTTGCTATCGTGATCTACTGACAACGCCTGAGAACATGTGCCAGCTCATTGTCAATGCATGTGCGACCATTACGGAAGGCGAACTAGTCGCTGTTGAGAGGTATGTCGTTACACGTATTGCCAAATGTATTGAGGTTGACGGACATGATTTTGAGCATTTATTGCATTAATGTGGTATTTACAAGTAATCACGCTGTAATAGCATGCGTTCTCAGAAATGATAAGTTCACAAAGGTACATGTATCACAATGGAACAACCGAAATAAAATGTTAAGACGTACCTACGATCTGTATTTTAATTTAAAAACCAACCTGTTACCAACTGTTCGTCTAAAATTGTGAGCCATATGTTTGTGACTATTACTGCGCCATCTATCACAAAGCGAAAAAAGTGGTCTAACTAAAACATTCAAATCTCTTTGCGTACTACATGAATATGTAATAAAAATGGGGGTTCCTATTTTTAAAAAACGCAGCTGATATCCGTTTGACCTATGGCAGCGCCACCTAGCGAGCCAACCATAGCACCACCTGGTTTCCCCCTTCGAGCTAGACAAGTCTCGTTCTTTGTAGTTTTTTCGTTTGACGCTTATTTCGTGAGATATTTGGCCCAGTCACGATCAATGGACCACCCTGTATATGTCATTTGCATTAAAACTTTTAAAATATTTTTGTATGTTACAATTTGTTGTATCCTGCATCAACTAAGTTTTTCTTTTTAAAAGAATAAAAGTTCCAAGGCAAAGTCCTACGGTAGACGACCACTACTTTTATAAAATGTATTTGAATGGTGATTAGATGTATGACACGTTCTAGACGAAGTCAAATGGTCCCAAATCGACTTTTGATACTGTGATTCTACATCATACACCTTCAGAAGAAGACAGTTTTAAAATGATCCAAACCATGGTCAGGACTTTACACCTATATTTTGCGACTGGCTAGCTGTTATTTCTACTGCATTGAAGCATTTATTGTACGTTGCAGGATGAGGGCGTCCTCCAGACGTTTTCATGCATTACAGAATTCAGCTATGAAGCTCTTACAGGATGCTCATACACACATAATGCTGTTTGCATGTTTTATAATGTCACTATCTACCTTCCATTAGGGTGTCATCTCAGACATTTTTATGTCTATTAAACCAGCAAGGATTCTCTTTGGACTATGCACTACACGCTTGCTTGGCTAAACTGACCCTTTCCTGCTCACCATCCTCGCTCCTCCCCCATACACTTCTAACTCCATTCCGTTTACTTTATACTCGTAGTTATACTACCCTTTCTACTCTGGTGTGTTTCCTAATTTGTTTGTTTTGCTATCCCAATAATTCACAAACAATCTCAGTTCCTGAACTGTAGCAACATTAAGAGCCCGTGTTTAACTGCTGTAGGTCAAAACTGGCAAGATACATAGATTGTAAACTTTCTCCTTTACAGCCTCTTGTGACGAGTTTTAAAAGCAATTTTTGTAGCAGTGGGTACTGTCTATTTTGCTACGAACTCCTGCTTTATTTCTTTTCCTGGCCACAAAGTCACTGTCTTTGGTGAACAAAAGATTTATCTTTTGGTGTTATAACATTGTCATTAATTTGTACTACGTTTTTCAGTATTTTGGTTTCTGAGTAAATGTAACTGATTTTCAATCTTAGCCTCACATTTTCTTAATTAAAGTGTTCCCTTGAAGTGAAACATGATCGTATCTCATTATCGGCAGAAATACTCTGTTTGGGTTGGTTTGTCCGCCTTGTGTAAGTCTTTCTATTTGGCGCTACTTCGGGAGTCGATTATGATGATATGATGATGAGGACAACGCAGCATCGGTCTCTGAGAGGAGAAAATTTCCACCTAATTTCTAACCGTATATTACCACCAGCAAAAAGGTAAGCGGCTCACAAATATTCTACTAGTATTTTGAATTTATTTTCTCTATTTGAGTGTTTGTAAACTTTATCGACAGTTTTTGCTATAGAAAACCTCCTTGCTCCTTGTCTGACTGCTCCTTCTCAATGTTCTAATGAATTCTAACAGGAACTGTGATAGCGACGTTTGCATTCTTCGGCATTAAAACATAGGTTGAAACAGTGCATTGGTTATCTTTTCGTTGAAACCGAATCAAGACCTTTCAAAAGTGGATAACTCTAATTTGAACATTGTTTTCATTCCATAATTTAGTTTGTGATTTGAAACTTGTAGTTTGCAAATTATCTCTTATGATACAAGCGTGTATAAAAGCTACTTGTCCATCAGCTTGACTAAAGTCTCTTTGAGACTGATGACAATTCTAGTAAATATCTTGCACGTTACGAATAAGAGGTTATTAGATCTACTGTCTTTTACGTCTTTTCCACCTTCCTTCTTGTGAAGGAGAATAATTACAGCCTTACAACAGTTTGTGGGAAATGTCTCCTGTTGCAAACATTATGTAAACAATGTTGAAAGTTCGTTCTGAATAACTTTTCCTTGGCCTTTATTAATGTCAACAGGAGCACCAGTATCTCTCGGTGCCCTCTGTTTCTAAGAAACTCCATCGCTTAATAAACGTCATGTGATACTACTTCCTGAATTTTCTGCATGTGTAAAGCTGTGAAAATAGTTACTAATATCTTGGCTTGCTCGTGCTATTTTCTGCCTGTTGGTAGTGTGCCATATTCCTTCTCATTTGATTAAAATTGTGTGTTCCTAACAAAAGTTTTCGTTTTGTTTCCTCCTTGTTCTGATCATTATCGATTGTTTCTGTTTCCAAATTTTTTTAGTGTTTTCTCACAAATTGCAAATATAAGGCAAAAAACTCTAATTATAAAATGTTATGTGTTATACCTTAGCGTCTCCATATTTGTTCGTCACGCAAAGAGCAGAAAAACTGGAAGATAATTTTGAAACACAAAAAATTACAATGGAGGTTACATAATTCCTATAGACCTGACCGTTGGAAGATGTGAGGTTTTACAAATTAGTGAACGGAATATACAGCTATGTAGTAATAATTGATTTTAAGAATGAATAAACTCTATGTAGTATCAGCGAGAACTACGTGGAATAAGTATAATAAACCTCTAAACGTTCTGACCTGGTAATATTAAGTGGTAGTTTAATAGGTGGATCTTCCTGGTCCAAGAATGAAACAGATTTCAACGTTACGCAGTAATATTGACCTAAACAGAAAGTAATGAAAGTTTAATCGCGCAGGAGACGAATATTAAGCTCGCAATACTGACATTTATGACATAAAAATTACGTTCGAATTCTGGCATATCATGCTACACAATCAAAAAAGTATTAAATAGAAGCATGAAAAGTATTTTTTTAAGACAATTCGGGTTACAGTTTATTTCTCTGTGTTTTTAATTTGCTTTGTAGTTTTTTTGTCTTAAAACTTCAGATAAGTAATCAGTGGTACTTCCATGTGATACATTAAAGTCACAGATACATTTGTACTCAGAATATTAAACTAATATTGAAAAGTATTAGTAAAATTATATGAAGACCCAGTTGAACTGCAAGGTACATAACCATCACTGCACCAAGTAAAGAAGAGAGAGAACAACGAAAAGGGAAATAAGTTGTTTCAAAATACAAGTATACTAAGTTGAACTCGAATTAGAAAAGATTTTTGGGCAGCTGTCTGGCACACTGTAAAAACCTAGAGGTCTTGGTAATCTTGGTAATGAGGTACCGTGGCAGTGAAGTCCCATGGGCAGTTACATTGAGAATACAAATAATGAATGAAAATATTCCAGAATGAGATTTTCACTATGCAGCTGAGTGTGCGCTGATATGAAACTTCCTCGCAGATTAAAACTATGTGCCGGACCGAGACTCGAACTCGGGACCTTTGCCTTTCGCGGGCAAGTACTCTGTCAACGTGAGTCGTGCTTGGGCAGCTCAGTTTTTCCGGCACGGTAACTCAGCGTGTTCGGTCAGGGGGTTCGTTGCCCTCTGTAATAAAAGAACTGAGTAAATGGATTAGCGACGAACGAAACGGGTGTCTTCCGACGTCGGCCCCAAGCAGATACAACGAACGAAAACGAACAAAATTAGATGTCACAAAAAAAAGTTGGCAGAGCACTTGCCCGCGAAAGGCAAAGGTCCCGAGTTCGAGTCTCGGTCCGGCACACAGTTTTAACCTGCCAGGAAGCTTCGGATGAAAATATTGTAAGAAATTGGTAAGGTCAGTAGTTTACACTAAATTCTTAGCAGTAGGAGGAGCGAGCTGTTGAGACAAGGCATTCGGATGTTTCTAATCTTGCAATGGAGGAGAATATAGCAAAAAGAAAATACATTATGTAATTAAGTGTGAGGTTGATCGTTCAGTAGGTCGAGACTGGCGTAGACTGAAAAGAGAGGCCCTGCATAGTCAATTTCGAAATAGGTTCCCCTGAGCGAACTGCTTCCCATCAGTTATTTGCTGTCTTCTGTCTCTTCAGTTATTGTGTTTCCACTTGTTCCGTTCTTTTCAACTAAGCATATGGTACGGCAAAGATACTTAGCAGTTGTTTGTACATTTTGTATTGTAACTGTTAAAAAGTCCGAATAAGGGGGCTAGTGAAATAGGATATGTACTACCTAATGGATATGTACATAGAAAAAGAAAACTCAATACTACGTGCAGCAGATGGACAGGATAAATATCTGAATGTTGAACGTGGACAAGAGACTCTTCAGAAGTAGATGAATTTTGCTATATCGAAAGTAGAATAGACGAAGAAGAAAAATGAAATGACTGCAAATTAGCCACGATTAAACAAAAAAACAGCTGAAAACTCTAAAACGACAAACAAGAAGAAATCGCGAAGCGCTAAAATTTGCTGTCTAACTCTACACGGCTGCGAAATACGCACGATGGCGATGACACAAATGAAACGGTACGGAGCCTTTGAGATCAAGTGTCACAAGAGGTTCTTGAAGAGCTATGATTCTATAGAACCAGGTTCCTCGGTAGCCATATGGCCATTTCAGTTTTGGCAATGTGTCTTGTTTTTATCTCAAGAGCTTGTGCTATTATTTTGTTGAGTCAGTCAGTCATAGGTCGATCAAGATAACGGTGGAGGACATACGTCGGAACAAGCTTATAGCTAATCCCTGTACGTAGGACGACGATGACGACGACGACGACGACGACGAGTCAGTCCGTTTGAGTAGGTCGGAGTTACAGCAAAGGAGTACGCGACAGCATAGGGCAGTAACAAGTATGAAATGTTAGAGAAACGTAGGTAGCACTTAAATTATGGACTTAAGATGAAAGGCTCGATAATTAATCACTAAAACATCTGAAGCAATTTTAATGAGTCGTCTTTTAGTTTCTTTATGATTAATAATGTGTCAAATAGGAGAAACATTACTCCCAGAGTAGTTATAAACGGTAGATGGTCACTATGATGTTTACGCTAAATCCCGTCGTTTAATGGTAAGCAATTAAATTATAACGCACAGTGAACGAGATTCTATGGAAGTAATGTGGAAATATACCAGAGACTCACAGCTCACAATGAAAGTTGTATTGTAATAACACGATAAACAATGCGGTAACAAAAGTCTTGGGATACCTCCAAATGCCGCGTCTGACTTCCTTTTGCCCGGCGTAATGCAGAAACTCGACGTGGAATGGACTCAACAAGTCATAGGAAGTCCCACGCAGAAACATTGAGCCATGCTGCTTCCATAGTCATCCATAACTGCTCAAGCGTTGCTGGTGCAGGATTTTGTGCACGAATTGATCTTTCAGTTATGTGCCAGAAATTTTCGATGGGATTCTTGACGGGTGGTTTGGGTTGCTAAATTATTCTCTCGAATTGTCCACAATGTCCTGACAGGGCACATTGTCTTACTCAAGAATTCTATTGTTGTTTGTGTAGCATGAAGTCCATGAATGGCTGAAAATGGTCTCCAAGAAGCCGAACATAAACATTTCCAGTGAATTATCGGTTCAGTTCAACCAGAGGACCCGGTCCATTTCATGTGAACACAGCCCGCACCGTTATTTAGCCACTACTAGCTTGCACAGGGACTTTATGACAACCTGGGTCCATGGCTTCGTGGGGTCTGCACCATACTTGAACTCTGATATCAGCTCTTATCAACTGAAATCTGAAATTATGTGACCAGGCCACTGTTTTCCACTCTTCTTGGGTCCAATCGATATGGCCACGAGCTCAGGAGAAGCGCTGCAGGGACTCTCAGTCGCCTCCTGCCACAGCCCATTAACGCCAAAATTCGCCGCATGTCCTAACGGATGCATTCGGCGTAGTCTCACGGTGATTTCTGCGGTTATTTCTTGTCTGTTAGCAATGACAACTCTGCCGAAGCGCCGCTGCTCTCGGTCATTATGTAAAGGCCCTCGGCTCCTGCGTTGTCCGTGGTGAGAAATAATGCCTGGTATTCTCGGCACACTTTTAACACTGTGAATTTCGGAATATCGAATTCCCTAACTATTTCCGAAGCGGAATATCCATGCTTCTAACTTATTTTGTGTTCAAAGTCTATTAATTCCCACTGTGTGGCCATAATCACGTCGGAAACATTTTCACATGAATCACCTCAATACAAATGACAGCACCGCCAATGTCCTGGCCTTTTATACCTTGTGTACGTAAACTACCTCGATCTGTATATATGCACAGCGCTACCCCAAGACTTTTTGTCATCTTAGTGTAATGCGAGAATGCGAGCAAAGAATTGAAACATTAGGGTTGAAGTTTATTGTTTGTCAATTTAACATTGACTTAAATATAGGCACAGCATATAGATTACTCTTCTAAAATTAATAGCTTCAGTTAATATAACTGATGGTCCAACGGAATCTAAACCGAAACAGGGGGATTATAGGATTGGGTATTGTGTATTTAAACCGGGGACCTAGAAACGACGGAGAGGCTTCGTTCCGCCGTAGTCCTACAGCCGTCCATCCATCCCACCGCCGCCCCACATTGAACCCAGGGTTATTTTGCAGTTCGCCCTCCAGTGGACCCCACCAGGAATGTCTCATACCAGACGAATGAAACCCCAAATGTTTGCGTGGTAGAGTAATTACGATGTACGCGTACGTGGAGACAGTGTTTCCGCAACAATCGCCGACATAGTGTAACTTAGGCGGAAAAAAGGGAACCTGTAGTCTGGTCTCTTCAACGCTCAAAAACAACCAACCAATAAGGGGAACCTGCCCGCATTCGCCGAGGCAGATGGAAAACCGCCTTAAAAACCATCCACAGGCTGGCCGGCACACAGGACCTCGACACTAATCCGTCGGCCGCCTTAGACCGCGCAGCTAGCCGCGCGGGCTATAATGGTATTATTATGCGCTTAATGATAGCTCTAAATGAGCCCGTGTCCATCAGTATGGGCGCTGCACCTTCCAAATAAATAATCTCGGTTTGCGCAACTGTATTTACAACCGATAACATCCTAGAAATGACAACTTCCGCAGTGGAGCAGTTATTGCGTATCTGTCACGCGGAGAAACTGATTTCAATTCCTACCACAGACAGACATTTTACCTTCTTGGGACGATTGGAACGGGACATATTCAGTAGCAGGATGCAAAATGCGGTGCTACTTCAATGAGAGGTAGCGATTCCAAGGTCTCAAAATGCTGCTTTTCTTTCTTTTTTCTGTCAAGGCTACATTTAGACAACAAGGCCTCGCCATCTGATAAATTTTGTGCGGGCCGCAGTGCTCCACTTAGCCGGCATCAACGGGGCCCACACCGGGCAACGAATTTTGACTACGCAGCTAAGGCTGCGGGCACCGTTGCTCATGCAGCATCACGTATAGGTGGGGCTGCGTGGAGGTATTTCTTTCAGTTGGTTTAGAGTACAGCTGTTATTACTCCCTGAAATTATAATACACGAAATTTAAAAATGGCAATTTATAAAGTATCACATACTAAGAAGGGAAAAAGAAGAAGGTACGAAACAGTATTGTTGTGGATGGTTGTCGCTTCACTGGTGCTGCCCAAGAAGGTGGTCTCAGAATGTGACTTCGAGCCCGACGTCACTGGGCAGTGTGTCTCACTAGTCGACTCATCTCTGGTATAACTATTCTAATATCTACGTTTTGTTAGAGTTTTTATACAGTATGGTGCTGAATTGGCTAGACTTATTGTGTTACAATTTTTCTACGTAGATGTAGTCTAGCTGCAGGTTTAACGTGGCATCTGGTACAATAGCCAGATTGTAATGTACACTCCTGGAAATTGAAAAAAGAACACATTGACACCGGTGTGTCAGACCCACCATACTTGCTCCGGACACTGCGAGAGGGCTGTACAAGCAATGATCACACGCACGGCACAGCGGACACACCAGGAACCGCGGTGTTGGCCGTCGAATGGCGCTAGCTGCGCAGCATTTGTGCACCGCCGCCGTCAGTGTCAGCCAGTTTGCCGTGGCATACGGAGCTCCATCGCAGTCTTTAACACTGGTAGCATGCCGCGACAGCGTGGACGTGAACCGTATGTGCAGTTGACGGACTTTGAGCGAGGGCGTATAGTGGGCATGCGGGAAACCGGGTGGACGTACCGCCGAATTGCTCAACACGTGGGGCGTGAGGTCTCCACAGTACATCGATGTTGTCGCCAGTGGTCGGCGGAAGGTGCACGTGCCCGTCGACCTGGGACCGGACCGCAGCGACGCACGGTTGCACGCCAAGACCGTAGGATCCTACACAGTGCCGTAGGGGACCGCACCGCCACTTCTCAGCAAATTAGGGACACTGTTGCTCCTGGGGTATCGGCGAGGACCATTCGCAACCGTCTCCATGAAGCTGGGCTACGGTCCCGCACACCGTTAGGCCGTCTTCCGCTCACGCCCCAACATCGTGCAGCCCGCCTCCAGTGGTGTCGCAACAGGCATGAATGGAGGGACGAATGAGACGTGTCGTCTTCAGCGATGAGAGTCGCTTCTGCCTTGGTGCCAATGATGGTCGTATGCGTGTTTGGCGCCGTGCAGGTGAGCGCCACAATCAGGACTGCAGACGACCGAGGCACACAGGGCCAACACCCGGCATCATGGTGTGGGGAGCGATCTCCTACACTGGCCGTACACCACTGGTGATCGTCGAGGGGACACTGAATAGTGCACGTTACATCCAAACTGTCATCGAACCCATCGTTCTACCATTCCTAGACCGGCAAGGGAACTTGCTGTTCCAACAGGACAATGCACGTCCGCATGTATCCCGTGCCACCCAACGTGCTCTAGAAGGTGTAAGTCAACTACCCTGGCCAGCAAGATCTCCGGATCTGTCCCCCATTGAGCATGTTTGGGACTGGATGAAGCGTCGTCTCACGCGGTCTGCACGTCCAGCACGAACGCTGGTCCAACTGAGGCGCCAGGTGGAAATGGCATGGCAAGCCGTTCCACAGGACTACATGCAGCATCTCTACGATCGTCTCCATGGGAGAATAGCAGCCTGCATTGCTGCGAAAGGTGGATATACACTGTACTAGTGCCGACATTGTGCATGCTCTGTTGCCTGTGTCTATGTGCCTCTGGTTCTGTCAGTGTGATCATGTGATGTATCTGACCCCAGGAATGTGTCAATAAAGTTTCCCCTTCCTGGGACAATGAATTCACGGTGTTCTTATTTCAATTTCCAGGAGTGTATTAACAGGTTTCTACTCTATTCTATTCTACTCCGTGTGTTACTATTTCCATATTTACTGTCGTTTGTCATAGGTGTTGAGTATTATTTTTTCCTGTCATTATATATGTGTTAATTACCTTTTTTAGAGTTTCTCTATGGTAATGTAGTCAGTTACATGTTTCACGTCGCGTTGCATCATTTAGCATCGTGTTCGTGTCATGTACATGTTATTGTTCATTTGTGTCTTCGTTGGTGTTAATGTCAGAGGAATCTATTGTACTGGAGTCTTCATCTGAACTAAACCGTTCGTCTCTCTGTCGTGTAACTCCATGTCGATATGGTCTCATTTCTTCATACATAGTGTGTTCAGTTTTGGAAACTTGATCTGTGTGTTTGTTTAATAATCCCATATGCCTGAAAAGCTGATAACATCATCTCCATACAGTCTCTAAATAACGCCTTATGGCAAAGGAGACAATGCCGCCGGTCAGCTCCGCTAGAAGCTTACACTTAACGAGTCACCGGCAAGAAGTTTCTTATGAAGAACATTCTACACAGCAGACGCAGAGAAGTCGTGCGTATAATACCACATTAGTCGCTGCTGAAAACAGTAGATATAGGAACGAAGAGAATGACTGGCTCGGCAGGACTAGAAAACTGCATCGAAGTTACAAATGTACTACATTCGTTTCAGTTTTAGAAAACAATTGCTAAGAATGGATGTCTGGAAAACAGCTTTGTGGGGAAGTGAATCATAAACTTTGTGAAAAATGGCAAGCGTTTTGAGATGTGGTGTTACAGAACGGTTAGTAAAGTTAAGGTAACTGATAATATATGTGATCGTCCGCAGTGTCGGCGATAAAATGAATAATTATGGAACTCTAACTAGAACAAGGAACAGGATGATACTCATTTATTAAGAATTCAAAGAATGTCTTCCATGGTGTCAGAGGACATAGGGATCAAACATCGTTGAGGAAGATACGGGACTGAACTATAGATATCTTAGTTATTGAGGGGATTGTGTGCTGGCCAGAGATGAAGAGACTGTCGCAGGAAAGGGAATCGTGACAGGCAGAACCAAACCAGTCAGAAGGCTGATCACCCAAAGCAGTAATAATAATAATAAAAATAATAATAATAATAGTAGTAATAATAAAGAAGCATATCCACGCATGGATAAGCGGATATTTTACAGAGGGCATCGTAGCTGCACGAAATATTATCTACACATCTGACCAAGAATCTTCACTAACTTGACCTCATATTTTAAGGAGAAAAAAGAACGCCTGAAATGTATCAGCCGTAGCAATCGGTCAAGGGTGAAAATGTTGGCTATAATTGTGATAGTACGCAATTGTAACCTGAAAGTACTGTTTTTAAACTTACTTTCCCGCTCACCAATCGCTTGTCACTCGCTCGGCCTTGCTGCAACCGCCTAATGCACGAACGCGAATTACTGCACAGCTGAATGAATAACAGCTTTGTGAAATACCGACATTTTTAACGAACTTTGTCGTTGTGTCAAAGAGCTCCATTTTTCACCTGTAGTTGATGCCAAAGATATCTTTGCTTTGAACACTTTTAATTCGAGATTCACAAATGCAGTGTAAATGATTGAAAAGTATTAGTGTGTTATCAAAGAAGTAGCATAGTGCTACTTAATTAGTAATATCGTTATAGTGCTTTTTTTTTGGATGCTAAAGCTGGCGCTGTTGAAGTGAAGTACGTTTACAGCAGATGTGCTGTTCTTCAACATGATTGGTATGATTAAATTGTAAATCGAAAATCATGTACTTCATATCATAATTGCTCTGTAGTCGCTAGGCTTATTCACTCTGGTGTAGACTCGTATATATAGCTGTAAAATATCCATACAAGAGTATTGTTAAAGTAACATTGAACACGCATGTACGTGATGTTGACACATACGTAGTGGAGATCCGGGAAAAGTGGTGAAGCTATTCCCATATTTTAAGCTGAACAACAGTATGTGGAAATGTTTATAAATGAGTGATAATAATCTGCAACTACGGAAGTTTAATGTCGAATTATATAAAACATTAGGATCAAGTGAAGTACTTTAAATACATCGGGTAAATTGGTCATTTAGTTTCAGACTAAGAAATAAGGGATTAAGGAATGTTTTAACGCAGAAATAAATTTATTTTATTGTGAAACATGATTCGAACTAAATTATTTACATGTTTCTGAAATAAAAGCCAAACTATGTTCCACATCTCTTGTATAGAGTTCGCGGCCCAAGAAGAAGCACAGCTGGCACTAAATCCATTAATCCTCTGGCCTTGAATTTGATTTTTTTTTTTTTTTTTTTTTTTTTTTTGCATTACGTACACTCTCTGTCTTCATCGTTATCGACGAAAACAGCTCTTCTGGGGTTGGGTTTCCTGCTTTTCGCAATTTTACCTTTACCTATCTTCTCTTCGGCTGCTTTCCGTTATTCTTTCTTCTTACTGCCTTTTTCTTCTCATTCTTTATTCGAGGCTTCGATGTCACTCTTGGTATAAGTATCGCCGTGGAGCCCTTCTTCTGGTCGCTACTATTACGTTTTGCCCCTACACAAAAAGGTCAGAAGCCACCGCCTAGATGCGAGATGGCCACATGGCCCATATTGACACATTACGCGTAAGCTATGTACTCTGCAATAGTATGACCGATATTTCAATAACTGAATTAGGGTTATGGAGTTAAGAGGTGACACTCTGAAACACTTCTATTAAAAAGACGAACGTCAGAGCCCCTCATCACAATAAATGTGCAAACTGACCACTTACCTTACATCAGGACAACTAAAACTCATAAAAAATATTATAACTCTATCGTTGAAATTATAAAAGTTATAGGAAGAATAAATCTTGATTTTTGAGACTATTTTTATTGATCTTGAATTTTCCGTGTGTGAAAATCTAATCCCTATATAATAATAAAGTTTGATTGTGGTTAATACTACTACAGTAAGGACCGACACAGCAAACACGTTAGAGTTCATAAAGTGACTCGGTCCTCTTGGGAGAATAAGTCAAACCATTTCCCGTGCCTTACCAGCACCTTATGGCCTCCGGCACCCCAATAGCAGCTTTGTCCGCCATGGCCAGTTTGACCGTGTCTCCGCTGCTCAAGTTAGTTACTTCTTGTTGCGTCGAATAACGTGCGCTCAGAGAAGATTTCAAAACATGTTGGGCAGATGCGTCCATTTCTCGTCTTCTCTGGCTGCGCCTCCAACGTCCCGCGAGTAGGAGGACGCTGTTTGTCACTCCTCTACACAGTACTACGCGTTGGGGCATTAGGCAGCTACAGTGGGGCATAGCGAGTGACGAACAACCGGTGCACACTAAAGCTTTAAAGCTATACTTTTAGAAGGTCATAACTGCTGTGGCGGTTATTATGTATCATCAACATGGACAAATGCAATGAATATGGATGATACGATTCTCTATGGTATTCTGCGGTTTGAATTCACTCTGCTTTTTTAGCAGTTGCATTGATTTGATTTTGTAAATGATACTGACAATATAATACACATGTATAATGTATTATTAATACTACAACTTCTCCCAGATAATTATTTTGTTCAAATTGCACAAGAATTCAACCTGACGTAGCGTAATAATGTTGACTGTAAGCTGTGTTCATATCACTAAAATTACAAATCGTACATCAGAGCTTTTATAATTTTTGTCTTCGATGGATTTAATTATTCCTAGCAAATTGATCATGAAAAGGAACCACAGAATACCACTCGCACACAACACTGACATATGCTTCCAGAAATATTTTTCTCCGTGATTTGTGCGTAGTTTTAAATTTTGGCCTCATACATCCTCAATGAAATCTTGTTCAACAATAAATACCATCAGCACTGTTCTTAGAAAATGCAGTCTGATTCGATTAATTTTTTTCTTTTATAAATAGAGTTCAGTACAACCAGTGCACATTTACTTCTTACACACCGGAATATTGTTTGCAGTTTCAGGTAATTTAAATTTGCCGCTGTGATAAAAGTAAAGATGTCGGCCAACAAAAGGTAGAGGATTTCTTTTTTAATTAAGATTTTTCTTTGCTCAATAAATAATTAATCATTTAAATTGAAGCCACCAATTAAAATATTATTAAGTTGTTTTGCAAATTAGATTAACAGAAACCCATTATCAACCAGCAGTATAGACAAAGTTGCTATATAATCGCAAATAACAACGGCTGCACTTCTTGCAGCGATGATAAAATTATTAATACAAAATTATAATTAAAACAGGAACTGAATTTTCAATAATTAATCATAAATATTTTTAACGCATTTGGCTCTATTTGTTTTTACCAGCAAATGAACGTAAAAGTACAATAATTTTGCATTAAATGTTTTTCATTCAACAGACCTCAAATCGATTCGCGTCTTGGGTCGGCGACATACATCAGAAGAGGATGACAAAAGGGCACAAAAGAAAAGAAAAGAATGACATAGATTAACTGTAAGATGGCAAGAACTATGCTTCTTACATGAAGTCATTGAAGATCACCCAACTCACGTTGAGCGAACAGTAGGGCTGAACAAAATGACTGACAAGGCACAATGCATCTTGTAGAGCGTATAGTATGGACGTATTGGAATAATTAATGTCGGGTGATGGTTTTAAAGTAATTCACACGGCATGAAAACTTTGCGGAAACGAGTCGATTTACTGGACGCTAGTTTACCCCAGGGAAGTATTTAGAGTTGTCCATGGCCGGCTGGTAAACGGCGAAGGGAAGCGACAATAGGTAGCTTAGGGCGGCTTAAGCTCTGAGGAAGCAGTAACGTGGCGCGACCTCCAGCCGCCTTAAGATGAGTGACAGCAAGGGTGGCTGACCCCAATCCCATGCTGGTGTACCGGGAAGCAGATGGGGAACTTGTACGCCTGTTGATAAATGTCCGTCGTCCCGTTTTCAGGGAAACATGCGAGAAAGCCGCGCAAAGCTACGGTGGAGCGGTCAACAGAGGTCAAAACATGCATGTCCATGACTACAGCAACTTCACGCTGCATTCACGGTCCACAGAGTCTGAAGTAAATCAGGTGAAGAACGACAGAATGAAATATGCCGGCCTCCGATGGGAACGTAGGACCGAGGAATTTGAAGTACTCTCCTGGGAGTCAGAATTCCGGAAAAATTGGTGTTTGTGCAGACGCTAACATTGATGGGTGGCCTGGGAGGAGCTAAATAGAAAAAGTTGAGAGGAAGAGAAATTTTGTGGGAATTTGTTCACTTCCCAGAGCAGGCATTGGTCGCCGCTGGGAAGCGACGCATAATTAACGCGACTTGCGCTGCAATTGAGGTAGTGATGTTGCTGGAGGGGAAACTGAGAGGAAGAGTGGACTGGGAGAAGTTCCCATAGAGGTCTTCCGTTCCCAGCTTGCCTAGAGTGCGGACGTGGCGTTCTTTACTCAGCTTGCCTGGGAAAGAGTGAGCATCTCTGCAGTTTAGGACTTAGGAAATGGAACGATTGAACTTGGACATAGGAAGTTTTGGTTCAGCTATGTACTGAACAAGATAGCTAGGACTGAATAGACGAGCGCAGCCCTGCAGCAACACGAGGTCGGCCAACGTCCACACAACGACGCTGCTCTGTCACGCTGTATTCTGTGATATTGCGCCCGCTCTGGCCACTGATTAATTTGTTGGGTCACGTCGGCAAAGTTTCCACTAGGGTTTCATGGACCATGTATTGTAGAATTCTACTCGCACTTCGCATTACGCCTGCGTCAGTCGATAGGAATTACTTTTGAGTTATCGCGCTTTACTCCACGCAAACGCAATTTATTATCATTCCCTGGTACGAGAGTCATGTAATGTGATGATTGAAGGTCGTGAGTTAAAATAAATTTGTGCTAATCGAGTGCATCTGTTTTCAATCAAGTAGTAGAAATCCCAAGTCATTTTCTTAATTAATTTTATGTTCAACATTTGCATCTGGTGTTCAATAGCTGAATATAACATCAATGTACACCCCTTTTTAATTAAAAGTGATCAATTCTGAATGAATTAATGTCAACACTGCCACCGCAGTTCAATCAGGAGTCACATGGCCTTAATACTTTCCTTGCGTTATCCGATATTGCGGCAGGTTTGCACTCTCTGTTGATCTGTTAGTCAATTAGCTGGGGTGAACACACACCAAAACCAGATAAGTGACGGGTGGGGTGTTACATAACAAAGAATGTGAGACAAATATTGTCTCTGTTTTACATAATTATCATCTTTTTAAGAAATAATTACATAATTATTACATAATAATTGAATGAATATTATTGAGTTACGTAATTTTCCACACGTTCATATTCCACTGGTAATTATATATATATATATATATATATATATATATATATATATATATATATATATATATATGTTGTAAGAGGTATGCGATGCATGCGCTGCCTGCAACAGGCAAGACTTAGGAGAGTCTCTGACCAGAGAACAGTATGTAGTTAGTTGTTGCTTGTCGCTAGTCGACAGTAGGCTGCGTGAGTCTGCGGTAGTTGCAGTAGTCGGCGCGTGTCTGCGCTTGTCTGCAGTCTGCCCTGGTCGGGTCTTTGGAGGATGAGTATTATTGTAGAAGGTAAAGAAGCAGCCTTGCGCATATCTAGTAATGTATGTTAACTGTCATCCAATTTCTCCCAAAGAAATGCCCCAATAATAAATTTTATAATATAAAGTAATTTTTTAAAAAAAAGCATTCATTTCAATTTAAAGATTTTATCCAATGAATAATTAATTCCTTTCACGAGTCACAAAGCATTGCACGGAGCCGTGCCGAAATTTTTTTAGGTAAGAGCAGATATATTCGCAGTTTTTATTGAGGTAAGAATTTTTGCTTTTTTTATTCAGAATACAGGGCCGTGGAGCAGCGTTCCTGTCGTAATAAAATTTACCTGGTTACTGAATTTTTTTATTATTTCCGGGTTTAGGAATTGAATTTTGTGGTTACAATAAATGTGAATGCATTTCTGCACACAGATTATAAATGGGAACCAATTATGTTCAGAGGTTACAATATTTAAAATTCCTTTAATTCTTATTTCCGAGGGGAGGTTGCACTTGGTTCGTATCATTTTTAATAATTTTTGTGGGTAGGTTACAATATATATATCGTGGATGTTATACTGCGTACTATCATAGTCAGGGCCGTGATTTTCGAGCTTGATCGATTGTTGGGGCTGACGTCCTGCAAGTGTCCTTTTTTTCTGCGAGTTGGCCACGTTTCCTTGTGGGTATGACGGAAAATTGGAATAGTTCACAGTTTATTTATCATACGGAAACATCGTCATCAAAAATGAGCATCAAAAAGTGAACGTAAGAGTTGGCAGTTGCCTGAGTGGCTGACCTGACAGTAGATCGTCAAGTATCGGCCCGCCTGTGCAGGCGTTGCAGCGGGGCTAACCCCGAGCAGCCAGATGTCAAGGGCGGCGGGGACCGGCGTATCCCCCGCCGGAGATGTGTGGCTGTACGGCCGCCATGCAGCAGCGTGCCGGACTGAGTTGCGCGGCTACCGTGGGCAGAGGCCTGCCTGGCCGCCTGGCGCCCCGAGACGGGCGGAGGCGCCGACCTCGGGGTCGACGCGGGCCTTGAAATGCCGCGGTCCCACCGCCGCCGAAACCGGCCGCCCGCTTGTTGAATATTCAGCGGACCTAATCACGATATGGACAACTCAAGGTACCGGCGCCATATCCGCTTCGGGTTCTCTTTGGAATTATCAGCTCCGTACGCAAACCTCGCTTCCGACATTTCAGTTGGCCTGATTACATCTGCCGGCTCGCTTCTGAGTCATCATATAACGGTGACCCACACGTAGAATTACGACCAGGTGGATGTTTATCACCAGACTGGTGAGCCGACACTCCCAAAAATATTGCAGTGGTTTAAAACCTCACACTATTTTCATAGCTAAACACGTCAGGGACGGAAATTGAATCTGCTTTTATTCTTGCTACGTATTTATGATCTGTCATTGTATATAAAAGAAATTAAGCCTGTTCTCTTGACTGACTACACAGTTGTTATAATGAAGCCTAATGGAAAAACGCAACACCTGAATACGTAAATAAAATTTACGGAGACATATTTAACTGGATGTCCTTAAATGGGCTGCCACTGAACTTAGATGAAATATAACACATGTAATTCTGTCCCAGACAACGCTTGGCCAATGGCTAAAAGTAATGCATTCATAGAAATCAGTAAATGCAGGAAAATATTCTACATTTTTGGACATTTCTTTCTGGTAACTATCTTAACTCTAAACACATGCAGTACACCTTTTTCAACATATGATGTCTGTAACTTTTGCATTACATGTGGATCATAGCAGACTTTGCTGATAAGAATATCAGACCTTTTACTTACTTTCCATATTCTTCATTACACAGAAGCTCCTATCGCTGTTAATACGCGGTGTCCAATGGTAAGTATCTTTTTCACGGCCCTTTAAACCGTTAGTCTTTCTGACAACAGACAATATTCCTTATGCATATCTCGGTCATCAAATAACGAATGGAAACAGCTATGGCAGCTATAAGTATTTCAGAACATTTTTCAAAGAGTGCTATTGTCAGTTCTGCGTTGGTGACACACCTGCCTCCCTAACCCAGGAGCGCAGCGGATCTTGACCATAACAGCAATCGGCCATTCTGTGCCCCGTGCTGCTGTGCAGGTGCATCTCAGCCGCTAGTCAGTTCTTCTCATTCACCGACCAACCTCAGATTATTTTGTGATACCTCGTTTGCCAAGGCGTTAAGCATCTGGAAGGTATCGTCGCGTCTTGGTAAAGAAAAGGTGTCACGGTTGGGCAGTTATTGTCTTAGTTCGGTTACCACATCATTGTATATCGGGCACTCGCAGATCACGTCATCAGTACTGCCTCTTCAGCGCCACAGTCCCACGCAGGTGTAGCCCGTTTCCCAAAAACGTGGCATGTACATTTTCCTTTCTTTCAGGAGTGCTAGTTATGCAAGTTTTGCAGGAGAGCTTCTGTAAAGTTTGGAAGGTAGGAGACGAGGTACTGGTAGAAGTAAAGCTGTGAGGACGGGGCGTGAGTCGTGCTTGAGTAGCTCAGATGGTAGAGCACTTGCCCGCGAAAGGCGAAGGTCCCGAGTTCGAGTCTCGGTCCGGCACACAGTTTTAATCTGCCATTAAGTTTCATTATGAGTGATGTTAGTAGGGAAGTAAGGGTTAGAAGATTACTGACGCACACGTTGGACATCTGCAGTGGTGCACAGAAACGGAAGTACTCCAGTGTTTAATACAACACAGGTAAGTGGATCATGTTGATCCAGGGAAAGCTTTCAGCAAAGTAAGTTTTTTTTTCAAACATATTCGAATTCCTCGGAAAAATAAAGGTAAGATAGAAAGGGAGCTGATATATGTCTCAGATATTTACAAAAGCCGAGTGACAAGAAGAAGAACAAGAAAGACGCGTTGGTAATAAAAACGTTGTAGACAACGATTGCCGTTTTCGTTAACTGTTTAAGCTGTAATCCGAACTTCAGTAGTGAAAGTGAAATAAAATTTCTGAAATATAATCAAATTGAATGACGAATGTCTACCAACGGTAAGTTTTGCAGAGAATATAATTCTTGTGGTTGCTAGTAAAAAAGAGTTTAAAAATGTTAAGCGGACAGTCAATGTGATAAAAAAAATGATTGAAGATAAAAGACATGAAAAACGAAGTAGCTACTCACCAAGTATTCGAAACTAAAGAAAAAGTTTTTCTCCCTGCAGTTGAATCACAGGTCCTCGAAACGACATATTTTGAGTTAAGAGAAAGATGATTATGAAAACAGCAAGGTGGTACATCATACAATATTTCTCGAAACAAAACTATGTTCATTCTGAGTACTTCTCGAACAGCTATACGGAAGACCCTAACGACATTTTTTTCGTGTTTGAAGGTTTTATGGCAGCCTATTTTTCTGCTGACAATAAAAGATCAAATTGATTTTCTCATGTCCTTGTTGAACGATGAACCAAAAACGTTTCAGGAGCCAGCTTTGCTGTTGTCATCATCTTTCTCTTTAAAGGAACATTCCAGAAGAAAGGAGTTTCTAACGAAAGTAATACGACATTGACGGTCTTATTTAACTATGTTTCTATAACATTTTTGATTCGATATCGGCTACGGCGCCTGACATTTTTTTAGAAGGCAGGATGAGAGGGAGTGAAGAGAATGTCTCCACCATCGATCACTTTGAATTCTTTTAAGCCGAGAAGACGTTTCAGTTTTGGTAGACTGTACATTTCTAAAGGTGTTATGATTCATAAATATCAGTTACAATAGAGCGACGACTGCACAAGAACACCGGCTAATCAAGCATAACCATACTATCGAAACGAGCGTGAGCATTATTGTTCATCCTTCTTAGTTAACATGTTCTTCGTTGTTTGATTTTTACCTGCTGCTTAAGGAATGAGTTTTAAAGATGTCATTCACAGCTTCACCTTTTGTTTTAACATGATTCCACGATATTCTTCAATTTAACAAATATTCTGGACCTGGTAAGTGGTCATGATCGTCTTCTAAAAATGAAATTAAGTTTTCCCTACCTACAGCAAATAAATTAAAGAAACACCGCGAATTACTACCACAGCAACTACATAGTATTTCAGATTCCAGAAGGCTTCGCATCGAAAATTAAATGTACATTATCACGATAATTAAAGGCGATGCAAATATACGTCTGACACAGTCTTACTCGGAGTTTGTAACGTAAATTATACAAGTAGATACTACGCAGTCTTGCGCAAATGGTCAACTATCTGGAAGTCGGACCCTGCAGCTACCTGAGAATGAAGTTTCCCGAGGTCGAGGAAGAACTCTTGGGGTGTTCTCCAGACATGCCATCAGAACTGTTGTACGAATTTCTGTTTTTACGTAGTGAAATTGGGATCCTAATTATTACATTTATTTCCCTACTTCTGCACAGAAAATATTATTAGGGTTTTCTGTAGAAGTTTTGTGACGCCGTTCAAAATCATAATCTTATTTTTTCTGCAAATTGCCAGAGAGTTCTTTTGTAATTATTATGAATATCAGCCAGCTGCACTGCTCGTTGAGTGGTTTCTGCTTTATAAGTCACACACTACGCTCCCATTTCGGCATATTTCCATCATCAGGTGCTCTGTAAATACTTAAGTAAATGACGGTTTTAGTATAATGGTCTGTAACAATGATCAGCTTTTTTTCCTTATATGTAATATCGTTGCTGCTATGTCCTGTCTTTTTACAATTGTTAGTTTCTCGTTAGATGTACATTGGAGACGTACGTCTGACTTTACTCAGGTTTTATGTATGCTGTTTTTCTCTTGACAGCTAGGATGCAAGTTGATCAGCGATATTATGAGCTTACATAGTTACCTTTATAAGTAAGTGATGTGTGTAAATTCGGTTGCTTTTTATTGTTTTTGTAGGTTTGTTCTTAGTTATGTTTTTGCCTGGAATTTTGTTTTAGTTTTAGTTGAGATTTTTACGTAATATTTTTAATTTTTTTGTAATAATTTTGTTACTGCTATAATTTGTTATGTCTCCTAGGTGTTATGTCTTTATGTGTTATTTTCAGAGCACCTAATGAAGGCAATATGCCGAAATAGGCATAGTGGGTGATTTATAAAATAAAGCCCTCTTAAAGAGCAATGTAGATGGCTGATACGCATAATAATCACGTCATTAAAGAACATATTTTGCACTGCGGGACCCAAAGAACAAACTTTCTGGGAAGTCAAAATTTTCCGGAGTAGGTTTATTGTTGTTTTCTTCGAGAAATCCTGCAGAACTATTCAAATTATGTACAGAGGACTCTAGGACTGTAGCATATCTATGAATAACTTTGAAGGAAACTGTATGTTTCTCTAAAGTCTCGTGCCAGCTTTACCAGACTGTAGATGCAGCAACATGGGGTATCGTTAAGTTCCAACGTGTCCACGTGGCATGTTGGTGCAGCCCACGTGGCGGGCAGTGACGACCTGTGCGGGCTGGCAGTAGCGTACAGGCAGCCCCGATCCGATCACCAACTGGTCGGCGGCTGTAAACACCCGCGTGCAAATCGGTGGAACGAATGCGGCCGCTGTTACGGGATGATATTAGCAGCCGATGATGGTATCACCAGCGTGCCGGAGTGAACACTGCGTACGGTGTTGCACTGTGGGGTTTGAACGCCTGACTCTTCCTAAGAACGCCAAATGGGGAACCAGTAGGTCTACCAGTGACACTGTACCCTTAAAGTAAGCGAGATACTATTTTGTGTTTCCTGTAACCGGTAGGGTCTGCAGACCGAGAGAAGTTGCTGAGGTACTGAGTAAGGTCTAGCAGCAGGTAAGACACTGTACCCATATTCAAGAGGACTGGGCTATCGCGGGTTCCCACGCCTTGCTAAGGATGTAACCGCTGTCACGATTTAATTGTGGCTCCCTTAGACTTCTGGCCGGACAACAGGACTTCGTTTTTCTGTCATTTTCATATATGAGTGCCTACACTGTATACTCTCTTAAAATTCGCCTAGCCCGCATCTCGTGGTCGTGCGGTAGCGTTCTCGCTTCTCACGCCCGGGTTCCCGGGTTCGATTCCCGGCGGGGTCAGGGATTTTCTCTGCCTCGTGATGACTGGGTGTTGTGTGCTGTCCTTAGGTTAGTTAGGTTTAAGTAGTTCTAAGTTCTAGGGGACTGATGACCATAGATGTTAAGTCCCATAGTGCTCAGAGCCATTTGAACCAAAATTCGCCTAGCTTTCACGCTTCAGTCATAATTCCACTTTTTCGGAACACAGAAATTTTACATAACGTAATAATTAATTATTCTTAATTGTATGTACCCATGTTACAGATGAAAAGCTGTGTGAGTGGTGCACAAAGGAACAGTTAACCAGTGAAGATAATAATTGTAAAAACTATTGCATTGAACGTTAAGAAAAACCAATTCAGTAACTTTTAAAAAAAATTACATGTTTCACTATGTAGCAGTTCTATATTTCTCAAGCTGTAGAATAAAAGAAAAGCATCCACTGATGGCAAGCTATTGACGAAACTAATCTCAAGAGATGACGTAAACCCTTTACGTCAAGACAGATCAACAATCAATAAATCTCACGTCGTCCTAAATTATCTACTACAAATTATCTACTACAACCCAGTTGTCAAACAACGTTATGTACGAGTTAAACCTCAAGTTTTGGAAAGCATTTACCATATTCGTCGTTATGAAATGATGTGTTGCACTGGGCTGGTGGGGGTGTCAGTGCGGGATCTGTACATACAAATGCGGAAAATGGGCAGTTGAGAGCGTAAAGTGTCCACCGCTATCCACTCCTGCGACCCACAGCCAGAATTACTTGGCACAAGAGCAGCAGAGGACAAGCTCAACACCACCTCTTCTATTCACTTTTTGTGTTCTGAGTCTTTGTGGAAACTTCATTTCTAGAGCCAGGTCCGTTTCTCCACTAAGATTATAGCTACTGTGTCTCTTAAATTTACTATTGTACATACTAATTTCTGCCTCTTGTTTCATTGTGGAGACACAATACTGCGGAGCGTGGGGTAAGGTCTTTCATGCTTCAAAGGAAACGTTATGTTCTTTGGTAATGTGATATTCTGCTTTCGCTGACTGTTCATTAAAATGGAGGGTAACACGCAGTGCAGCGGTGGGGAAAGAAGCGGACTGTCTGTCCTACCTAATTTTCACCACGTTCAGATGACACTTGGTTGGTACCAAGCGCTTTCATATCAAGACTGTGTGTCTTTAGCTTTCCACGACGAACGCAACATTGGTGTAACACTTCATTTACTCAATACGTGGCCTATTTTGCATAGGCAGGTCCAAAAAATTGGAAGACTGCCACTCGACTATCCTTTTTTATGTTGGATGAATTAGTTTCTTTCCTTTTGTAATCGGTGAATGAAATTCTAAGTTGGTAAAACTAATATTATTTTTTCTGAACAGAGGCTTCAAGTGCCCGTAGTAACTTTTCGCGCTCTAGATTTGTCTGAGCTCTGTTTATTCGTGTGTTTGAGGTGAAGACTTCTGGGCAGGCTGGTGGAACCTTCGTCAATTTGAACATCCAGTAGTGAGAAAATTGTATGAATGGCTGCGGCCTCAAAAGAATACCACGCTAACCTTTCCTCCTCTCGTTTCAAGCGAACTGTTAAGAGTAATGCCCCTGCTGCTGAGTGTCACTCAGTCACTGCTGTCTCTTTGAGACTCGAAAAACAAAATTCTATAACTATTAAAAGGAAACTGTGTTTAAGATACCCGAAGTTCGTCAATGATGTGGTCATTGGAGGCAGACAGCAAGCTTAGCTTGGACAAGAAACCAGGTCTCAAGTTATTATGAGAAATGACGGAAAAAGTTTATCTTGCGGTCGGACAGGGTCTATCAAATGGATCACCATTAGGCAACGGAAAGTTTATATTCTAAATCAGCAGAAAATTTAAAACAGAATTCCACTCTGAGGCTTATCTAGTGTCATCGTTCATGAAGGGTCACTCTAGCTTTGAGCCATCCTCTATGACAATACTTACAATCATATCTCCTCTTTTAAGCAAATTTTAATGCTTTATGTTGGCAAAGAAACTAAAGAAAAGACAACCATTATTAAAATTTTAATCGGATACATAAAAAGAAAATGATAATATAAACTGTGTTCATAATCCAGCATCAATATTTAATTTTAATATTTTGCTGCAGAGCATTTCCTTTCTGCTACTTGCATTATTTACTTTGAAGAGATGAGTGATTGTCCAGACTTTTCGTAACTAACGTGCATACATATGAGATTATTATAGTTTGTTTCACATCTTAAATCTAATAATAAATTTGGTATTACAGAAAATAGTACTCCTTCCTCAATTGCATTCTCATACGCAGCCTCAAAACAAGCTGCATTTTGTACATACTTCACTTGTCAGTTCATCAAACGATTTTTTCTGTCTTGTTTCTCCACGTGATGGTGCTACTGGCTTGAATGCGAATACAGGCACGACTCACGATCCGTCCTCACAACCTCATTTCAGCAGGATCCCTCTCCTACTTTCAAAACTTATTTTGAAGCTTGGAGAAATGTCCTTTCAGAAAGAAGGCTGTGAGGTCTTTCCGTGAGTGATGCCTATATAGCTTGGTCAATAAGGGCACTTCCCACGAAAATCAGTGTTCTCGGTTCGAGTCCCGTCTAGTACAAAATTATAATCTGTCGGGAATATTCAAAACAGTGCGCAGTCCACTGCAAACAGGAAGAGGCATTCTGGGAAAGTAAAGCGACTTGGAAGTCAATAAGAGAACGAATAGTGTCTCAGTGAAGACGTACAGGAAATTCAGCTGAAGATATTGTCATAGTTTTGTAAAATAGAATTTTTGCATTCTAATAATCATCAGCGATACAGCATAGTGTATCAGCGCGACGAAAGATGTAGGCGACCGATCACCAAATTTGTTGTGGTCTTCAGTCGCATGACCGGTTTGATGCAGCTTTCCTCCCTGCCCTACCCTGTTCAAGTCTTTTCACCTCTACATAACCACTGCAACCTACATTCATCTGAAACTGTGTCTGAGGCTCTGTCTGAGGCTTGGTCTCCCCCTTTAACCCTCCTTCACAATTGCCTCAGTTTCCAAATTGACGAGTCTGTGATGCCTCATGATGTGTCTTACGAACCGATACTCTTTTAATCAAGTTTTGCCATCAATTTGTTTTCCCCTTAATTCTGGTCACTGCATCAACGTTAGCTATTCGATCTGCTCCTCAAATCTGCAGCATTCCTCTGTAGCATCATACATCAAAATCTTTACTGTTCACGTTCCACTGCCGTACGAGCCTGCCCTCCAGACAAATGCCTTCAGAAAAGTCCTCCTAACATATTCTGTGATAGTAAATTTCTCTTCTTCAGAAAAGATGTTAACTCTCATACCAGTCAGCAATTTAAAATCTCTCTAATCTCTGTAATTCGCTCATACTCGGTTATATAACTGCCTAAACAGTAAAACTCGTCCTTTTAGTGTCTCTTTTTGTAATCTAATTCCTTTAGCATCACGTGATGTATTTAAACATAATTCCACTATCGTTGACTTACATTTCTTGATGTTCATCTTACAACCATTTTCCAAAACATCTATTCCGTTTAGCCTATCTTCCAAGTATTTTCCCGTCAGTGGTAGTATTACTATGTAATGGGCAAACCTCGAAGTTTTTATTTCCTCTCCCTGTACTCTAACTGCCTTTCCATGGTTCTTCTTGGTTTCGTTTACTGTTTGCTCGATGTAGAGACAGATGGACGTCAGGTATAGGAAACAACTTGTCTCAGCTGTAGCCTCCATTTCAAGTCCTCCTATTCTAACAACTGGATTCCGTTTACGTACAAATTGCAGATGATATTCCGCTACCTGGGTTTTACTTCTGCTACTTTAGGATTTCAAAGAGCAGATTCCAATCGTTGTGATCTCTAATCTATAAATGCTATAAATGTAGGTTTGCCTTTCCTCTATTTCTTAGGCAACTTGCAGGGTCAATATTGCACTGCGTTTTCCTGCATTTATCCTTAATCCAAAGCAGTATTCCCAGAGGTCGGTCTCTACCAGTTTTTCCATTATTATATGAATAATTAGCGCGTTTTGTAACTATTATTTATAAAATAAGTAGTTCGTTAGTACTCACAGCTGTTAGAACCCTTACTTTGTTTGACAGTGAATTATTATATGCCTATTGAAGTCTGAGGATATTTTTTCTAGCTTATATATCTTGCGACAACGACTGTGCCGCAGTTTTAACACTGAAGTTCAACACTGTTGAGCTTGGCTAGTACTTAGTTGTGTGACCGTCTGGGTTTGCTCGGCGCTGTTGGTAAGCGGGGTGCACTTTGCCCTTGTGAGGTCAATTGAGAAGCTACCTGACTACGGTGTAGCGGCTCTGATCACGAAATCTGACGAATGCCGGGAGAGGAGTGTGCTGACCACATGTCCCTTCATACACACATACAGTGCCGATGACAGACTGAGGTTGAGACGACTGTCAGTCGGTGCCGTTGGGCCTTTAGAGATCTGTTCGGACGGAGTTTTGTTTAGTTTCTATATCATGTAGATGGACCGGAATAATTTTGCTGTTTCTGGCGCTCCCTAATATAACAAATAGATATTTAGCCACTGCTTAATCTTGTTCGGTATACATACCAATTTCCCTCGTACTGTATGCTAGTGGATTCTACTTAGAGCACTTACCCAGTTACTCGATTTTTTTTCTACCTACACACCACACCCGCCTCAAACGTACTTCATGCCCGTTAGCTTAGCCACGATGGCACAAGATTCTAATGATCTTCTGAAGTAATAAGCAAGCGGATAGCCATGTCTAATCTGTAACATTTACGGTGCATTCTATGTAGGACTACACCCCACATACAAATACATCTCTGTAGAATATCATTCAAGGCAAATAAAGTTTCTTTATAGAATATTATGCAAAAACAAGTAAGTTGTCGCAATTAAATGCTACAGCCTAATCGATGCAACGACATACACTTTAAGAAAAAAAAAAGAGAAGACGCACCACGAAAGAATTATCCAAATGGGACACAAATCGATAGGTGTGATGTACATGTACAGATAAACAAATGATTACAATTTCAGAAAAATTGGATGATTTTTTTTAAGAGAAGGAGCTTCATAAACTGAGCAAGTCAATAACGGGCTGGTCCACATCTGGCCCTACGCAAGCAGTTATTCGGCTTGGCATTGATTGACAGAGTCGTTGGATGGCCTCCCGAGAGACAACGTGCCAAATTCTTTCCATCTGGCATGTTAAAACATCACAAACCCGAGCTGGTTGGAGGACCTTGCCCACAATGCTACAAACTTTTTAAACTGATTAGAGATCCAGCGACCTAGTAGGCTAAGATAGAGTTCCGGAAGCACGAAGACAAACAGTAGAAACTCTCAGAGTGCGGTCCGGCATTATCTTGCTGGAATGTAAGCCCAGAATGGGTTGCCATGAACGACACAAAACGAGGCGTATTGTCGGTGTATTGATGTATTGTAAGGGTACCGCGGATGACAACCTAGGTGGTCCACCTATGAAAAGGAATGGGACCCCAGACAAACATTCCTGGTTGTCGAGCTGCGTGACGGGCGAGAGTCAGGTTGGTACCCCACCGTTGTGCTGGATGTCTCCAGTCAAGTATTTGCTGGCTATCGGGGCTCATTTCGAAGTGGGGCCCATCGCTGAATATAATCTACTCCAGTGAATGAGATTCCATGCCAAAGACACGTCTGGAGACGCCCCGGGAAGCGATGGGATACCATCCTTACTGTCGCCTGCCTTACGGCCCGACAAGTAGGAGCGTTAGTCTGAGCTGCCATAAGACGTCACACGAATAAACTTCAACACATTATAAACGTTTGTAACTGCTAAAATATTTAAAAATACACAGTATCTTGTCCAGAAGTCCATGTCGATATACATACTGCCTACAGATTGTGGCATGTAACAAGTATCTGTAGGCAATAAGTATATGCGATATGTATATGGCCTTTTGGACTGTTTTTAAATGTTTTAGCAATGTGAAAAGTTTGTAATTTTCATCCATTTGACATCATGTGTAAGCGTAAAATGAACATATTTTACTACAAAAATGTTTAAGATGGTAGCTAAGACTGTAGAAACCCGTTTGTCTTGAATAAAAAATATTTTGTGCGATCTTGGATTTTGAAAGATTTTTATAATAATTTGTTTGTCTGCACATCAAAAAGTCAGTCTCAATTTGAAAACTTAACAAACCACGGAATAATGTAGATAGAGAGGTAAAAATTGACACACATGCTTGGAATGACATGGGGTTTTATTAGAACGGAAAAAAAGTTAACAAAATGTCCGACAGCTGGCGCTGGACAACAAAACGTCAGTGACTGCGCATGAAAATCATATATAATCGCCATGGGAAGGGGATTCGAACGGGTAAAGTTCCGTTGACAAATCCAGCAGTGGCGAGCATGATTTCGAAGTTCGAAGCCACGGGTTGTTTAGACGATGGACCCCGTAGTGGCCGACCGACCACAAGGCGTAATGCTGCTGAGACAGGTCAGGAAGAAATGGAGACTGTAGCGGGTTCGTCTATGCACGGGGAAGTCACCGGTCGTGCAGTTGCACGTTCTAATCTACATCTACATCCATACTCCACAAGCCACCTGACGGTGTGTGGCGGAGGGTACCTTGAGTACCTCTATCGGTTCTTCCTTCTATTCCAGTCTCGTATTGTTCGTGGAAAGAAGGATTGTCGGTATGCCTCTGTGTGGGCTCTAATCTCTCTGATTTTATGCTCATGGTCTCTTCGCGAGATATACGTAGGAGGGAGCAATATACTGCTTGACTCTTCGGTGAAGGTATGTTCTCGAAACTTTGACAAAAGCCCGTACCGAGCTACTGAGCGTCACTCCTGCAGAGTCTTCCACTGGAGTTTATCTATCATCTCCGTAACGCTTTCGCGATTACTAAATGATCCTGTAACGAAGCGCGCTGCTCTCCGTTGAATCTTCTCTATATCTTCTATCAACCCTATCTGGTATGGATCCCACACTGCTGAGCAGTATTCAAGCAGTGAGCAAACAAACGTACTGTAACCTACTTCCTTTGTTTTCGTATTGCATTTTCTTAGGATTCTTCCAATGAATCTCAGTCTGGCATCTTCTTCACCGACGATCAACATTATATGATCATTCCATTTTAAATCACTCCTAATGCGTACTCCCAGATAATTTATGGTATTAACTGCTTCTAGTTGCTGACCTGCTATTTTGTAGCTAAATGATAAAGGATCTATCTTTCTGTGTATTCGCAGCACATTACACTTGTCTACATTGAGATTCAATTGCCATTCCCTGCACCATGCGTCAATTCGCTGCAGATCCTCCTGCATTTGAGTACAATTTTCCATTGTTACAACCTCTCGATACACCACAGCATCATCTGCAAAAAGCCTCAGTGAACTTCCGATGTCATCCACCAGGTCATTTATGTATATTGTGAATAGCAACGGTCCTATGACACTCCCCTGCGGCACACCTGAAATCACTCTTACTTCGGAAGACTTCTCTCCATTGAGAATGACATGCTGCGTCCTGTTATCTAGGAACTCCTCAATCCAGTCACACAATTGGTCTGATAGTCCATATGCTCTTACTTTGTTCATTAAACGACTGTGGGGAACTGTATCGAAAGCCTTGCGGAAGTCAAGAAACACAGCATCTACCTGCGATGATTCAAATGGCTCTGAGCTCTTTTTTTTTCTGGGCATCAGTTTACTGACTGGTTTGATGCGGCCCGCCACGAATTCCTTTCCTGTGCTAACCTCTTCATCTCAGAGTAGCACTTGCAACCTACGTCCTCAATTATTTGCTTGACGTATTCCAATCTCTGTCTTCCTCTACAGATTTGCCCTCTACAGCTCCCTCTAGTACAATGGAAGTCATTCCCTCATGTCTTAGCAGATGTCCTATCATTCTGTCCCTTCTCCCTATCAGTGTTTTCCACATATTCCTTTCCTCTCCGATTCTGCGTAGAACCTCCTCATTCCTTACCTTATCAGTCCACCTAATTTTCAACATTCGTCTATAGCACCACATCTCAAATGCTTCGATTCTCTTCTGTTCCGGTTTTCCCACAGTCCAAGTTTCACTACCATACAATGCTGTACTCCAGACGTACATCCTCAGAAATTTCTTCCTCAAATTAAGGCCGGTATTTGATATTAGTAGACTTCTCTTGGCCATAAATGCCTTTTTTGCCATAGCGAGTCTGCTTTTGACGTCCTCCTTGCTCCGTCCGTCATTGGTTATTTTACTGCCTAGGTAGCAGAATTCCTTAACTTCATTGACATCGTGACCATCAATCCTGATGTTAAGTTTCTCGCTGTTCTCATTTCTACTACTTCTCATTACCTTCGTCTTTCTCCGATTTACTCTCAAACAATACTGTCTACTTATTAGACTGTTCATTCCGTTCAGCAGATCATTTAATCCTCCTTCACTTTCACTCAGGATAGCAATTTCATCAGCGAATCGTATCATTGATATCCTTTCACCTTGTATTTTAATTCCACTCCTGAACCTTTCCTTTTATTTCCATCATTGCTTCCTCCATGTACAGATTGAAGGGTAGGGGCGAAAGGCTACAGCCTTGTCTTACACCTTTCTTAATACGTGCGTTTCGTTCTTGATCGTCGACTCTTATTACTCCCTCATGGTTGTTGTACATATTGTATATGACCCGTCTCTCACTATAGCTTACCCCTACTTTTTTCAGAATCTCGAACAGCTTGCACCATTTTGTATTGTCGAACGCTTTTGACAGGTCGACAAATCCTATGAAAGTGTCTTGATTTTTCTTTAACCTTGCTTCCATTATTAGCCGTAACGTCAGAATTGCCTCTCTCGTCCCTTTACTTTTCCTAAAGCCAAACTGATCGTCACCTAGCGCACTCTCAATTTTCTTTTCCATTCTTCTGTATATTATTCTTGTAAGCAGCTTCGATGCATGAGCTGTTAAGCTGATTGTGCGATAATTCTCGCACTTGTCAGCTCTTGCCGTCTTCGGAATTGTGTGGATGATGCTTTTCTGAAAGTCAGATGGTATATCGCCATACTCATATATTATACACACCAACGTGAATAGTCGTTTTGTTGCCACTTCCCCCAACGATTTTAGAAATTCTGATGGAATGTTATCTATCCCTTCTGCCTTATTTGATCGTAAGTCCTACAAAACTCTTTTAAATTCCGATTCTAATACTGGATCCCCTATCTCTTCTAAATCGACTCCTGTTTCTATTTCTATCGCATCAGACAAATCTTCACCCTCATAGAGGCTTTCAATGTATTCTTTCTACCTATCTGCTCTCTCCTCTGCATTTAACAATGGAATTCCCGTTGCACTCTTAATGTTACCATCGTTGCTTTTAATGTCACCAAAGGTTGTTTTGACTTTCCTGTATGCTGAGTCTGTCCTTCCGACAATCATTTCTTTTTCGATGTCTTCACATTTTTCCTGCAGCCATTTCGTCTTAGCTTCCCTGCACTTCCTATTTCTTTCATTCCTCAGCGACTTGTATTTCTGTATTCCTGATTTTCCCGGAACATGATTGTACTTCCTCCTTTCATCAGTCAACTGAAGTATTTCTTCTGTTACCCATGGTTTCTTCGCAGCTACCTTCTTTGTACCTATGTTTTCCTTCCCAACTTCTGTGATGGCCCTTTTTAGAGATGTCCATTCCTCTTCAACTGTACTGCCTACTGCGCTATTCCTTATTGCTGTATCTATAGCGTTAGAGAACTTCAAACGTATCTCGTCATTCCTTAGTACTTCCGTATCCCACTTCTATGCGTATTGATTCTTCCTGACTAATGTTGAACTTCAGCCTACTCTTCATCAATACTATATTGTGATCTGAGTCTATATCTGCTCCTGGGTACGCTTTACAATCCAGTATCTGATTTCGGAATCTCTGTCTGACCATGATGTAATCTAATTGAAATCTTCCCGTATCTCCCGGCGTTTTCCAAGTATACCTCCTCCTCTTGTGATTCTTGAACAGGGTATTCGCTATTACTAGCTGAAACTTGTTACAGAACTCAACTAGTCTTTCTCCTCTTTCATTCCTTGTCCCAAGCCCATATTCTCCTGTAACCTTTTCTTCAACTCCTTTCCCTACAACTGCATTCCAGTCGCCCATGACTGTTAGATTTTCGTCCCCCTTTACATACTGCATTACCCTTTCAGTATCCTCATACACTTTCTCTATCTGTTCATCTTCAGCTTGCGACGTCTGCATGTATACCTGAACTATCGTTGTAGGTGTTGGTCTGCTGTCGATTCTGATTAGAACAACCCGGTCACAGTAACACACCCTCTGCCCTACCTTCCTATTCATAACGAATCCTACACCTGTTATACCATTTTCTGCTGCTGTTGATATTACCCTATACTCATCTGACCAGAAATTCTTGTCTTCCTTCCACTTCACTTCACTGACCCCTACTATATCTAGATTGAGCCTTTGCATTTCCCTTTTCAGATTTTCTAGTTTCCCTACCACGTTCAAGCTTCTGACATTCCACGCTCCGACGCGTAGAACGTTATCCTTTCGTTGATTGTTCAATCTTTTTCTCATGGTAACCTCCCGTTGGCAGTCCCCTCCCGGAGATCCGAATGGGGTTCTTTTGCCAATGGAGAGATCATCATGACACTTCTTCAAATACAGGCCACATGTCCTGTGGATACACGTTACGTGTCTTTAATGCAGTGGTTTCCATTGCCTTCTGCATCCTCATGCCGTTGATCATTGCTGATTCTTCCGCCTTTGGGGGCAATTTCCCACCCCTAGAACAAGAGAGTCCCCTGAACCTCTATCCGCTCCTCCGCCCTCTTTGACAAGGCCTTTGGCAGAATGAGGCTGACTTCTTATGTCGGAAGTCTTCGGCCGCCAATGCTGATTATTTATCAGTGGCGGGGATTGAACCCGGGACCGAAGACGTTTTGATTATAAGTCAAAGATGCTAACCCCAGACCACGGGTACCCCTCTGAGCTCTATGGGACTTAACTTCTGAGGTCATCAATCCCCTAGAACTTACTTAAACCTAACTAACCTAAGGACATCACATACATCCATGCCCGAGGCAGGGTTCGAACCTACGACCGTAGCGGTCGCGCGGTTCCAGGCTGTAGTGCCTAGGACCGCTCGGCCACCCCGGCCGGCAGTCTCACGTCGCACCGGCATTCCATACACTACTGTTTGGTTTGCACTTAGGCGTACCCTCCGATGCTATCCGTACAGAATACATCGGAAGCATGAACTGTTATCTGGCGATTTAGTGAAGCGGAGGGCATTTGCAGTGCGGGCGTTTCAGAAGATGACAATTGGTTGAGTAACGAGTTGTGGACCGACGAAGCTCATTTCACGCTCCAAAGGTCTGTCAACACCGACAACTGCAGAATTTGGGCTACCGAAAATCCTAGAACTGTCGTGGAAACTCCACTGCACGACGAGAAAGTCACGGTATGGGTTGGATTTACCACATCTACCGCTATCGGGCCGTTTTTCTTCGAGGAAATGCGTGGTTCTGGTTTTGTAACTGCTACCGTGACGGGTGAGAGGTACGCCGATATGTTACAGAATTGCATCATCTCCAGCTTGCCTGATAAACACCTGCTGGAACGTACGATGTTTATGCAGGATGGCACTCAACCCCATATTGCTAGACGCGTGAAAGATCTCTTGCGCGCGTCGTTTGGTGATGATCGTGTGCTCGGCCTTCACTTTGATCATGCTTAGCCTCTCAGGTCCCCAGACCTCAGTCCGTTCGATTATTGGCTTTGGGGTTACCTGAAGTCGCAGGTGTATCGTGATCGACCGACATCTCTAGGTATGCTGAAAGACAACATCCCACGCCAGTGCCTCACCATAACTCCGTACATGCTTTACAGTGCTGCTCACATTATTCCTCGACTAAAGCTATTGTTGAGGAATGATGGTGGACATATTGAGCAGTTCCTGTAAAGAATATCATCTCTGCTTTGTCTTACTTTGTTATGCTAATTATTGCTATTCTGATCAGATGAAACGCCATCAGTCAGGAATTTTTTGAACTTTTGTATTTTTTTGGTTCTAATAAAACCCCATGTCATTCCAAGCATGTGTGTCAATTTGTACCTCTCTATCTACATTATTCCGTGGTTTATTCAGTTTTAAAATTTATACTGACTTTTTGATCACCCGGTACATCACACCTACCAATTTCCGTGCAATTCGGATAATTCCTTCGTGGTGTGTCCGCTTTTTCCTTCAGATTTTTTTGTGTTTGAGTATATTTCATTCCTAAATCTGAATATTATGTACTTTTTTTATCGTTCAGTACCAAACACCACCCCTTACTACCGCAGCGCTCGGAGTCTTCGTAGTTTGCGTCGTTTATATACGCTGAAGTCTACTGAGTTGCTATCACTGTAGGTAAGTGGTACATGTGTCTGCCATGTTGAAGACACGGTTTCAATACCCGGTACCTCCAGGAATCTGTACTCGGTGGACAGAATTGAGCTGGGTGGACTCCGCTTCGTACAGCTGATTCAGGTGCTACCTGAGTGAAATATAGACAGGAGTTGGAAGGCTGACAACGACCGGGAGTGCTTTGTGCTAACAATGCGCCTCTCAATATCTTATTCAAATGACGGAATTGGCTGAAGGTGTGTCATCTTCGCGTGGTCTTCTGGACCTGATCGTGGTTTTGCGGAATGTTAACGTCCTTAGTTGTCGATGCATTTTCACGACGACAGATGAAAAATTACCGGCTGCGGGAATCTGTTCAATGTTTCTACGAGCAACTGTCTTCTCCCACCTGACTGTACGGTTATTGGACTCGTGGTCGACTTTTCACGTCAACCGCTTTTTGCAGATGGTCTGCTGATACGTGAACCGAGTCGGGTAATACGAAGGTGGGAATCACTGCGAAAATAAAAGCAGAAACACGGGAATGATTGTACCCGGTGGGTATAATTGAAGTGCAGCTATTCACAGAGGACTAATGCGAGCTGTAATTGCAGTATTTTACAGAAACGTGGTAAGTGGTCTAAAGCGTTAATGCGAAACCAATTTACGCTGAAAAACTTAGTTCCAGTTTTGGGCACTAGGTGAAAATCTGGCACTGTGTATGCAAGAAAGACGAATGGAAATATTTCCGTATGTAATGGATTAGGAACGGGACGTGGGCATAAAAGGTCCAACAAGTATTATTAACTGCCGCTTACACAATATGTTGAGTTTGTCCACCGGAGACGTCGAAGAAATGCAGTACATCGCCAGATACGCAGCTGGTGGCCAAAACTGGAACTGATTTTTTTCAGTGGGAATAGCTTCTGCATAACGCATCAGCAGATCCATCAAGTTTCGCTGCTGGACTAGAATTACAGTCCACACTGGACCTTCGTTAGTAACCGCACTGTAATTATAAGCATTTAGTACCTACTACTCGAGGAAAACCAACTCAGGGGACTCAGATACAAGATGGATTACCGAAAGGCCTGACAATAAGTTTCATGTGTTTATGTCCAACGTTTAAGAACGCTACAAGATGGGAACTTGATTAACAACGATTTTACAGATGTCACGTCAATATTTTATACTTGGATGAATTGTCAGTCTGCAGCAGTTAATCCTGCTTTAAAGGAACACGGAGCCGCATATTGAACCGCGCGTAACTCAGACGTCCTTATATCGTCTATAGCGATCCAGAAAGTTAAGCACTTTGAATAATACATGTGATCATATATCACCGCATTAAGGTTCACGCCCTAGTGTTACGCAGTGTTGCTTGATGAAGAGAAGATCAATCTAGCTTAGAGTCGGATCATTTACTATGCATCCAACTTAACTGTAATGTGGTACATAATACCAACACAATCTCCATATGTGAGTGAGTACTACATGCAAGTGCCCTGCAAAGTAAATGTTGCTGTTCACCTGGTATATCGAATGTTATTACGCTTTTTCTTTTAAAAAAAGAAAGTTGCATGTACCAGTGAATTAGAATTTCGTTTTTTCCTTCTGCACCATCGAAAACTTTTTGCATCATGAAATTTATACACCGTTGGAAATTCATTTCTCAAAAGAGTGAGGCTTTGTTCTCTTGCCTCACTTCGCAATCGTCCAAGGGGAACCTGGAATGAATTTGAAGGGAAAGAAAATAAATTCAATATGTTTGCCCACTAAGGGATAACGATGAAGCCTGACAAGCATTTGTAATGAGCAGAGCGCGCGCTGACACCACGTTTTAAATAAGAACATTCGTCCATAGTGTCTTATGAAACGTAATTGTGTAACATTATCGACGCAAATTGTTTGTCGTAAATGGTTATTAAGCTCACCAGTTCACAGCTGTATTTTCAGAAGAGTTGGATATTTATCTGGAATGGGCTTTACTCCGTGGATTCTTGCTATCCGGCACTAATCCACTACAACGAAAACACAACACAGCACTCTTTAATCAGCTGCACAACGCGGATTCAAGTTTCTCACTTCATAATATACTGCGTGATCAACAGTATCTGGGCACCTGGCTGAAGATGACTTGCAAGTTAGTGGCGCCTTCCATCGGTAATGCTGGAACTCAGTATGGTGTTGGTCCACTCCTAGCCTTGATGACAGTTTCCACTCTCGCAGGCATACGTTCAATGAGGTACTGGAAGTTTTCATGGGGAATGGCAACCCATTCTTCACGGACTACTGCACAGAGGAGAGGTATCGATGTCAGTCGGTGAGGCTGGGCACGAAGTCGGCGTTCCAAAACATCCCAAAGCTGTTCTATAGGAACAGGTCAGTCCATTACAGGGATGTTATTGTCGTGCAACCACTCCGCCATAGGCCGTGCATTATGAACCGGAGCTCGATCGTGTTAAAAGATGCAATCACCATCTCCGAATTGCTCTTCAAACAGTGGAAGCAAGAAGATCCTTAAAACATCATTGTAGGCCTGTGCTGTAATAGTGACACGCAAAACAACAACGAGTGCGAGCCCCATCCATGAGAAACACGTCCACACCATATCACCTCCGCCTCCGAATTTTACTGTTGGCAGTGTAAACGCTGGCAGACGACAGTCATTGGGCTTTCGCCATACCAACACCCTCCCATCGGATCGCCACAGTGTGTACCATGATTCGTCACTCCACACACCGTTTTTCCACTGTTCAATCGTCCAATGTTTACGCTCTTTTTTTACCAACGGAGGCGTCGTTCGACATTTGCCCGCGTGATGTGTGTCGTATGTGCAGCCGCTCGACCATGAAATCCAAGTTTTCTCACCTCCCGCCTAACTTTCATTGTACTTGCAGTGGCTCCTGAAGCAGTTTGGAATTCCTGTGTGATGGTCCGGATAGATGTCTGCCTATTACACATTACTACCCTTTTCAACTGTCGGTCAACAGACGAGATCGGTCTGTACGCTTTTGTGCTGTGCGTGTCCATGTTTCCCCGTCACTACCACATCGGAAACAGTGGACCTAGTGTTGTTCGAGAGTGTGGAAATCTCGCGCACAGACGTATGACACAAGTGGCACCCAATCACCTGACCACGTTCGAAGTCCTTGAGTTGCGCGGAGCGCCCCATTCTGTTCTCTCACTATGTCTAGTGACCACTGAGGTCGCTGATATGGGGTACTTAGCAGTAGTGGCAGAACAATGCACCTAATATGAAAATCCCAGATACTTTTGATCACATAGTGTAGGTGGGAAGAAGCTATTGTTCGCCTATTATAATCGTGAGAAAAGAATGTTGATGTCTGCTTCTTTCTCACTGCTACTCATTTTCGAATGTTGAACTCTGTTGACCTCTTGGGTATGGCTACGCTCGTTATTCAGGAGCGAGCATCAGCGTTTAAAAATTTGACTATTTTCAATCTATAGCATTATTCGTAGAACCGCAAAGGTGTCGGTTTGAAAGCAATATTGTGTCAAGTAATACTGCTTGACGAAAATGTCTGCTTTCTGGAGGGCCTTTGTTCAGTTTATGGTACTACCAAGAATCTTTTCTTTCCTTTGAGACGAATGAAATGAGGCTGAGTCAGGCTATGACGTTAACCGATAAGGCACCTCAGACCGCAGGAGCTCCTCCGCTTTTGAAAATATACGTCAATGGCTGGGTCAGCGGTGGCTAATCATAATAACTATCAGTACTTCTGTAAAATAACAGTGTCAGGTGGACGAGAGATGAGGAAGTAGTGAGTTGTTGGTTTCGATCTAACTAACATTACATTTCATCCCAACTGTACTGCTGTCATACTTTTATGCCTGCCTCCAACACTGTATCTAATCTGAGTGTCTAGAAATCCATCCTCTACGGTTTTCATTGGTTCCTTGGTGTCTTGTGCCTTCTTAAAAAGTATCTGCGGACTGTCGTCAGCAATTTCTGGGTTAATAATTGGCAACCAATGCTGTACAATCGCAATAAAGTCATGAGATGCTCAATTGATTCTTTTATTAGAACATGTTACGCCTTTCAGGATTACACCCATCTTCAGATATCACAAACTTCAACTCCTTCCTAACCAACCATCGTGGAGCCTTGACAACTCAAAGAAAGTGTCCAATAACATATGACTATTGGACATTTTCTTTGAGTTGTCAAGGCTGCACGCCTGGTTAGTTAGGTAGAAATTAAGGTTTGTGATGTCTGAAGATGGGTGTAATCTCGAAACGCCTCACATGTTCTAATAAAAGAGTCAATGGAACATCTCATGACTTTATTGCGATTGTACAGCATTGGTTGCCAATTATTAACATAAAAATGATCGCAGGCCTCAAATGGGGTTTTAAGTCCTATATATAAATATTTCTCAGAGCACAAACTGTAGTAAGTAGGTCCATATAAAAGTCAAACAAATGGCCCTTAATAGCACCCGATAGCTTCCAGTATCTTGATATCTGCCAATACTAAAAGGATTTGTAGGAGGATGGAGAGTGCAGCACATGTTTCTCTGTCGTTTAATCCAGAAAGTAGTGGGGACGGACAAGTATGAAAGGAAGCAATGTTGGTTCCTCTGGCAGAAAAAGATTTTACGGATGCATTGTTGAAATATTTACGGGGTAGAACGTATGGTTTGCCTTGCCACGGGCAGGAGTATCCGCGCAGGTTAATTGCCCACGTCTTATCTTGGACTCAACCGCTGGTTTATCGAGTGGAAGAGCTATAATGTGAACTTCCCAAGCAAAACAGAGACCCGCGAAGAGCTGTTATCTAAAAGGGTCATAAGCCATACAGATTAAAAAAACGACACACATGTGTATGTACGTATGCTTCATATCTCCTACTCAGTCACTGGACTGATTTCAACCAAACTTGGTACACGTTACATTTCCTGCCTGGAAAGAATCACTATGGGGAAGTTCCTGGAAGATTAAAACTGTATGCCGCACCGACACTCGAACTTGCCTTTCGCGGGCAAGTATTTTACGGGTAGAGCAGTCGCCCGCGAAAGGCAAAGGTCCCGAGTTCGAGTCTCGGTCCAACACACAGTTTTAATCGGCCAGGAAGTTTCGTATCAGCGCACACTCAGCTGTAGAGTGAAAATTTCATTCTGGAATGAAAGGCGGAGGGGAGGAGGACGGGGGGGGGGGGAATTAAGAACCACGCACGCATCAAAGGGGTTGGGGTGAATAAGCCGTGTAGCCACCGACGCGCGAATACTTATCTGTTTAACTCGTTATGACATGGAAAATAATTACCGTACGAGTACAAAATTTGGTAGCATTAATGTCAAGTACATGGGGAAGAGAAATAATGCAGCATCGAATCAATTAAAACACTTTTAATGTGCTGCTACGTTACATCATACCATTACACACCCTTACCATTACTGCTGCAAAAGGGGCCAATATGGGGCCCGTCTGTGTCCAGAACAGTCTGAAAGGGCAGAATTGCGTTCTGAACACAGGAAGAACCATGTCCGTAGGTATGCTGGCTACCTCTCTTGATATGCTGCGCTTCAGGTCGGCACATGTGTGAGTGCTCTCCTGGTAAACCCTGTCCTTCAGGTACCCCACAACCGAAAATCACTGGGAGTGAGAGCTGATAATCCGATCGTTTCCAAATGTGTTTCGGAGAAGCAGGTGAACTTCACAAGTGATGCCCAGTGGGGCCCATCTTGCATTAAAACTGATGAATTCAATGCGTCTCTCTCCTGTAGGGCATGTTTGACATGCTGGCTAAGCATAACGCTATAACGCTGGCCAGTCACACTGCACATCTTTGATCCTTGAGTGCCAATCTGCCACAAAAAAAAAAAAAAAAATTGCCCGATGCCGTCAGAGAAAAAACGAGCTTCGTCTGTCAGTGGGATGGTCCAGGACCGGCCCTCGTCAACTCCAATTACTTGCGAGAAACTGGAGAGCGCAGTCAACACGTCGTCGTTCATCCTGTAGTGCAAGCTTCTGTACGAATTGGTATTGTACGGAAAGCATTTGAGAATGGTTCGAAGCACCTTCCGTATAGTGGACCGCGGGTTGTTCAATTGTCGTGACGTAGCATGCGCACTGCCTGACGATGGGGAATTGCGCACAGCGTTGTCTGCCATAGCAACAGCGATTTCTTCAACCACATGTGGTGCATCTGGTGGTCGGCCTCTTGCCAGAGCGACGCCCATTACTCTAGTTGACTCAAACTTCTTCATCATGCTCCATACAGCAGGTGGATAAAGAGGTCCCTTCCGTAATACTTCCAGCCAGCGATATTCGCGAAGTGCAGCAGCAGCATTACTGTTGCTTTGATAGTAGAGCTTCACCAATAATACCCTGCTCCTTCTGTCCAAGGTCATGGTGGCACGTCAATAAGTGCACTGTGACTGGTCAGGTGAGTGAGACTATGAATCACGATGACTGATCACGGCACCTAATGGCCATAGTTGGAACTGGACGGTGGCGCTTTGTTGCATGGAAATCATGCACCCCATACTCCAGACATCAATGTTACCAAGTGTGGTACTCGTACGGTAATAAGTTTCCTTGTTATAGCGCGTAAAGTAGGGAAAGTTTTATTATAACCACCAGATACTTAAGTTATCCAGTATTTGAGAATGAGAGCACTTACGAACTTTTCCTCACTGACGACCCCCCAAAATGAGAAAAGGCAAAATGTTTATCGCTTACTATATTTTCGCTGTTCATGCAGTAAATCTGCCGTATGAAGCAGACGTTTTAATTTATCTCTTGTTTACTCCTAACTGAAATCGTCACACAATGGCAGACAGTAATCACATAGATCAATAAAGGTACCATAAAAATTACATCATTGCACGGCATTTAGTTTACGAGACACGAAGTCATAAACATTGAATGTATGAAAAAGTACCACATAGTACAAAAGGTTTAAATTTGTTACTTCGTTGCTACTAACTCTATTCGCAACATTTTTAGCAGAAAGTATCCACATTTATCGCAGGATGTACCTAGAAAAATAAAGGATTTCACGACAGACAGGACACGAGATATGACGTCATAAACATTGAGATACGTCAGAAACTGTCACATCGCGCATAATGTTTTAATTTATTACTTCTTTACTATTAATTCTATTCAAAACACATTTCGCAGACAGTAGGCACATACACCACTAGATGTGCCAACAATTATATCGATTTACAACACATATTTCAGGAAATACGACATCGTTAACATTAAGCTGCTTGAATATGAAGTTGCAGAGCAAAACTCGCTAGACATACAGGTGAAATGTGTGTACAAACACAAGACAAATATGTTAAATATGAGTTAAATACATCTGACATGTGGGTATGTGAACAAAGCCGCAGGTAAAAAGCTCGTGCTAAACTGCAGGGGTGAAAAGCAGCAGCCTCCTATTGAGGTGAGTGTCATAAGGGTGAAATGTTTGTACAAACACAAGAGAAATATGTTAAATATGAGTTAAATACATTCGACACGTGGGTATGTGAACAAAGCCATGGGTAAAAAGCTCATGCTTAACTGCGTGGGTGAAAAGCAGGAGCCTCCTACTGAGGTGAGTGTCATAATATGGAGAGACAAGGAAGGAGGAAGAGATGGGCAAACAGCGAGTGGAAGGAGGAGATAGGTACAGATAGGATGAGGAGGACATGGACAGAGGTAGTGAAATCGACAGAGAGCGGGGTGAGGAGGAGATGGACAGTTAAATAAAAGAGGAGGAGTGGGATAAAGACAGGGGGAGGAAGGGGCAGGCAGAAAAATGGGGCAGGAGGAGATGAACACAGACGCATGGGGAGGAGGAAATGTATAGATAAAAGGAACTGCAGGAGATGGATAGAGAGAGGGAGGAGATTGACACAGAAACGAAAGGGGAGGAGTTGAATAGGTAGAGGTAGAAGAGGAAATGAACTGAGAGACAGACAGGAGAATGTCAGAGAGAGGGTTAGGAGGAGATTGACAAAGAGATGCGGGAGAGGAGATGGAATTAGAAGGGGAGAGGAAATGGAAAAAGGGGGGGGGGAAGGTAGCAGATGGGCAGAGGGGAGGAGATTGACAGAGAGAGGAGGTAAGAGGAGATGAATAGAGAGAGGGGAAGAGGGAAATGGACAGAGAGTGGACATGGAGGAGGCAGAGAGGGGGTGATGTTGTAAAGGGAGGGCTAGACAGAGGGTGGATGTGGAGGAGATGGACAGAGACAGGGGTTGGTGGAGTTTGACAAAGAGAGGAAAGGTGGAAGCGATGGACAGGCACAGGGGATGAATAGAGGATGGAGAAAAGATGGATAAAGAGAGAGGGGATGGGTAAAAGGAGAGAGGAGGTGGACAGAAAGAGTGGGTAGGAGGAGATAGAGATGGGGCAAGCAGTGATGCACTGAGAGGGGGGGGGGCAGGGTGGAGGGAACAAGGAGATGGATAGAGAGAAGAGGGAGGAGGAGACTGAGAAACAGAAAATTTTGACAAAACAGTACCTGGACCACGCCAGTTGTCTCAGCTAGTTCAAAATAAAATGGAGAAGAAGTATTGATTCCTCATCAGTCGATTACACATAATTATTTTTGTTATGCACAAGCCGGAATCTCTATTCATTAAGTTTCAAAAGGTTCATATGGCTCTGAGCACTATGGGACTTAACATCGCAGGTCATCAGTCCCCTAGAACTTAGAACTACTTAAACCTAACTAACCTAAGCACATCACACACTTCCATGCCCGAGGCAGGATTCGAACCTGCGACCATAGCTGTCACGCGGTTCCGGACTGAAGCGCCTAGAACCACACGGCCACCGCGGCTGGCTCATAAAGTTTCACGCCTTCTTTCTCTGAATTATTTCCTTGGTCCTTAAATTCACCACCCACGTGATTGTCTATTTTAACTGTGTTACTAGTTGTCTGGAGAGACAAAATGTATTTGCTTAGGGACAGGTATCCACACATTGTTTGGTCACATGAAAAAAGCCTGCCAAGCTAAGGGAATATAACAGACATGCGTTTGCATGCCAGAAATTTCAGTCTGCTTCTAGAAACACACCACAATAAGTAAATTCAGAGTTTGTAGAAGCAATTCCGTATGTCTGTTGCATACTAATGGGGAGTTATTCCTACATCTAAGACTTTTCCACTTATTTAATCAATGTTGCAGAAATAAGAAGTGCCCGCATCTCGTGGTCGTGAGGTAGCGTTCCCGCTTCCCACGCCCGGGTTCCCGGGTTCGATTCCCGGCGGGGTCAGGGATTTTCTCTGCCTCGTGATGGCTGGGTGTTGTGTGCTGTCCTTAGGTTAGTTAGGTTTAAGTAGTTCTAAGTTCTAGGGGACTTATGACCACAGCAGTTGAGTCCCATAGTGCTCAGAGCCATTTGAACCGTTTTTGAACCAAATAAGAAGTCCAGAAGACTGAATGAAAGCCAAAGTAATACCTTCCTTTAAAAAGGGTGACAAAAATAAATATTAGTAACTATCGCAGGATGAGCCTTCTGAATTCAGCCTACAAATTATACGCCACAGTCCTGACTGCAAGACTTAAAAATATTATGGAATTGCTAATATCTGAAGAACAATCAGGTTTTCGAAGAGGGAGATCAACTGCCGACAATGATTTTACGCTGTAAAACATCACAGAACGAGTGTTCATAAGGGAAACCTATCTTGATTTTGAGAAATCGTTCATTAATGTGAATAGGGAAGTACTCTGAAATATCAAGGCTGAATGAGGTTATGATCTTACCTAATAAATGCTATTAAGAGTATATACACAAACACCGAAATCGTTATAGGTGTGGGAAATAGAACAACAGAGCCAATGAACACAAACAAAGGGGTACGACAAGGATACCGTATTTCTGCAATACTCTTCATACATCCAGTAGAACCTGGTCCTCGAATCTCGTGTACTACACACAGCCCACCGCCTAACTCTCTGATAGGATCCATGATCACACAAACGCCGAAAAATGGCTTCAAATGTTCTGTGATGTGGTTGGCGTCTGTGAGGCTACTAGTTTTGGTATAGCCGTGCTGCTCCTTGACTGTTTCCATCTACTGGGCCTTACAGAAACAGCATCTCGGCTTGTTCCCACCATGAATACAGGACCATTCCGCTGTTTTCAGTACGCTGCGTCAATTACAAAGTATGCCGGCCGAAGTGGCCGTGCGGTTATAGGCGCTGCAGTCTGGAACCGCAAGACCGCTACGGTCGCAGGTTCGAATCCTGCCTCGGGCATGGATGTTTGTGATGTCCTTAGGTTAGTTAGGTTTAACTAGTTCTAAGTTCTAGGGGACTGATGACCTCAGCAGTTGAGTCCCATAGTGCTCAGAGCCATTTGAACCAATTACAAAGCATGTAGTACACAAGGAACCACAGGATGTGGTCAGAGGAATTGTCATTTGTCATGCCATGTACCGTGGAAACGATGCATTTCCGGACACATGTTCATAGGACATTTTTTCCTCCATTTCCAGTCAGGAATATACGTATACAGGATGTTACAAAAAGGAATGGAAAAACTTTCAGGAAACATTCCTCACACACTAATAAAGAAAAGATGTTATGTGGACATGTGTCCGGAAACGCTTAATTTCCATGTTAGAGCTCATTTTAGTTTCGTCAGTATGTACTGTACTTCCTCGATTCACCGCCAGTTGGCCCAATTGAAGGAAGATAGTGTTGAATTCGGTGCTTGTGTTGACATGCGGCTCATTGCTCTACAGTACTGTGAACGTTTGGGCAGGCATTGTTGGTGATGTCTTGATTGAGCCCCATGTTCTTCCACCTACGCTCAATGGAGCACGTTGTCATGATTTCATACGGGATACTCTACCTGTGCTGCTAGAACATGTGCCTTTAAAGTACGACACAACATGTGGTTCATGCACGATGGAGCTCCTGCACATTTCAGTCGAAGTGGTCGTACGCTTCTCAACAACAGATTCGGTCACCGATGGATTGATAGAGGCGGACCAACTCCATGGCCTCCACGCTCTCCTGACCTCAACCCTCTTGATTTTCATTTATGAGGGCATTTGAAAGCTCTTGTCTACGCAACCCCGGTACCAAATGTAGAGACTCTTCGTGGTCGTATTGTGGACGGCTGTGATACAATACGCCATTCTCCAGGGCTGCATCAGCGCATCAGGGATTTCATACGACGGAGGGTGGATGAAAGTATCCTCGCTAACGGGGGACGTTTTGAACATTTCCTGTAACAAAGTGTATGAAGTCACGCTGGTACGTTCTGTTGCTGTGTGTTTCCATTCCATGACTAATGTGATTTGAAGAGAAGCAATAAAATGAGCTCTAACATGGAAAGTAAGCGTTTCCTGACACATGTCCACATAACATATTTTCTTTCTTTGCGTGTGAGGAATGTTTCCTGAAGGTTGGCCGCACCTTTTTGTAACACCCTGTATATGAAGTTATTAGCAAATCGAGAAAGTTGCACGCAAATAGAATTCATCGTGACACAAGACTAAATGTAATTTAACGTGCAGATGCCTCTGATTAAAGAAATAACCTCATACTACAGCCAAATATTGTCGGTAGATAAAACGAAAGTGATGGAATTTCAGGGTAGACAATCATTAAGATCCAAAACAGTTTTGAATAATAAAACTGAAACGTCCCCTTAGAAAAATTATGCAAGACTGTGCTTAAACTGACACACAATATTTTTAGCGCAACGCAATCTGACTTTCAGAAATCCCTACAAAAGAATGGCCCTTACTAACATTAACCTATACCTTTCACAAATCACTTACCTCACCAAAAATCTTCGTTACTCGAACTACTGCGATACAGCGAGCGCCACTGCTGCCAGCTAAATAAAAGATTCAAACTACTGAAGGTACTAACTACTGATAGGCATAGTTAGCAAATGAAAGATTTTAATAGAGAACAAACAATGTATTTACCTTAATAATCATACTATATATAGCAGTTAATGACATCCATTTTTACAAATTTCAAAACTCCGCCATTTCTTTTTTGTGGGGAGCGTGGGGGCTATGTAAGTAGGCTGTTTATATTTTCTTATTGGCAACGTTACGTAGCGCTCTGTATGAAAATCACTGGCTGTGCTGTGTGCAGTCTGTGGCTAGTTAGCATTGTTGTCTGCCATTGTAGTGTTGGGCAGCTGGATGTGAACAGCGCGTAGCGTTGCGCAGTTGGAGGTGAGCCGCCAGCAGTGGTGGATGTGGGGAGAGAAAGGGGGACCCCGGTATGGGTTCACAGTCATAAATGCAATTGAAGAACATATGTGACCGAGCGGTTCTAGGCGCTACAGTCTGGAACCGCGCGACCGCTGCGGTCGCAGGTTCGAATCCTGCCTCGGGCATGGATGTGTGTGATGTCCTTAGGTTAGTTAGGTTTAAGTAGTTCTAAGTTCTAGGGGACTGATGACCGCAGCAGTTAAGTCCGATAGTGCTCAGAACCATTTTTTTGAACAAATGTAGGAAGACAGTACAAGAGACGGAGTAACGTAACAGGTAATTCGCCTACTATACGAAGTGAAGAAGGAGAATTTACAACCTAATCGACGTAAGTATCATTTTTTGCAGGTCAACGTCTCAATTTTCCAGTTCTTCCAGTCAAACTAACACGCTATAGCACTGTCGTATCACATATTTACGTGCCCAACTACAAGATGCTTATGTCCTTCGTACGGCTGTAGAAATGAGTTCTGAATCTTTTTAAACAATATTAAGCATATATCCAGATTCAGCAGTTAACAGTCGCCAAATTCAGCAAAGTCTATAAAGCAGACAGATTCATGTACCTGGGAGAAATTACTGCATTGGTGGGGCTACATGTAGTCGTTAATTAGGGAAGAATTGCTAAACTGAAAAGGGGATGCAAAAAAATCTGGAACGAATACGACAAAAAATATATACCATTAAAGGGAACATTGAGATGTCATAATGGAATCGCAATAGCAAAAAAAGCGTTCCTGAAAATAGAAATTTGTTAACATAGGTTTCTATTCAGATGTGAAACGTTGACGATATAAAGTTCAGGCAAGAAGAGAATAAAAGCACTTAAAATTTGCTGTTAAAGAACAATGATGGAGACTGGGTGGGTAGGTCGAGTAACAAATGAGGTTACCGAATCGAATTTGGGGAGAAAGATATTTGTGGCACAATCTAAGAAAAGGCATCCGTTAACAAGATGCATCCTGCGACATCAAAGAATCTTCAGGGTGGTAATGGAGGAATAAAAACTATAGAGGGAGGAAAAGGCTTGAATACAGTAAGTAGGTTCCAACAAATGTAGTTTGCGGTAGTTAAGTGGTTGCATAGGATAAACTAAAGCGCAGAGCTTCATCAAACCAAATAACAGTACAGTTCTTTACGCATCTGAAACTATGATAACACGTGAGAGATCCGAAAAGAAATTCATTGTAAAACAGGAAAGGAAATTCCTCTGAAAAAATGTGAAGACAAAAAAATGGTTCAAATGGCTCTGAGCACTATGGGACTTAACAGCTGTGGTCATCAGTCCCCTAGAACTTAGAACTACTTAAACCTAACTAACCTAAGGACATCACACACATCCATGCCCGATGCAGGATTCGAACCTGCGACCGTAGCAGTCGCGCGGTTCCGGACTGCGCACCTAGAACCGCGAGACCACCGCGGCCGGCTGAAGACAAAGATACGAAAATAGAACGAGAAAGCAATCACAGTAAGTCTATCAAGTTACCTGAAAAAATCACAGATGCCATCATGAAACTACGATTATGGTTTTGTACAATATGGACAACAAGACATATAAAGCGAAATATCGATGAAAACCACAACAAGGGGCTAATATAAGTTAACAAAGGCGTAAAATAATTGTGATTTACGTATAAATCGTTCTAGATAGGACGAAATTTAGAATCGTAATTCGCAAACACTAAACGGCTGAGAAGCGTACTCGACAAAATTCAGTGTGGACAGAAGAACATAAAAGGAAAGCCAGTGAACGAATGAAGATACAACGGGAGCAAAACAGGAAATATAATTTCAAAAGCACTCATTAGTTACACACAATGAATCAGAGAAATTATACATTGCTGTATCTTACTATCTTCTCAAGTAGATGTTGATACACATTTGTTGCGTCAATTGCCTGCTGGGAGCAAACCACAGGAAGAATCTGGTCTTACTCAGATACCTCCTGGAAGTGGAAAGCAGGGAGCTGGCGCGAGTAGCAAGTGTGCGGATGGAGCTGGTCGTATCTCGGCGCTGGACACGACAATGGGATGCCCCGGCAGCGCCGGCCGAGCGGTCGCTACTCACGCGGCCGTCGACCGCCGGCCCCTCCCTGCCTTTGTGGTCGCCGCCGCCGCCGCCGCCGACTTATGAAGTGCCCACCGCGTCCACTGCCTAGTGTCTCGGGAGCAGCCGTTTCACGCGCCGCTGCCTCGCCGTGTATTTGTTCCCACCACCTACCGCCATTTCTTCATCCTGCTTTACGCGTGTAGCTTCTCCATATTCTTCTGTACAACCGTGGCATACACGTAATTCTATCCGCGTTAGTAATGATTGTAAGGATTGATTGTGTCATACGAACAGTGGTGTACTACGTTACCCGAAATAAGCTGCATCACTCAAGATGTATACTTCTGTAATTAATGAAGTTTCAGAAACTTAGTTTCAGAAAAGGGAAAGAGTTTTCTGTTGACAATGGAAGCCGTATTGTAGTGGAATCAGGATTACTTCCGAGAGTTTGAGGACTTAGAGAAACATCTTGATAATTAAGACGGTGTATGGTGTTCTTAGTCGGTAGAAAATTGGAACCGCCGGCCGCGGTGGTCTAGCGGTTCTAGGCGCTCAGTCCGGAACCGCGAGACTGCTACGGTCGCAGGTTCGAATCCAGCCTCGGGCATGGATGTATGTGATGTCCTTAGGTTAGCTAGGTTTAAGTAGTTCTAAGTTCTAGGGGACTGATGACCACAGATGTTAAGTCCCATAGTGCTCAGAGCCATTTGAACCATTTGAACCAAAATTGGAACTGAAGACACGGGTAGTTTTTAAAAAAATGAGAAACGGCGGCAGACCACGAAGCTCTTACCCGAATTGGGGGGGGGGGGGGCGAATCTGTAGATGTGATTACAGAAAAATTGGATGATTTATTCAAAAGAAAGAGTTTTACAAATCGAGAAAGCCAGTAAGTGTTGGTCCACATTTGGCCCTTACGCAGTCAGTTACTCACCTTGGCATCGTCAGAGTCGTTGGATGTCCTATGGGACACCATGCCAAATACTGTCCAACTGGTGCGCAGGACGGCTTGCTATGAAGGACAAGAAAACGGCCCGTAGAATATCGTCGACATATCACTGTGCTGTAAGGGTGCCACTGATGACAACCAAAGGGGTTCTGCTATGCAATGAAATGGTTCCCTAGACCTCACTCGTGGTTGTCGGGCCATACGGCAGGCGACAATCACATTGGTATCCCACCACTGTCCGGGGAGTCTCAAAAGACGTCTTCACTGGTCATCAGCTATCAGTTCAAGGCAGGACTCATCACTGGAGACCATTCTAATTCCGTCAACGTCATTCCAGGTCGAATGTGTGGGTCTCTACTGCAAATGGGCGCGCTAGGTCACTCTCTTCCTCCTTCAGGCTATATTCGGCCGTGGATCGCCCATTCCTCATTGGATTAATAGAGGAAGCCAGACTGATTAGGTGCTTCAGAAAGCTTTTGTTCAGAACCACACCAACACCTTCTAAGAAAAAATCATTCCAGTGGCGCATTTAAACAGCGATAATTTTTGGAAAGTATTCTGCAAAACTGGATGGAGAGTCATCTACAAAGGCAAAATAAATTTCATTGGTGTGCAAAAGGTGTGTAATAGAGTCGTTACTGTTATGTTACTATTAGTGAATAACTTGTCTCCAGTGATGTAGCTATCAAATAGGGAAATCCATCTGGTAAAAACTGCAGTAATCTCCAAATATCAACTTGTTGAAAATCTATCAATTACTGTCCAGAAAAGCAAACTTGTAACGTCCATTAATGTAAAATTTTGGTACTCAGAAATAATGCCTCACACCACGAATCAGGTCCGTCGTTCAAATATTTGGGAATAACAATACGTACAGATATTAAGTGCATTGACCACATATTTATATTTATAGACAGGATAGGTTACTTAATTATTGGAGAACTGCAGTATGTGTACAAAAGACATTGCGTACAAATTACTTGCATGGTTCATACTGAAAAACTGTTCATGTGTATGGGGCCCATGGCAGTTAGGGTCAACACTGTACACTGGACGGAATACAAATACCATAGGCGCGAATATTCGCGCACTTTCTTGACTTCTAGACACTCCAAAAAATACATTGTATCTGCGTGAGAACCTACTTCGTAAATTTCGTAAGTTTTAGTGCAGGCACTAAGAAAATTCTTCTGAATCTTACGTACCAATTCCGGAGGAAACATTCAGAAAAAAATTAGACATATGACAAATCGAAACAGAAATGCTCAATAAGTCACTGTTACCACGCTACATTCGTTGATAGAACTGAAGTAATCTTACTGAACGGTATATTAAAAAGTATTCTCTGCCACTCACTTCACACTTGTCCGCATAGAATAGCTACAGGCGAGGAGTCATATTCGGTACGAGTGGGCTCGGGATGTATGTGAGTCTTCAGAAACACGCATCTCCTCCTTCGTGCCAATCCAGTCCACGTGTGGGTGGAAACAGGTCCACTAGCCAACTCAACAGAAGATAAAAGTGCTTATTCCAGTCACGAAACGGATCTTGTTGCAGAGGTTTGCAGGACAACTTAAATAGCGAACTTGTTTCCTTTACACTACATAAATTATGCCGTTTCATAAAGATTAGAGAAACGTGCACGGTAGCTTTTTTGCACACTGCAGTCACTCGAGTTAAGGAACAAGCAGAAAATTAAGGGTGATAATGGCGCTATCTAGATGTTTACAAGAGAATGCACTCACGGAACTGGGAAGCAGCCAGCAGGTGATACGGCTGCGACCGACACGATGCCACAGCTTTGAATACATTGATCACTAGTTTCTTCTTTCGGCTGAATGACTGTGATGTGGATTTCAGATACATGCACACCTGCTTTCTTTACTTCAGTTATAAAACCAATGAAAGACTAGAATCGTATCAGGAACTGGAGTAATTCACCTTCCAGCAGCCGGAGGCTGCTACTGACGTACTTCGATGTTGTGTACCTATTTCAACAATCTCTGTTAAAATGAGCATGGATTTTGAAAAAAACAAAAGAAATCGCATCGTTTGTCAGTTTATGACATATTGTTCTGACCATCAAAACATCTACTAATGTCAATTTTATATTATAAGTGGTGGATAGAAAAATCTAATCACAAAAAACTTATGCATTACAAGCCTAAGATTGTGTTGGAATCCCGTTGGCATTCAAAATAATTTCCATTCGTTACAGAATGGGTAAATACAGCATTTATATGGATTTCAGGAAGGCCTTATACCATTCTTGCTGCAAAATAGTAGCAAGTTCTGGTAAAGGTGATGGAGATAGACACCGATCACCCACCCTTCTCTCCAAAGCACAACGCAAAGGCTCAGTAATACTAAGATCTGGTGACTGGTGACCAGGGGAAAAATTGCGAAAATTCGTACCCCTGTTCACAAGTTCAATCCTGAACAATGCGAACTTTGTGAATAGGGATTCTGTCTTCTTGGGACACAGGGTCACCATTGGGAACAAAAGTTGTGCCATGGGATGGACCTTATCAGCAAAGTAATGCTGGTATCCATGGCTACCTAAATAAACACCGTACTCCCACCATGTGTCACTCGTCGGAGGCAAACTCGACCAGAAGTTGGAAACAGTGTGAAACAAGGCCCATCCGACTAAACTACTTATTCCATTGTTCCATAGCCCAGCTTACCTCCAGCTCGTTTTCCTGCCAAGGGCATCTGCATTGCCGACAAACGATTTTGGAATCCTACTTCGCCCTGTAATTCCTTGTTTCTGGAGCTCCCTACGTGTTGCTTTGGTACTGACAGGATTCGTGAGTGCGACATTCAACTCTGCAGCAAATTTTGTAGCTATCTGATTCTTCGTCACAGTCCTCTTCAATGATCGTCTTGCGCGATCACTTAATATATACTTTCGTCCACGGTGTGACTTAGCCGATGATGTTCTTCCACTTTTCCTGTATGCCGTATAGATCTTCGATGTGGTGGCTCGTGAAATACCAAGAATTTCCGGTATCTTCGTTACGGAAGAATCCCCATATGAGCACCAACAATTTGCTCACATTTGAGCTCACATTATGTGGTCAAAAGTGCAAATGACATACAAGTTCGTGTCGCCCACCGCCGGTATTACTGGAATTCAGTATGGTGTTGGCCCACCCTTAGCCTTGATGACAGCTTCCACTCACGCAGGCATACCTTCAATCTGGTACTGGAAGGTTTCTTGGGGAATGGCAGCCCATTCTTCTCTTAGTGCTGCACTGAGGATAGGTATCGATGACGGTGAGGCTTGGCACGAAGACCGCGTTCCAAAACATCCCAAATGTGTTGTATAGGAGTCAGGTCAAGACTCTGTGCAAGCCAGTACACTACAGGGACGTTATTGTCGTGTAATAACTCCGCCACAGGCCGCGCACTATGAACAGGTGCTCGATCGTGTTGAAAGATGCAGTCGCCATCCCCGAATTGCCCTTTAACAGTAGGAAGCAAGAAGGTCCTTAAAACATCAGTGTAGGTCTGTGCTGTAATAGTGCCACGCAAAACAAAAGGGGTGCAAGCCCCCTCTATGAAAAACACGACCACACCATAGCACCACCGCCTCGGAAATTTACTGTTGGCACTGCACACGCTGCGGCGCGGGATTAGCCGAGCGGTCTAGGGCGCTGCAGTCATGGACCGTGCGGCTAGTCCCGGCGGAGGTTCGAGTCCTCGCTCGGATATGGATATGTGTGTTTGTCCTTAGGATAATTTAGGTTAAGTAGTGTGTAAGCTTAGGGACTGATGATCTTAACAGTTAAGTCCCATAAGATTTCACAAACACACACACTACACAAGCTGGCAGATGACGTGATTCGCAATACCCACACTCTGCAATCAGATTTCCACATTGTGTAACGTGATTCGGCATTCCACACAAAGTTTTTCCACTGTTCAATCGGCCAATGTTTACGCTCCTTACACCTCCTACTCCCATGAACCATGGACCTTGCCGTTGGTGGGAGGCTTGCGTGCCTCATCGATGCAGATGGCCGTACCGTAGGTGCAACCACAACGGAGGGGTATCTGTTGAGAGGCCAGACAAACGTGTGGTTCCTGAAGAGGGGCTGCAGCCTTTTCCGTAGTTGCAGCGGCAACAGTCTGGATGATTGACTGGTCTGGCCTTGTAACACTAACCAAAACAGCCTTTCTGTGCTGGTACTGCGGACGGCTGAAAGCAAGGGGAAACTACAGCTGTAATTTTTCCCGAGGGCATGCAGCTTTACTGTATGGTTAAATATTGATGGCGTCCTCTTGGGTAAAATATTCCGGAGGTAGAATAGTCCCCCATTCGGATCTCCGTGCGGGGACAACTCAGGAGGACGTCGTTACCAGGAGAAAGAAAACTGGCGTTCAACGGATCGGAGCGTGGAATGTCAGATCCCTTAATCGGGCAGGTAGGTTAGAAAATTTAAAAAGGGAAATGGATAGATTAAAGTTAGATATAGTGGGAATTAGTGAAGTAAGGTGGCAGGAAGAGCAATACTTTTGGACAGGTGAATAGAGGGTTATAAATACAAAATCAAATAGGGGTAATGCAGGAGTAGGTTTAATAATGAATAAAAAAATAGGAGTGCGGGTAAGCTACTACAAACAGCATAGTGAACACATTATTGTGGCCAAGATAGATGGTTCAAATGGCTCTGAGCACTAAGGGACTTAACAGCTATGGTCATCAGTCCCCTAGAACTAAGAACTACTTAAACCTAACTAACCTAAGGACATCACACAACACCCAGTCATCACGAGGGAGAGAAAATCCCTGATCCCGCCGGGAATCGAACCCGGGAACCCGGGCGCGGGAAGCGAGAACGCTACCGCACGACCACGAGCTGGGGACTGGCCAAGATAGACACGAAGCCCATGCCTACTACAGTAGTACGAGTTTATATGCCAACTGGCTCTGCAGATGATGAAGAAATTGATGAAATGTGTGATGAGATAAAAGAAATTATTCAGGTAGTGAAGGGAGACGAAAATTTAATAGCCATGGGTGACTGGAATTCGAGAGTAGGTAAAGGGAGAGAAGGAAACTTAGTGGGTGAATATGGATTGGGGGAGAGAAATGAAAGAGGAAGCCGTCTGGTAGAATTTTGCACAGCTCATAACTTAATCATAGCTAACACTTGGTTCAAGAATCATAAGACAAGGTTGTATACATGGAAGAATCCTGGAGATACTAGAAGGTATCAGATAGATTATATAATGGTAACACAGAGATTTAGGAACCAGGTTTTAAATTGTAAGACATTTTCAGGGGCAGATGTGGACTCTGACCACAATCTATTGGTTATGAAGTGTAGATTAAAACTGACGAAACTGCAAAAAGGTGGGAATTTAAGGAGATGGGACCTGGATAAACTGACTAAACCAGAGGTAGTACAGAGTTTCAGGGAGAGCATAAGGGAACAATTGACAGGAATGGAGAAAAGAAATACAGTAGAAGAAGAATGGGTAGCTCTGAGGGATGAAGTAGTGAAGGCGGCAGAGGATCAAGTAGGTAAAAAGACAAGGGCTAGTAGAAATCCTTGTGTAATAGAAGAAATATTGAATTTAATTGATGAAAGGAGTAAATATAAAAACGTGGTACTTTACATTACTTCTTCGTATCCGAAGATCTGTTTCAAAGCCTTTCAGCCCAATGTCGGGCCAAGTCCAATGTTTCTCTCTTCTCAAGCCATAGTTCGTCAAGGGTACACCTTGTAGGGCAGATGGAACACTGTCGAAGGTGTTCCATATCCTTAACTTCACCACAGTCGCATTTGTTGTCTCCTTCGTCCTTGAAGCCCCATTTGACTAGGTTTGCTTTAACTGGTGCTACGCCTGTTCTGATGCGGTTCAGTGTTCTCCAAATCTTCCAGCTTGATGTACTGCCGCTGGGTATTTCTCGTGAGGCCGGGTAGTCTTTCGGAGGCTCGTTCAATTCACTAGTGAGAAATCTCTTGCGGGATTTAAGTCTGCTACGTCCACATGAAGAACCATGCAGCGGGTGGCGCTCGTCGAAAATCTGTTTAAATTTTTCTGTATGTTCGTGCGCAATTCTTCGGGATTCAGGAGATGAGAATCCAGCTGCTTTGTATATTTTCCCAAGTAGAGTGGGTTTCATGCTTCCTGTTGTTAGCCTGCATATTTCATTAAGGACTGTAGTGACTTTTTTGGCATGTGTGGATCGAGACCATACAGGGCATGTATATTCTGCCGTGGAGAAGCAAAGTGCTTGAGCACTTCGTAATACAGTTGGACTCCCCATTTACTATACGTCAGTTTTCTTAAAATATTGTTCCTGGCAGAAACGTTTTTGGCAGGTTTTTTCACAGTGATATCTGTACGTCAGTAATCTATCCAGCACGAAACCGAGGTATGTTGGTTTGTCCGTATGGTCCAGTTTGTTGCCATTCCAGGTGACGTTCAGCTTCCTGTTTGCCTGTTTTGTGCGGAGGTGGAAAGCGCTAACCTGTGTCTTAGATGGATTTGGTTTGAGAGAGTTCTCTTTATAGTATTCAGACATTACGTGTAGCGAGCTTTCTAATTTCCCTTCTACTTCCTCGAAGCTATTTCCTTGGACTGTAACGGCCAGATCATCGGCATACAAGAAATGGCTAGTACGTTCCGGTGTTGGTTGATCATTGGTGTATAGGTTAAATAGTAGGGGTGGCCAACACACTGTCCTGGTCGAGACCGTTCTTTTGTCGGCTTTTTTTCCGTCCACCGTTACATAGAACTGTCTGTTTTGCAGCAGAGATTCAATGATTTTTGTGAACTGATGATCCTTAAATGTACAGTACAGTTTTTCCATGAGCTTTCTATGGTTGACGATGTCGTATGCAGAACTTAAGTCCACCAATGCTACACCTGTTATTTGTTTGTTTTCAAACCCTTCCTCTATGTGTTCTGTGAGTGCTAGGGTTTGACTGGTGCATGATTTCCCGGGTCTGAATCCAGCCTGTTGGGGAATGAGCTTTTGGTCTGCGATATTTGCTACGCGGTTTAGGATTATTCGTTCGTACAGTTTGTACAGATGGTGCAGGAGTGCTATTGGGCGGTAGTTCTTCGGTTGACCTGCGTCTTTCCCAGGTTTTAGTTGCGCCACTACGTTTGATTTCCTCCACATCTTTGGGATCTTACACGTTTTTAAGCAATGATTAAAGAGCTGCAGGATCCATTGCTTGGCACTAGGTCCGAGCTGTTTGATCTGTTCCATGCTTATATCGTCGACTCCCGCTGCTTTCCCGTTTTTCATTGAGTTCATTCCGTGATTAAGATCTTTCATGTTAAATGGAACATGCTTGACTCTTGACTCTGAATTCTGCTGATTTTTATTTTCTGACATTTCTTGTTGGGTTTTCTATTTAGTAGGAGTTGATGGTCAATTTGATTGGGTGTTACTGAAGAGCATTGTTTAGCTGTCCCAGAGTCACAATTAAGTTTTTTTTATTAAGTTCCAAGCGACTTCGCTGCTATGGGTCATATCCATTCTTTCCAGAGTTTCGACCTATTTCCTTTGTCTTGATTCGCTAATCATTTCCATTAGTGTTTCTCCACATTGGACTACTTCTTCACTAAATGGGTCCTGTTCGTAAAGCATTTCGTACTCCCTCAGGATGTTCTTTGATTCGTCAGAGAGACCTGGGATGAAATGCACTCTGCAGCCTCGGGGTATGTGTCTTCGAGAAACCTTTTGGAGGGTCTCTACTAAAGTTTGATAATTTTCTGGAATTTGGTGTAGATTTTCTATTTCTGCATCCAGTTCCACAGCATATTCTGTACATTTAGCTTTTTTAAAGCTGAAGCGTCTGTGGAGTGGTGTTTTCGTTGTTCTCAAAGCAGCGTATATTTGGATTCCGATAGGTCGGTGTTGTGTTTTAGGAAGAGATGCGTATGCAGTTTTTAAGCATCGGTCTTCCACGTTTGCGCTTACAAAACAAATATCAGAGTTATATTCGCGCTTCCAGATTTTTCTGCTGAACGAGCATGGCAGCTTGGGATCGTGGATCAGGGATAAGTTATTTATTTCCACCCACTGCTCTAATTTATGTCCGTTGTCGTCTGTATGTTTGTAGCCCTATGATGTGCTGTAATAGTTGAAGTCTCCTAAGATGAACTGTGTTTTCTGGTTGTTGAAGTTTGGCGGCAAAGTCAAGTTGAACTTCTCTCCGGGCGGCTTGTATACTGACGTTACGGTGAAGGTGTTACATTCGACAGTCAGTAAATGAAGCAGGCAAAAAGGAATACAAACGTCTCAAAAATGAGATTGACTGGAAGTGCAAAATGGCTAAGCAGGGATGGCTAGAGGACAAATGCAAGGATGTAGAGGCTTATCTCACTAGGGGTAAGATAGATACTGCCTACAGGAAAATTAAAGAGATCTTTGGAGAAAAGAGAGCTACTTGTTTGAATATCAAGAGCTCAGATGGAAACCCAGTTCTAAGCAAAGAAGGGAAAGCAGAAAGGTGGAAGGAGTATATAGAGGCTCTATACAAGGGCAATGTACTTGAGGACAATATTATGGAAATTGAAGAGGATGTAGATGAAGATGAAATGGGAGATACGATACTGCGTGAAGAGTTTGACAGAGCACTGAAAGACCTGAGTTGAAACAAGACCCCTGGAGTAGACAACATTCCATTGGAACTACTGACGGCCTTGGGAGAGCCAGTCCTGACAAAACTCTACCATCTGGTGAGCAAGATGTATGAGACAGGTGAAATACCCTCAGACTTCAAGAAGAATACAATAATTCCAATCCCAAAGAAAACAGGTGTTGACAGATGTGAAAATTACCGAACTATCAGTTTAATAAGTCACTGCTGCAAAATACTAACGCGAATTCTTTATAGACGAATGGAAAAACTGGTAGAAGCCGACCTCGGGGAAGATCCGTTTGGATTCCGCAGAAATGTTGGAACACGTGAGGCAATACTGACCCTACGACTTATCTTAGAAAATAGATTAAGGAAAGGCAAACCTACGTTTCTAGCATTTGTAGACTTAGAGAAAGCTTTTGACAATGTTGACTGGAATACTCTCTTTCAAATTCTAAAGACGGCAGGGGTAAAATACAGGGAGCGAAAGGCTATTTACAATTTGTACAGAAACCAGATGGCAGTTACAAGAGTCGAGGTGCGTGAAAGGGTAGCAGTGGTTGGGAAGGGAGTGAAACAGGGTTGTAGCCTGTCCCCGATGTTATTCAATCTGTATATTGAGCAAGCAGTAAAGAAAAAAAAGAAAAATTCGGAGTAGGTACTAAAATCCATGAAGAAGAAATAACAATGTTGAGGTTCGTAGATGACATTGTAATTCTATCAGAGACAGTAAAGGACTTGGAAGAGCAATTGAACGGAATGGACAGTGTCTTGAAAGGAGGATATAAGATGAACATCAACTAAAGCAAACCGAGGATAATGGAATGTAGTCGAATTAAGTCGGGTGATGCTGAGGGAATTAGATTAGGAAATGAGACACTTAAAGTAGTAAAGGAGTTTTGCTATTTGGGGAGCAAAATGACTGATGATGTTCGAAGTAGAGAGGATATAAAATGTAGACTGGCAATGGCAAGGAAAGCGTTTCTGAAGAAGAGAAATTTGTTAACATCGAACATAGATTTAAGTGTCAGTAAGCCGTTTCTGAAAATATTTGTATGGAGTGTAGCCATGTATGGAAGTGAAACATGGACGATAAATAGTTTGGACAAGAAGAGAATAGAAGCTTTTGAAATGTAGTGCTACAGAAGAATGTTGAAGATTAGATGGGTACATCACGTAACTAATGAGGAGGTATTGAATAGAATTGGGGAGAAGAGGAGTTTGTGGCACAACTTGACTAGAAGAAGGGACCGGTTGGTAGGACATGTTCTGAGGCATCAAGGGATCACAAATTTAGCATTGGAGGGTAGCGTGGTGGGTAAAAATCGTAGAGGGAGACCAAGAGATGAATACACTAAGAAGATTCAGAAGGATGTATGTTGCAGCAAGTAATGGGAGATGAAGAAGCTTGCACAGGATAGAGTAGCTTTGAGAGCTGCATCAAACCAGTCTCAGGACTGAAGACAACAACAACAACAACAACAACACCAAGAGAGGCGTCGTTTGGCATTTACTGGCGTGATGTGTGGCTCATGAGCTGCCGCTCGACCATGAAATCCAAGTTTTCTCACCTCACGCCTATTTGCCATAGTGCTTGCAGTTTTGAATTCCTGTTTGATGGTCTGCACAGATGTCTGCGTATTACACATTACGACCCTCTTCAAGTGTCAGCGGTCTCTGTCAGTCAACAGACGAGGTCGGCCTGTACGATTTTTTGCTGTACGTGTCCCTTCACGTTTCCAGTTCACTATTACATCGGAAAAAGTGGACCTAGGGATGTTTAGGAGAGTGGAAATGTCGCGTACAGACGTAAGACACAATTGACCTGACCACGCTAGAAGCCTGGGAGTTCCGCGGAGCGCCTCATTCTGCTCTCTCACGATGTCTAATGATTACTGAGTTCACTGATATGGAGTACCTGGCAGTAGGTGGCAGCGCAATGCACTTAATACGAAAAACTTATGTTTCTGGGTGTGTCCGGATACTTTTGATCACCTAGTGTAGCTCTAACATAACGCACTGACCACTTCACAGAACACTGTTCTCAACACGACTGACACTTTAAACGTATCGGCGACATTGGTCACGTGCTACTCGTGAAGAAATTCAACAGCTTAATATGCAGGTGTGGCCAACGTCGGCATTTATCTTCAAATACGCTTTTTCTCGCTGTGGTTCCATATATTTGTCCAACCCCTATACCGTAACACATGTTAGAATATGCAAGAAATTAATACTGTAGCGCAGCCAGGGGAAGCAGGCAGGAGTAATAGTGTCTACGTAGTCCATATAAGTACTCTGAGGGTTTCTCATTCAGAAATCGTATCGCAATGGAGGTTGTCTGTGAGGAGATCGTGATACGCCTCGGAGGTACAGCGTCGTACGGACACGTCACGTACGTTGCGTAAGGAAACAGGATTGTTTGAGCAAACAAACCACCTGGGTACAAACGACGATGAGCCACGTACTGCCAGTACGGCCGTAATTCTTGACCGTTGCTGGGGTGCTTTATAGTGGGTGGGAGTGAAGGTGTGTTGCACGATTCCGTTGTGCATGCGCCGATCTTATTAATATGCAAGTATATCGATGACCAACCCCTAAACATGTCTGGTGAATGAGATAGTTATTAATTTTTTTATTTGCAGCTGCCACGTCAATCATTGGGAAAGACGTGAAATTCGATTAAATGATTTAGCAAATAGGTAAGTGTATAGCGTTAACTCACGGATATAGAAAACAGATTGGTAATTAACTGCAACAAACACACAGGACATACAATTACTGTTACAGAACACTTGTAAAATGATACTGTGTGCTAATAGTGTTCTTCCGGGTTTTATGTCGAAATTTTATATTCATTTTAAGAACAATACTCGTATTTCAACCCGCCCGTCTTCTTCAGGTGCTGCGAGATTTGGTGCTATATATACTCGCAGCCTGACTCCAACTATGACCTAATGCTATTCTCCCTCCATGATATATAGTCGCGTGCAGGCAGCGAGAGCGCATAGCTGCAAGTAATTTTGCATAAAATGGAAGCATCAACTCCGCAGAACACCCGGAAGCATACCATTAATCGGTTGCGCCAGGAAATCCTGAAGAACAAATTCTGTATTGTTAATCGGTAGCAATGCATTTGGTTTTGAACATTTTAAATTCTTAGGAGAGGAAACAGGTAAAAACATTCTCATCGAAATACAACATTTAGGATTTCGTTTTGAAACTAAATGCTGATATTTTTAGTATAAGGATAATTTCCACAGACTCTGACACTAACACGAACAATCTTTTTAACTGCTTTATATCCTACGGTATCACATTTTCGAAACGGCCAGAGTATTCATAAAAAATACACTGAAGTTACAAAGAAACTGGTATAGACACGCGTATTAAAATACACAGATATGTAAGCATGCAGGATACGGCGCTGCGGTCGGCAACGCCTGTATAAGAGAACAAGTGTCTGGCGCAGTTGTTAGGTCGGTTATTGTTGCAACAATGGCAGGTTATCAAGATGTAAGTGAATTATAGTCAGCACACGAGCGACGGGGCACAGCATCTCCGAGGTAACGATGAAGTGGGGATTTTCCCGTACGCCCATTTCACGAATGTACCGTGAGTATCGGGAATCCGGTAAAACTTCAAATCTCCGACATCGCTGCGGCCGGAAAAGATCCTGCGAGAAACGGACCAACGACGATTGAAGAGAATCATTCAAAGTGACTGAAGTACAACCCTTCCGCAAATTGCAGCAGATTTCAACATATGTCAGCTTGCGAACCACTCAATGAAACATAATCGAGCTTTCACGCGTGTACCCGTGATGACTGCATTACTCGGAGCTTTACGCCTCGCCTGGACTGCTGATGACTCGAAACATGTTTCCTGGTCGGATGAGTCTCGTTTAAAATTGTATCGATCGGATTGACGTGTACGAGTATGGAGACGACCTCATGAATCCGTGGACCCTGCATGTCAGCAAGGGGACTGTTCAATGTTGTGGAGGCTCGGTGTAGGGCGCGTGCAGTTGGATATGGGACCCCTAATACGCGTAGATACTACTCTGACAGGTGACACGTACGTAAGCATCCTGTCTGATCACTTGCATCCATTCATGTCCATTGTGCTTTCCGAAAGACTTGGGCAATTCCAGAAGGACAATGCGACACCCCACATGTCCAGAATTGCTACATTGTGCTCCAGGAACACTGTCCTCAGGTTAAAGACTTTCATTGGCCACCAAACTTCCCAGACATGAACTTTATTGAGATTCTATGGGATGCCATGTGGCATGCTGTTCAGAAGAGGTCTCCACTTTCTCGTACTCTTACGGATTTATGGACAGCCTGAAGAATTCACGATGTCAGCTCCCTCCAGCACTACTTCAGACATTAGTCGAGTCCATGTCAGGTCGTGTTGCGGCTCTTCTGTATGGTTCAAATGGTTCAAATGGCTCTGAACACTATGAGACTTAACTTCGGAGGTCATCAGTCCCCTAGAACGTTGCACTACGTAAACCTAACTAACCTAAGGACATCACACACACCCATGCCCGAGGCAGGAGTCGAATCTGCCACCGCAGCGGTCGCGCGGTTCCAGACTGTAGCGCCTAGAACCGCTCGGCCACCTCGGGTGGCTCTTCTGCATGCTCGCGGGTGTCTTACACGATATCAGGCAGTTCACCAGTTTCTTTGGCTCTTTACAGAGTGTTACATAAGACGGGGGACTGAAGGATGTGTCGCATCTGTTTGTTAAGCAGTTCAATTTTCAAACGTATCAATATTCTAGCGCTTCCATCCCTGCACACATACTCCCACAAAGAATTTTTGGTTCATGATATGGACACATATATTAGAAACTACCACATTCACTCTGTGAACCCTAGCACCTAGACTAAACTTTTTTATTTGTTGTGTGGAAGTTGTTAACTATTTTGCAAAGTGCATTTTCAACAAATCTGGTAAATTTTCAAATGTAGCTTAAAGAGTTTTCTAGTGCTACTTTCCTTTTGCAGTTTGGAACCTTGCAAATAACGTGTTACTTGTTATGCAAATCTTTACGTGTTGTCATTCCTTTAGTCTTCTGTAGTTCTTAGATTTTATTATCTGCTTCCTCTGAGTTACTCATTCCACCAACACTTAGCTTATGCTCACATTCTACAATAGAACCTGTTGAATTAAATTGCATTAAAATTTTGATTAATTTGGTATTAAATTTATTGTAAGAAGAGTACAAAATTGTTGAAGGTACTTGTTACAGAAGTGCAAAATCACAGCAAGAGGACTGTGTACAATTGACTCGACTGGTGTAGCTGGTGTGTACTGTGATGAAAAGTCCCAGTGGAAAATTTCTATCTGAGGGCCTCTGTGTTAACGGCAGAGCTTACGGCTATAGTCCACGGATTTCAAATGCGAAACCGCTTTGTAGATGACCATCAGCTGTTTATTTGATTTTAAATGTGTTGAAAAGAGATGAGGACACATTCATAAATCAAGAAACAAAGGATTTAATGACTTTAATTACTTGTGGGCATTGGTTTCAATCAATAAGGAAAGTTGAAAATTTGTGCCTCACGGGGATTTGCAACCGGGTCTCCTATTTACTAGGCACATAAGCTGATTACTGCACCATCCGGACCCAGTGGTCATTGCAACTGCACGGACTGCCCTTGCACGTTTTTCCGTCGGACCCAAATTTTCAACTTAAGCACACGCTGATAATGAAGTGCACTATGCCAATTAACTTCCTTACTAGCGGCATTTCACAGATTACCATATGAATTCGAGCTTCGAGTACATCTTCATTGATGTCATCATGTCGTCGTCCTCACCTTAATTATAAATGTATGATGTCTGTTCTTTCGAACAGGATTTGCGTAAATTGGTCACAAATTGCTATTAATACTGGTATCGGTGGAAAATGATAAATTCTAAACTTTGGTGGCCGAAGAATGAATGCCTGATACTGCAGCGCATTTTTACCGTGCAGTTGGCACTTATAGTAAACAGAGGACGTGTCGACACCAGGTCATAAAATCTTTTCGAATATTATTCTGTGTATTCAAATGGCTCTGAGCACTATGGGACTTAACATCTGACGTCATCAGTCCCCTATAACTTAGAACTACTTAAAACTAACCAAGCTAAGGACATCACACACATCCATGCCCGAGCCAGGATTCGAACCTGCGACCGTAGCAGTCGCGCGGTTCCAGACTGAAGATCCTAGAACCGCTCGGCCACTGCGGCAGACTTCCGAGTATTCAGCTGCACAGTGACTATGCAGACAGCTGTGTGAACAATATACCCAGCTCTCCGCATTTGAGAGACGGCATGTAGTTGGGCTCAATGAGACCGGTTGGAGAAATCGGTGATCATTCGACATTTGAACAGGAGCGATGGCATTATTCGACGATGGTGGCAAGAAGAGACGACAGAACGAGAGGACCGATCACTTGTCAGAGAGGCACTCAGAGCCCCGGATTCATCACCATCAGTCCGACGTGCAGCTAGTGCTTCATTGACCACAAGGACCATTAATAGTCGGCTCACAGGTAGGAGGCTGAGCTCACGACGCCCCTTGGGCCGACTAGCGTTGACCTCTGTACACCAACCATTTTAAGTGGTGCCGGGCACATTCGGCCACGAATCTCATTGAATGGAGTGGCTGGAGCATAAATGTCTTCAGTGATGAGTCCCACTTCGAATTCAGCCTTGATGAACAGTGAAGGCATGCCTGAAGACCCTCTGAGCCGAGGTGCGATTCCTGCCTGTAGCCCGCCATACCGCCCGACAGCCAGGAGTTATGATTTGTGGTGCCATTTTATCTCATAGGAGAACACCTTTGATTGTCATCCGCTGCATCTTACGGCACAGCGGTACATTGGTGATTTTCTTCTCACTGTTGTGTTGCCCTTCATGCTAAGCTACCCTTGGCTTACATTTCAGTAAGATAATGCACTTTCGTACAAGAAGAGACTTTCAACTGCTTACGTCCGTGCTTACCAAATACTACAGTGGCAACCAAGTTCGGCAAATGCCTCCCCAGTTGAGAAAATCTGGAGTATCATGGGGGGGGGGACTTCCAACCAGCACGGGATTTTAACGAAATAATGCACCAATTGGAAAGAATTTGGCACAATATCTCTCAGTCACTGCCAACAGGTAGCGGAATACTTTAATTTCATGAACTTCTTGATCACCAATTTTGGTGTTAAGTCTCTCGCTGTTCTCATTTCTGATAGTTCTCATTACTTTTGACTTCTTCGATTTACTCTCAGTCCATGTCCCATACTCATTAGACTGTTCATTCCATTTAAGAGATCCTGTAATTCTTCTTTACTTTCATTGAGGATAGCAGTGTCATCAGCGAATCTAACTAATATCGTTCCATCTTGAATTTTAATCCCATTCTTGAAACTTTCTTTACTTTCCGTCATTACTTCTTCGATGCATAGTGTGAACAGCAGCGGCGAAAGACTGCATCCCTGTCTTACACCCTTTTTAATGTATGCACTTCGTTCTTGGTCTTCCACTCTTATTGTTCCCTCTTGGCTTTTGTACATATTATGTAACACCCTTCTTTTCCAGTAGCTTACTCCAGATTTTCTCTGAATTCCGAATATCTTGCACTATTTCACATCGTCGGACGCTTTTTCTAGATCGTTAAATCCTACGAGCGTATCTTGATTTTTCTTCAGTCTTGCTTCCATTATGAAGCCCACAGTCTAACTGCCTCTATGGTTCGTTAGCCTTCCTAAAGCCAAATTGATCGTCATCTAACAGATCTTCAACTTTCTTTTCCCTTCTCGTGTATATTATTGTTTTAGCAGCTTGGATACATGAGCGGCTAGGGTGATTGTGCGATAATTCTCGTACTTGTCACCTCTTGGAATCTTCGGAAATGTGTAAATGATACTTTTCCGAAAGTTCCGCCCTATCTGTGAACTACTGAACACAGTCGGATTTGTTGTTGGCAGGCCGGCCGAAGTGGCCGTGCGGTTAAAGGCGCTGCAGTCTGGAACCGCAAGACCGCTACGGTCGCAGGTTCGAATCCTGCCTCGGGCATGGATGTTTGTGATGTCCTTAGGTTAGTTAGGTTTAACTAGTTCTAAGTTCTAGGGGACTAATGACCTCAGCAGTTGAGTCCCATAATGCTCAGAGCCATTTGAACCATTTGTTGTTGGCAGCAGGTACCATCACTGTGTGAATGGGTGACTTCAACTGGTTGGAAAGTTCTGAGCAGGTGGTCAGAACGCAACAAGAAACAGAAAATCAGTTTGAAATTTTCTAGAATTCATTATTTCTAGATTTTTAGTGTGTATGTTACGTTATTCTACCAAAGATGGTTGAGAAATACGAAAACTTATCTACACAGCAACGTGTAAACGTAATGGACCCCTCACCTATACATTCACATCAGTTCCCTGTCGCACAATAGTCGAACACACCCCATCGCATACAGCATATGAAACAAGATCGGGAGGGATTAATGGAACGTCGAGTTTGCTCCTCGTTCCCAACCCGGTACAAACAAAGCTAAGCCAAGCGAACAATGTTGTTATTATTAAATTTGTCACAACAAATCTAGAATAAATGTTCGCTGAAACACTATTCCTAACTTAATCCGCCAATGCCGCCCTTAAATGCCTATACGAAGAGTTGTTCCTTAACTGCGAAAACCAACGCCAGTGGAGCAGGGTGATCGGTACACAACACCTTAATGATGTGGAGCATCAGAATCGATTCTGCCAGCATCAGTGTGTTATGCGCCCTACCGAGCATGTTTGCATCTACAAGCCACGAATGCTAAGGAGCAAGTATCTTTCGTGAGCAGCCTCGTTACCTGACTTGCTGCTCGTGTAATGAATTTACTCGCCAGTCAGTCGGAGCCAATAAATCGACCGACGTTATTTTGCCTCTTAAATAAAGTATATAATATGTACTAATTAGAAAAAACGAACTTTCAAATTGATTTCTTGGCTGAGGGGAACTCTTTGCTTAAGTGCGTTGATCGTAGGCAACACCCTTTTTAATAAATAGGACAAACACTATTTAAATGGCCAACTGTGCTTTCCTGCCTGACTTGTAGGTGGACCCAGATTTGTTTCAGGCACGCAAGGCCAGCTAAGATTTTGGCTCCCACCCAGAATGAGCAATGGCTTTGCTTGGCGGTGGCCCGTCAGTGGCCATCCCACTGTGCATCAGACCACTCAGCTATGTACAAAAACCTAGTCTGGCTCTTCAATTTTTTGCCCGGTGTGTATATGAATAGCCTACAGTTTCTTCTTCAGCATCAGCGTTCACATCATTTTTAGCGTATCCACAGTATACGAAATTAAACTTATCTTCTTAGTTACGTATGCTTTTCCTTCTATTACAATAGCCAACAACACCAGCAATCAGAATATCAAATAGCTTATATCACCTCCTGCGGTAGAAAAAACAATGAAGTTTTGATGGAGGGACATTCTCATCACTATGTAACATTACAAACGTTGTGGCTGATGTGCAAGGTGGATTCTAAGACGGCGGGTGTGCTTGGCGAAATACCACGAAGTTGCTGAGAGGTAGGTAAGCAGGTAGTAAGGATCATTCCGAGCCACTGCAGCCAATCATGGAAGGAGATGCAGTAGCGCTCTGGTGGGCCACTGTAGGTGACTATCTTGGTAAACTGTGTGGCCGCATACAGGCATCAGCGTGAATAATTTGTTCTATTATCCCAGTCTGTTTAGGTTTGTTTATTGGGAGTTATAAAGCTGATGACTGAAAAATGTGTATTTGAGTAGTGTGGCACTGCAGCAACAACCCGAATAAAGACATAAACCTTCACTAGCATTTTGCCGTTCTGTTTCTGATGTATAAAGCGTAATAAGATTTGGTCATTCTGAGATGTTTTGGGTGTAATATGATAATATCAGACTGTAATTATCTAAAACTATATGTAACGTATGTTTGAAGCTTGTAAAGGTGTTAAAGTATATGACCATAAAAATGGTGTTCTTTTGTAAGTTGTTCACCTGACTTTAGTCGCTGGTCATGTGACAAAATTTTTAAACAGGCTAGCATGACATGTTTCTTAGTCTTTTTAATGCTCGTGTCTTTGTGGGTAACGTTTGTGTGGCTGGTGAGCTGTATGTGTTTCAGTGTTGATTGGAACATAAAATTATTTAGATTTGTAGCTATTCGCACTGAGGCATATTTCACTATAGTTGTTCGGGACTTAGAAAATACCTGAAGAGTGAGTGGTAGTGTAACTAGTCAGTGACTGAACGTTTCCCATGGTAAATACACTGAAGCGCCAAAGCAACTGGTATACGCATGTGTATTCAAATACAGAGATTTGTAAATAGACAGAATATGGCACTGCGGTTGGCAACGCCTATTTAAGAAAAGTGTCTGGCGCATTTGATAGATCGGTTACTGCGGCTACAATGGCAAATTTCAAGATTTATGTGAGCTTGAACGTGGTGTCAGACTTCCCATAGTCGGCGCACGAGCGATGGGACACAGCATCTCCGAGGTAGCGATGAAGTGGGGAATTTTTCGTACGACCATTTCGCGAGTGCCCGGTGAATATCAGAAATCCGGAAAAACATAAAATCTCCGAGATCGCTGTGCCTGAAAAAAAAAAAAAAAGCCTGCAAGTACGGGACCAACGACGACTGAAGAGAATCGTTCAACGTGACAGAGGTACCACCCTTCCACAAATTGCTGCAGATTTCAATGCTGGACCATCAACAACTTTCAGAGTGCGAACCATTCCTGAAAACATCAGTGGTATTGGCTTTCTGAACCGAACGCCCACTTGTGTACCCTTGATGACTGCGCGAAGCAAAGCTTTAGGCCTCGCCAAGGCTTGTGAACACCAACAATGGACGGTTGATTACTGGAAACATGTTGCCTCGTCGGGTGAGTCTCGTTTTAAATTGTATAGAGCGTATGGACTGGCATGGAGACAACCTCATGAGTCCACGGACTCTGCATGTCAGCAGGGGACTGTTCAAGCTGGTAGAGGCTCGGTAATAGTGTGGGTCGTGTGCAGTTGGAGTGCTCTACAAAAGCATCCTGTCTGATCACCTGTATCCATTCACGTCCATTATGCATTCCGAAAGACGTGGGCAATTACAGAAGGACAATGCGACACCCCAAACATCCAGGATTCTACTTAGTGGCTCCAGAAACACTGTTCTGAATTTAAACATTACCACTGCCCACCAGACTTCCCATACATGAATATTATTGAATAAATCTGGGATGCTTTGCAACGTGCTATTCAGAAGAGTTCTCCACTTCCGCGTACTCTTACGGATTTATGGACACTGATTACCCCAAGAATCTTACAATAATACAGATTTTTCTTCCACAGTGTGAAATAAAATTTCTGCCAAATATCCTTTTACATGGTCAGACGTTAGTTTATCAGATTGCAGTGCCATCACAAAAGTATTTGGGGGTTCAATTCTCGAATTCCTTGTGCAAACTCGCCATTAGTTTCGTCTAAATCTATGGGGAGATTTGTGGTCAGTGTGAAAAATTCGTTTTGAGTGTCGTCATCTGGCGATCGCAAAAGGCTCGGCGTGATAGGTGCGGCCATTCAATGTACGTAGCTTCTGATGTTGGAAGAACTTCATGAGAAGATTTTCATATCTGGTTCTGCAGAATTATTATCATGTCAGTCTCCATTTGCGAAACCATGTAATCATACTGAAGTCGCTAGTACATAATTAGTTCACTTTGTTTTCCAATATATTGAAATGAGCCTGATACAATCCAGGATATTTAGAGGACACCTGTCATAACTTGTGAAACGTGGTGAATTTTCTTTCATATTGTGTTGCCCGTTGTGTGTACTATGTGAAGAAATTTCGTTCCTAGTGTAGAAGAAAACGTTATGTTTTAAGCATTTCTTTACAGATTATTATTATTGTGACAATAATAACTTGCTTATTGGTTACAGTTACTAAAATCATTTATGTGAAATGGTAAACAAAAAACATAAATTTAAAAAGTAATGTAACAACTTAAAATATAAAATAAAAACAAGCAAAACAAGTAATTAGAATAATGACTAATGCTTACATATTTTAAGTAGGTATTTTGAAAATACTCTGACAGCAACAGATTGTTTTCCAAAAATAGTATTTCAGAAATAAGCTTTAATAGACAAGGGTGAATGTAGTGTCAGAGCTTCTTTAATTTATGTTGTAACAAAAGTTTTCATTTTTCAAAATTAATTAAAGGTGGTGGGGTATTTTACAAAACTTATGATTACTATAGAAGTAGATTATACATTTTTCATGAACAGTGCTTACATTTCAGTTTTATACGACGATTGCATTTCTATGTTAAAATTTCTGCCTCTGTGAGACAAACATTCGAATTAACTTTTTGACTGAGCTGAATAAATCTATAGGAAACTTTAATCCTGTGATCAGGGTGTAGCATTATCCTGGGGGATCATTACTTCAACTGGTCCTTTTATTAGTCTATTCATGAACTTATGTTTTTACATAAAATTTTCATTGACTCTCTTTGCTAAATTTATGTTCCTCTTAAAAGTTTGATGTGTTTACAAGGATATCATTTTAATTTCTCTCTTAATGTCTGAAACAATTTTGTTAATTCACCTATCATCCAGTTTCCAGGAAACGCTTAGTCCCCCTCTCCATTTCATTTTTATTGCGGTCATCATTACCGCAGCATTTTACTACCTATCTCATTTGTTATTTTTTTCCTTTTTTGTGACTTATGCCTAGTGTTTCAAAAGCAGCCCAGGGCATTTTTGCGATCATTGTCTTTAATTACATTAAATATCGAAAGTCTTCTCCTGGTCCCATACTTTCAGTTTGTAGACGTGTCAGTTAGATATTATTAACGTGCTATGGTTACCGATTTTAAATCTTGCTTCCAAACTTGCCCTATTAAGCTCTTACATTGGTTACTGAAGCTTGTCTGCACTACAGTGAAGTAGTTCAAAGACATATGTGCTATATAAGCATTTGTTCCTTCTTTGGTTTCACAAGTATCTAAGGACCTCCTGCAGAACTGCCGAGAGCAGTTTTGGTGATATGGAATGTCGTTGCTTAACCCCTTGCCGCACTTCAATGTATTAACAGAGAGGTTGAAACAATGCGTCTGAAGATTTATATTAAAGTAAATTAAAATCTAAGAATCCCATTACTCCGTTCCGTAATTTCATTGCCGACATGCAGATAGCCAAATGTACTGCATCCATTCCTAGAACAAGCATCTAGCTTGGTCATAATCTAATGTCTTTTATGAGATACCTGGTAATTTTAGTGACTTTATAGCGCTTTATGAAGAAGAGGCTGCAAAGCTTAAGGTTTTCTGTTTTCTGTGTCCTCATTCTTGTGAGGGAGAATAATTATAGCATTGTTCAGTTTTTGGAATAATTATGCAAGAACCGATTTTATAATCTTTTCCCCATCCATAATCATCTTCTGGCGTCTTCTCATTCTTCATACCTCAGATGGTTTTATGTATCTCATCCAGAATTATATACTGAATGCCGTTAATTCATTATTATCTATTTCTGAGTATAATTTATCTATTGTACAGAAATAATTTAAATAAGTCTTTTTGATGTTTTTACAATGTAATCGGTCATCTTTAATTACGAAATGTAGTATCACTCCAAGGTTTTTGTTCTGCTTCAAATGTTAAAATGTGTGTGAAATTCTAAGGAACCAAACTGCTGAGGTCATTGGTCCCTAGACTTACACACTATTTAAACTAACTTATACTAAGAATAACACACACACCCATGCCCAAGGGAGAACCAGAACCCCCGGCGGGAGGGGCTGCGCAGTCAGTGACTCGGCGCCTCTAACCTCGCGGCCACTCCGCGCATCTTTGTTTTGTTTCATTCAAGTTTTATTGTTTGTTATTTTGTCACTATGACTGTTTTGTCGACTGTTACGTCTTATTTAGTGCAAAATGAAGAAACAAAGTCAATAAATAAAAAGCATACTTTAATGGAAACATCTGACCATTATCCCGATTAAAGCAAGAGTAAGAATATTCAATAATTCTTATACCATGCCTGTCTGTAATGTGGGAAACATGTGATTGCATTTCCAGTTATACGTACTGAAACTGTGCGGTGCGATAACCTCGCAGTTCTGTCTGGCAGCGGCAGGAGTCCTACTCCTTATACGGCCAATGTAACGAGCACTTTACTAGCCTGTTGGTCAGAACTCGCTGATCCGGCCAGGTCTGCTGTATTTTCGGCCGCGCGTGACCCACGCATTGCGCTGCGGGTCTGCCGACGCTGCCCCTGACCGAGCCTCGCGTCCCACTTTGGAAGGCGCCGCGCCGCAATTACCCGTATGCAAATGCGGCCTGTCATCGGCGTGACAGTATTTCATCTTACCGCGCCAGCTTAATAAAACCAATTTGCGGCGACAAGTGCGCCGGCCGGCTGGCGGCAGTAATGTGAGGGTGTCAGGTGGCGGAGGGCGAAATCCGACGCCCTCCACCGCGCGCCGCCATCAATAACAACAGCCGTGGCCCGTATCGATAACGACGTGGGCGGCACGGTGTGTGTTACCGGAGAGGTGGTGTCGTGATTCGTGGCCGGGAAATTGTGTCTTCGGTGCAATTATGCAAATTCACTGGCCGGTCTTCACAATTCTGGAGCACAGCTCTAGTTGTCCTAAGGTATGAAATTTGCAAGACAAAGCAATCTGATTAACGCCTTGTGATGCTCCCCGTCTGTTGCTGCACGTTTTTATGTCGAAACAGGTCTGTATAGCGCAACAAGTGTAACGGGGTCCTTCTTTACGTTATTGAAAAGTACTTGACGGACCACGCGTTTACTTTATGACCGACGACAAAGCAAATTCGAAACACAGTAGTTCAAAGTGCAGTTTTTAAAAACACATTAACTTTTATAAAAAGTTGGCGTTGTAATAGGTCATATTTTGAGTAGTTTACGGTGGACCATGTTGAGAGCTGAATTGCGTGTTGTTCTTCTCTTTAAATACAGTGGAGTCTAATTTAATCAGACTTATGCTCGTTAGGAATATATTTTCCTCTGGCAGCAAAAATTGCCAATTTCATTTATTGCATCATGGTCGATTTCTGTGTTACCACAGACAGTAGACTAAGTTTATTTTACATGGACCGGCAGAAAGTTTGGTTTTTTAGAATCTATGGATACCGGGGTGCCTGCGTCATAGTACTGTTTGATGCGGAAATTTTGCGTTCTGCGACGGTGTGCAGCATTGGTAAACTATTTGTTAGCCCCTCGACAGGTACATACTTATGTGGTGAGGTGTTTATTAAGCTTTACACCTAGAGTAGCTAATTTTCACTACTTACCTTTGAGAGAAGCTTGGGGTGGAGAAAACTGTCAAGAGAGGTGAATGCTTGACTACAGTAAGCAGCTTAAAATTGATGCAGAGTACAATATTTAAGTTGGGGTGAAGAGCTGCACAAGATATATTAACGTTAAAGGCATTGTTAGTCCACTCAGACTTAATACTACAATATCAACAACATTTGTTCACTATAACTGATGCACGTTAGGAATAAATTTGACTCTGGCAGCAAAAATGGTCAGTTTCTTTTTATTATGTCATGGTACATTTTTGGGTTACCATTCTCATCCTAAGATGCAAGTGGTATGTATACATATACATGGGTTTCTTGGGATCACAGCTTATTGTCCTCGCCGTTTGGCGTTAGCAGACACTGTAAAATATATGACCGCAGAGGAACTAGGTTCACATCCAAAGTAGTGTTGTGTCTACAAGTCTTACAGCGGACGCCACTGCCGAACGGTGACTACTACAAGCTGTGGGCCTAGGGAAAACGTATCTCACACTGAGTGTATCTCATATGTATATATACAGAGTGCATCTGAGTATGGGACGGTAGTCTTTAAGTCGATCATAAGATAATAAAAAGAAACTGAATACAGTTCCTGCAGTCAGTGACATATTTATTTCTAACTTAGACTTATCATCTTACATCAGCGACGAAGGCTGGAATTGGCAAGCCAGTACCGCAACTGGACGTCCAATTTGTGGAGATCATTTCAGATGAATCACTTTTTATGCTCCGTCAGTCTGAAAGCAACCACCTTGCAACAGTCGTCAGAAGGGTCCAGGCCGCAGAAGGGGCAATCCGTTAGTGATTTGGTCTTTATGAAATGCAGAATGGTTCAACAGAAATATGCATCTATCATTATATACTCCGCTAGTCACCAAGCGGTGTGTGCGGGAGGACACAATTTGCGCCAAAGTCATATATCCCCCTCTCTTTCCCACTCGCGGATCGCGCGAGGGATAACCGACTGTCTGAACGCCTCAGTACGAGCTCTAATTTCCCTTATCTTTGAATGCTGATCATTGCGCGATTTGAAATTTGATGGTAATAATATATGCTCTACATCCTCGGTGAAGATCGAATTTCGGAGTTTAGTGAGAAGCCCCTTCCGTTTAGCGCGCCGTCTATCTGCAAGTGTGTCCCACTTCCAACTTTCTATGAGATTTGTAACGCTCTCGCGATGGCCAAATGTACCCGCCACGAATCTTGCCGCTCTTCTTTGGATCTCCTCAATCTCTTGAATCAGACCTAACTGTAAGGGTCCCATACAGACGAACAATGCTCTAATACTGGATGAACTAACGTACTGTAAGCTATTTCCTTTGTTGAAGGACTGCATCGCTTCAGGATTCTACCAATAAACCGCAATCTAGAGTTTGCCTTACCCGTTACTTCTGTAATCTGATCATTCCATTCGAGAACATTTCGAATAATCACAACTAGATACGTGACTGGGAAATTATTTTGTACTCGTACATTAATGGGGATTTTCGCCATGTTATTCACAGTAGGTTACACTTACTAATATCGAGACATAACTGCCAGTCATTTCACCACACATTAATTTTTTGCAAATCCTCGTTGATTTGTTCTCAATTTTCGTGTGATACTACTTTCCTGTAGACTACAGCATCATCGGAAAAGAGTCTAATGCCGCTGTCAATATCATCAACCAGATCGTTTATGTAAATCGTAAAAAGCAGCGGACCTATTACGCTGCCCTTGGGCACACCTGAAGTTATGCTTGTTTCTGTTAAAGTCACCCCGTTCAGGACGCCATACTGCTCTCTGTCTGTTAGAAAACTTTCTACCCAACCGCATATGTCATCGGATAGACCGTAAGAGTGCACTTTTTGGAGCAAGTGACAGCCGGGACTGAGTCGAACGCCTTTCGAAAGTCGAGAAATGTGGCATCATGCAGTTTGCTTTTCCTCAGCACGACGGCATCTAATACTAGGACAATCCAATGTGTCACACACTTACAGTGTAAATGTGTGGTTCGAAGAACACCAGGATGAGTTTACCGTACTCTCCTGGTTGCCAAACTCCCCGGATTAAAACCTGGTATAGAATACGTGGGACCCTATTGATAGGGCTGTTCCCACCATGGATCGTCAGTCTAGAAATCTAGCACAGTTGGTCACGGCAGTTTAGTCAGAATGTTTCCACATCGCTGTTGGTGCCTTCTAGAACCTCAGTGCACGTCTCGCAGTGGTGTGAACTGTAAAAGGTCGTCATACAGGCTTTTGACGAGTAGTCACATTAATGTGGATGGACAGTGTATTTCATAACACCACTTATTTAATCCCAGTTATGTGCGTCACTTTTCCTTGACTAATGAGAGACACTATATAAAACATAATAGTATCTCTCTCACACCCTAAAAATATATCGCTTTGTGCCTACCGAGTATACTCCACTTTACATTTTTTTGTACGAATCCAGGACCCGTGGGAACTGCTTCCAGAATTATCCATATCAATCTGCTGCTTGCCATAACAGCATCTCCATATGACATAAGCTCGTCTCGACATAATATCCTTCCTCTCTCGTCTTTATTGTCCTCATTCTCCTTCTGACTGTTCTGTAAAGGGCTCTGCATATCTTCGTGATATTCAGTCCATAATACCTTATCCGCAGTGTAATGCGTGGAGTGGAAACTTTGAGCCTACTGGTCACATACCATGATGATAAGAACCGCCGGCCGGAGTGGCCGAGCGGTTCTAGGCGCTACTGTCTGGAACTGCGCGACCGCTACGGTCGCAGGTTCGAATCCTGCCTCGGGCATGGAAGTGTGTGATGTCCTTAGGTTAGTTAGGTTTAAGTAATTCTAAGTTCTAGGGGACTGATGACCTCAGAAGTTAAGTCCCATAGTGCTCAGAGCCATTTGAACCATTTGATGAGAACCGCAGAAATTCTCGAGGACATGTCACACTGAATGGAGTTATTTCCGAGGAAACCTCTGCAATTCCTTCTGCAACATTGTGGGATTCGTATTTTATTTGTCAGGGAGCAGTAATGAGACGAAGGATCCCTGTCTATTGCTGCTCGATAATTTGCGAGAAAAGTATATTGTGAGCATTTCATAACTGACGAGGAAGTACTAAGCTGTATTTTAAGGTGTGTATGTACTTGCGAACAACACGTTAGGGAGCGGCTCGTGAGTCGCGCAGAATCTCGCCTGAGAATTCCTTGAGCTATGTTCTTTGTGAGCACGTAGAAATTCATGGACACGTAACAGCACCGTCTCGAAGAGTCAGAACGCTGTTTTGGGCTGCGGGTAGTTAGCCCCCAATTGACACCAACCACTCGCGAGCAATCTGCACACTGGTAAACAACGTGTTCGTGAGTTGCTTATAACTTGACT